>NC_083781.1:7695593-7782761 GCF_015708825.2 Lethenteron reissneri
TCACTCACCCACTCACTCACTCCCACCCACTCACTCATCCACTCACTCACGCACGCCCAACTCACTCCTCACGGTGCGTGATGGTTGCGGGCGGCAGTCGCGGCTCCCGTGCGGAGCTCTGCGTGGCTCCCGCTACCTCCTTCCATAAACCCCCCCCCCAAACCCAACCCCCCCACCCCCAACCCCCCCACCCCCAATCCCCCCCCCACCCCCAACCCCCCCACCCCCAACCCCCCCCCCCCCCACCCCCCCCCCCCCACCCCCAACCACCATCACCCCCAACCCCCCCCCCACCTCCAACCCCCACCACCCAGAACCCCCCCCCCCCCCCCCACCTCGAACCCCCCCCACCCAGAATCCCCCCACCCAAAACCCCCCCACCCCCATCCCCACCCGCACCCAGAACCCCCCGCAAACCCCCCCCACGCCCAACCCCCCCCCCCCACCCAGAACTCCCCCCCACCCAGAACCCCCCCACCCCCAACCGCCCCCCACCCAGAACCCCCCCACCCAGAACCCCCCCCACCCCCAACCCCCCCCCCCCCCCCACCCAGAACGCCCCCCACCCCCAACCCCCCCCCACCCAGAACCCCCCCCCCCACCCAGAACCCCCCCCCCCCCACCCCCACCCCAACCCCCCACCCCCCCCCCCCAACCCCCCCCACCCAGAACCCCCCCACCCCCCCCAACCCCCCCCCACCCATACCCCCACCCCAACCCGATCCACCGCGCTCGGCCTCTCAGCGCTCTGCGGAATTTGCTCCGCAGCAAAAAATTCCGCGAATTCGGAACCCTCTGATTGGGAACGCGAATGATGACGGCGGCGGTGACGGCTCACGGAGACCCAGCGCCGTGGTGTGTGTGTGATTGTAGAGTGTGATTATGTGTGATTGTGTGTGTGAGATTGTGATTGGAAACATTTAGGCTGGCCTACCTACGATCCATCCTGGGTTTAACCAGGCTGGATTGTGTGAGGAGCTCACAAATCCTTGAAAGATCTGGGCAAAGTCCCATCGGTGAGCTCCTCCGGCAGGCAAGGCTGCGTTGGCTGGGTCATGTAGCCCGCATGCCCAGCCACCGCATGCCTAAACAGCTTTTGTTCGGCCGGATCGAGGGGGATAAACGGGCGCGGCACGGGCTAGAGAAGAGATGGGGTGATGTGGTACAGGAGGACGTGGAGCTAAGTGGAGTTGCCGATGACTGGTACCAGCGGTGTCAAGATCGGCCTCTGTGGAGAAGGCTCGTGAAGGACGCTACTGGGCAGTTGGAGGCAGTCGCCCTCCAACAACAACGGAGGGCGGAGGAGCGACGCTCACAACAACGAGCGGAGCGCCGGGTGGATAAAGCATAGCAAGTTGGCACAGTAGGGGGCACAAGTGGTATATCGGCCAGTCATCTCGGTCATCTCAGTCAGTCGACCCGTGGCACCTGCTGGGTCTGCCCCGTGACCTCCTGCCAGCGGGCGTTCGACACTTCACGTGGCCTCAAGGTGCACATGGCCTGGCACAAGCGTCGTGGTGACGTCACCGCCACTTAGTGGCGATTGGCGGTTGTGTTGTTGTTGTGAGATTGTGTGTGATTGTGTGTGTGATTGTGTGTGTGTGTAGATGCACAGTGTGTGAATGTGTGTGCGTGACTGTGTGTGGAGCGGGGAGCGGTAGTGTAGCGGTTAGCACTACGCTGCGCTACGAACCTGGCGACCCGAGTTCGATTCCCGCTCACGGCCAACATCAGTGACGATTATCTGAACCGGTCCCGGGCCTCCCCTAGGTTGACTCAGCCTCAAAATTAGTACCTGGTGCGGTGTGTAAACATCGCCGCTGGGGAGACAAAGGCGGCCGGGCGTGGTGTTGTCTACCCACCCCCTCGTGTGCCGTTGCGGCCTTCATAGGTGCTCGCTGACAGCACTTGTTGAGGCTATACGGGGGATCTTTGTATTTCTAGTGATGGAGGATGCTCGTGAAGGACGCTGCTACTGTGCAGTTGGGGGCACAGTAGTGGGGGGGGGCACAGTCGTGGGGGGGGGCACAGCTGATGAATCTGCCAGTCATAGTATAAGTAACTAAATACGTAACTAAAAGTCGGTTTTATATAGCGTCGTTCACACAAAGCCTCACAGCGCTTTACATCAGAAGGCAGTCAACCCACGGCAGCTGCCGGGTCTGTCCCATGGCCTCCTCCTGTCAGCGAACCTCGGATGCTTCACGTGGCCTCAACGTGCACCTAGCCTGGCACAGGCGCTCTGGTGACGTCCCCGCTGTTGAGTGTCGAACGGCCGGTGGTGTTGTTGTACCGCGCGAGTGTGTGTGTGTCGTTGTGTGTGTGTCGTTGGTTGTCATTGTGTGAGTGTGTGTGTCAATTGTGAGTGTGTGTGTCATGTGGTGTGTGTGTGTCATTGTGAGTGTGTCGTTGTGAGTGTATGTGTGTGTCATTGTGAGTGTGTTGTCATTGTGAGTGTGTGTGGGTCGTTGTGTGTGTGTCGTCGGGTGTATCATTGTGTGAGTGTGTGTCATTGTGTGAGTGTGTGTCGTTGTGAGTGTGGTGTGTGTCATGTAAGTGTGTCGTTGTGAGTGTGTGGTGTTTATTGTGAGTGTGTGTTATTGTGTTTGTGTTATTGGTGAGTGTGTCCATTGTGAGTGTGGTGTGTCGGTGTATGTGTTGTCGTCGTGTATATGAGTGTGTGTGGTCATTGTCAGTGTGTCGTTGTGAGTGGTGTGTGTTATTGTGAGTGTGGTGTGTTATGTTAGTGCGTGTTATTGTGTGTGTGTGTTATTGTGTGAGTGTTATTGTGAGAGTGTGTGTGTCATGTGGCCCGTGTGCGTCGTGTTGTCTGATTACGAGAAAACCTTGCGACACGAAACAAGCGCTTTCGGGAGACGGGGAAGGGGTGGGGGGTTAGTGGGGGTTCGTGGGGAAGTGTGGGGTGGTGGTGGTGGTGGGGTGGTGGGGGGTGGTGGGGGGGTTACTGTTGGGGGCAGGACTGAGGCAGGGTAAGCCTGGGGCGTGCTTGTGCCAGGAGGGAGCTGTCGTGCGTGAGGGTAGCGTGGGGGTAGGGGTAGGGTTAGCGGAAGGGGGTAGCGTTCTTCAGAGGGAAGGGGTGGGGATTAAGGGAAAGGGTGGAGCGAGGGGGGTAGCGATTTCAATGCACACACGTAGCTTGTTCGGAGTGGGGTCAGAGATATAATCCGTCAAAGCCGGTAAGCCACGGATGTCAACATTGGGGGGGGACCGAATCTTCCAGGGGGTCTGGGGTCCCCCCCCCCCAGAAAAAAAATACAAATTTGAAAAACCAATTTCCTGCCTAAATGTGAAAAAAAAAATCACTAACACATAGGAGTGGACTTTTTATATATTTTTTACAATGTGTATTTTATTACATTGCTCTCTTTTTTTCTTTTTGTCCCTTTTTCTTGTTTCATTGTATATAATGGCAGAGATTAGGGATTAATAAAGTACAACCATAACCACAATCGTATAAACAGAAATCTATTTTATAGCAATATTGGGGGATGGACATTTTGAGCATATTTGAATATTGGGTGGGATGTGTGTCCCCCAATATTTATTTAGAATTACGGCCTTGAAGTCAGCGCTCGGGATAGGGGTAGTTAGGAATAGGGGTAGATCTTCTTGGTTCTTTCGTAAAGTCACGTAGAAGGGAAATAATAAAATAATAAAAATAAAACATCATGAAATACAATTCTCACGACGTTCGGCCACAACGCAATCAGCCGTCCTCAGGTGAAGAACAGGTCTGTCAGAAAGACAGCGTCTGAATGATTCTCATTCCTTCTACGTGACTTTACCGAAAGAACCAAGAAGAATGAATCTCTGCAGTCACGAAAGCTTTAAATCGAAATTTAATAGGGGTCGAGTCAGAGGTAGGGGTCGTGGTTGAGGGGTAGAGAGAGAGTCGGGGTCTGGTTGAGGGGGTGGAGAGAGAGAGAGAGTCAGGGGTAGAGAGTCAGGGGGGTAGAGAGAGAGAGAGTCGAGGTCGTGCTTGAGGCGCTTTTCCCGTCGCGGCCGCCAGGCGGCGCCACTCCCCCGCGGCACGGGTGGAGCGGCGGCGTGGTCTCTGTCAGCCACGCCACGTGGCCTCAATGTGCACCTAGCCTGGCACAAGCGCCGCGGGGGAACGTCACCACTTTCTGGAGAATTGTGGCTTTTGTCGTGTGTGTGTGTGCGTGTGTGCGGCGCGTGTGTGTGAATGTGTGAATGTGTGTGTGTGCGTGTGTGTGAATGTGTGCGCGCGGTGTGTGTGTGTGCGTGTGAATGTGTGTGTGCATGGTTGTGTGTGGTGCGTGTGAATGTGTGTGTGCGTGTGTGTGTGTGTGCGTGTGTGTGAATGTGTAGTGCGCGCGGTGTGTGAATGTGTGCGCGCGTGTGTGTGTGTTGCATGTGTGTGTGTGCGCGTGTGTGTGCGTGTGTGTGAATGTGGTGTGTGTGCATGTGTGTGTGTGCATGTGTGTGAATGTGTGTGTGTGCATGTGTGTGTGTGTGCGTGTGTGCATGTGTGTGAATGTGTGTGCGTGCGTGTGTGTGAATGTGTGTGTTGCGCTGTGTTGTGTGCATGGTGTGTGATGTGTGGTGTGCGTGTGTGTGCGCGGCCAACATCAGTGGACGAGTATCTGAACCGGTCCCGGCCTCCCCTAGGTTGACTCAGCCTCAATGAGTACCTGGTTCGGGGTGTGTAAACATCGCCACTGGGATACAAAGGGCGGCCGGCCGGCCGTGGCGTGGTGCTGGCACCCATTCCCTCGTGTGGCCGTGTCGTTCCGGCCTTCATTAGGTACTAGCTCGCAGCACTTGCCAGGACTTGCCCCAACGGCCTGTGTAGGCTACACGGGGGATCTTTGTCTTTGCAAGCATCCCACTCACTCGTCTGCCCCCACTCAACAACGGCACTCACAATCCGCCGCTCACCCTCGGCTGAATGAAAGCGATTTTATTTAAAATGATGGAAACATTACCGACAGAAACGTTGACAATCTCCAGCCCTGTACAAAAATATATACGCGACGCAGCTACAGGGGGGGGGGGGGGGTAGTTCACCCCCCCGATGAGGGGGGTGTGGGTGAGGCTTGAGGCGGTGGGCCTTGGGAAAGAGATGGGGGGGGGTGTGGCAGGTACCCCCTGGAACTCAGGGGTCCTCTCGGGATCTCCACTGGCAGGAACCGCAAGGGCCTCCTGAATATGAATTCCTCGATCCGTGTCCAGAATTCCCGAGTTCTTGGATCCGAGGAGTCCTTGATCCAGACTTTCGCGTCCGAGTCTTGTAAATTGAGCCCGTGGCTTCCAGTCGCCTCCCGACTCCACTCCGCGCGATCCAGACGCTGGACTTGGGCCCGTGATCCTCATGCCGGATCTGAAAACCCTCGATCCGATTTCTCAGTCGGGGTTCAAGCGATCCCCTGAGCGGGGTCCCCCGGGTCCCTGAGCGCGCTCCCCGCACGTGGCTGGCCCCCCGCTCGCAGGGGTCACCCCTCGCGCCGGGGAGGGGGGTTGGAGGGGGGGCACGTTGAGAGGGGGGGGGGGTCCCTGCGACCCCTTTAGGTCGTCAGGCAAGACTCCCCTGCGCGCCGCGCGCAGCATCTGCCGGATGTTCGGAGGGCCCCCGGGGCAGGAGGTCCTCGGGGAGGTCGCCGCCTTCGGAACGCGCCACGGGGGAAGCGACCCGTTCCGGAGAAGATGTCTACGCGGGGGGGTGGTGGGGGTGGGGGGGGGGGTAAGGGTGGGCACAGATTAGGAGGTATAGCTGGGGAGTGAGGAGTGTAGCTGGGGAGTGAGGAGGTGTAGCTGGGGAGTGAGGAGGGGGTAGGTAGGGAGTGAGGAGGTGTAGGTGGGAGTGAGGAGGTGTAGGTGGGGAGTGAGGAGGAGTTTTGATGATGATGATGATGATGGGAAGGAGCGGCTGTTGGCTCCACGACTTGGGGGAGCTCCAGGGAGTCTTCTCGTCCACACCACTGATGCTGGTGATGATGGGATCTTGATAACGTGGTGGGTGGTGTTGTTGCTGCTGATGATGATGGGTTTCTTGATACCGTGGTGGGTGGTGTTGCTTGCTGATGCTGATGATGATGGGATTCTTGATACCGTGGTGGTGGTGTTGCTGCTGATGCTGATGATGATGGGATTCTTGATACCGTGGTGGGTGGTGTTGTTGCTGCTGGTGATGATGATGGGATTCTTGATACGTGGTGGGTGGTGTTGTTGGTTCCTCTGCTGCTGCTGATGCTGATGATGATGTCGAAGGTGACAACGATACTGGTGCTCATACTGATTGGTGTCCGATGGACATTCCCCGTTCCCATGACGGGAGCCCACGACGGTCTCCCCGATTTGCGCGACTTCTTCTGCCGCGGCCCTACCTGATGACGGCCGTGTGGCCCTGCGAGCAGGCGAGGTGCAGCGCCGTGACCCCCCCTCGGTGCGCCAGCTCCATCCGTGCCCCCCCCTCGCAGGAGCGCCTCCACCACCTCCACGTGGCCACGCAGAGACGCCTCGTGCAGCGCCGCCATGCCTGTGTACACGTGGGTTGTCACGAGGGGGGGTCACCCGGGTGTCCGCTCACTCTCTCGTGTCTGCGTGCACGAATTGTACAAAGGCAGAGACTTCCCCCCACCCCCCTGCCCCCCCGTATAGCCTTCAACAGACCGCTCACTGGGGCAAAGTGCTGTCAGCGAGCACCTATGAAGGCCGTCACGGCACACGAGGGGGTGGGTGGCCAGCACCACGCCCGGCCGCCTTTGTCCTCCCCCAGCGCCGATGCTTACGCCGCCACACTAGGCTACTCATGTGAGTCTGAGTCGACCTAGGGGAGGCCCGGGACCTGGTTCAGATATCAGTCACCGATGTTGGCCGTGAGCGGGAATCGAACTCGGGTCTTTTGCCGGGTTCGTCGCGTCGTGCGCTAACCGCCGCGCCACCGTTCCCCCTACGAACCCGCACACAGGCGCGCTCAGGCGGAGGACATCGCGACCGTGCCCTGCGAGAGCGGTTTCTGCGCGGCGCTTTTACCTTCGCGAGGCGAGCGCGAGTGGGTGGCCACTCTTAATGATGCTCTGGAAAAGGGCGAGAGAGCTGGGCTCAACAGTCGGTTATAGGAGCGCTATGAAGAAGGGCAAGCTCCCAAAACGTCACCTATTGCAGGTGTCCCTCTCTCGATTTCGGGCTCGCGTTGTGCCATTTCGCGCAGTTCTGCCCAAAATCCGCTACATTATATGCGGTTTGAATTCACTCCACATGCGGCTTTGCAGTCGTACGTGGGACAACGTAGTGCGTAGCGTGTGCGTACCGTGGGTGCACTGTGTGCGTAGCGTGGGTGCACTGTGTGCGTAGCGTGGGTGCACTGTGTGCGTAGCGTGGGTGCACTGTGTGAGTAACGTGGGTGCACTGTGTGCGTACCGTGGGTGCACTGTGTGCGTAGCGTGGGTGCACTGTGTGCGTAGCGTGGGTGCACTGTGTGCGTAGCGTGGGTGCACTGTGTGCGTACCGTGGGTGCACTGTGTGTGTACCGTGGGTGCACTGTGTGCGTAGCGTGGGTGCACTGTGTGCGTAGCGTGGGTGCACTGTGTGTGTACCGTGGGTGCACTGTGTGCGTAGCGTGGGTGCACTGTGTGCGTAGCGTGGGTGCACTGTGTGAGTAGCGTGGGTGCACTGTGTGCGCACTTGTCTGTAATGTGCGCGCACTGGGCAGGCGCTGGCACGTGCGGTAGATCGTGTCTTGCGTGGTCTATTCTAAGCGATTTCGCTTTGTGTGCCCTTCTCTCGTAACGCATCTACGGCAAATGTTTCCTGTTGAGGCCACGAACGGTTGAATGTGCCGGGTTTGAATTGTGATGATGTGCTGTAAAGTTTCGAACAAAGACAGGGCACCGCATCGCGCGCTTTCAAACGCGCTTCTGCGGCCGTCTGGAACGCTCTTCCTTCCGATATTAGGAAGCCACTGGAGCGATCCACTTTTAAATCAACTAAGAGAGAAAACGAATTTCTTTCGCACTGTGTATAAGTTTGATGCCCTTCCCCCGCACCTCGGATAACACGATCGGCTACGTACGGTGCGAAAGAAGTTCAGCAAAACACTCACACATGCGAACTCGCCAGAGCTGAGTGAGCGGCGTCAATTCTAAGGATGCTGCTATCGAATATTTTTTTGGCACCTTCCACTGGGAGCCTGGGTTCAAATCCGCGTTCTCTGCTGCCGCGCACTCGTGGACTCTGCCCGGTTTCTATTCTCCTCTTGTGCACGGCAGCAGCAGCAACAGCAGCATAATATTCAGAGCTCTCTGCCAATGTCGAGGTCTGCTGCTGGTCACAACGAGAGGGCTTCAGCAGAGAGAGAGAGAAGAGTTGATGTCGTTTTTTGCCGATCCTCCTCCGTTGAAGGAGCGCAGATCACGGTGGGTTTACCCTGCGGTTCATAGTTTTGGTTGCACGGCCACAATCGCACAGTGATTTGTCTTTATTAGAACTCCGTGCCTCTCTGTGTATCTCGAGGAGTCTCCGCGTATCCCGATGTGCCTCTACGGGTTCAATATACGGTCCGTAGTTTGTGTTGCATGGCAACAATCGCATCACTGCGGCTCGTGCGTTTAATTTTCCATCTGTGAAGGAGATGTGCGCATGGGTCTGGGGTGGTGACAACGTTCCGATTCGGTTGAACGGCCTTAGCCCGGCCACCAATGATTGCACAACTGAGACCCATCCACTGCGTGCCGCGTGGTTTCTCGCTGATGGGGCATCTCGCAGAATCGGTGCTCCGTGGTGCAGTGGTGTCGCCTGCGTTTCGTGAGTGAGAAACTACAAAGATGATTACGTCACGATCAGATGCTTGATATCATCAGCAGCAGCAGCCGTGGCCAACCCACTGCTGGATGGAGGCCTCCCCAAGCCGCTGCTAAATGTGTAAATGGTATAAGTCAGAGTTGTGGTTTAGTCGTGTGGCGTAAATTTTGACTTAAAACTTTCGTGACTGAAGGAATTCATATTCGTTGATTCTTTCGGTAAAGTCACGTAGATAGAAACATAATAATAAAAATAAAGCGAATAAAAATAATTTAAATAAAATAAAATAAAACCACGACGTTTTGATCGCAACACAAGTGGTGTTGCGATCGAAACGTCGTGGTTTGTTTTTTATTTTATTTTTGTATTCACTGTACTTTTTTGTGTGCGGATTAGTCGCTTTGGATGGATTTTAGATGCGTGTATGTATTGATGATGGTTATGATAGTGGTGATGGTGGTAATGATGGTGATGATGATGATATTGTCGTGTATTCAGCAGTGGTTGCGAGGTAGTTTCACGTCTCGCTAACGGGGGAACTTGCAATCTTCGCACTTAAGTTTAGCAGCGTCGCGATGACGTCTGCCGCTCCTGATTTAGTGCCCTGGCGCCGCTGCCTCAGACCGGTTCTGCAGCCGCGTCCCCGACACGAGACGCGGTTGTCGCTCTGCGTTAGAGGCACACGGAGAGCCGAGAACGCTGATGATGGTTCTAGAGGTGAGGCTCTGCGTTAGAGGCACACGGAGAGCCGAGAACGCTGATGATGCTTCTAGAGGTGAGGCTCTGCGTTAGAGCCATACACAGAGAGCCGAGAATGCTGATGATGGTTCTAGAGGCGATGCTCTGCGTTAGAGCCACACACAGAGAGCAGAGAATGCTGATGATGGTTCTAGCGGCGAGGTTCTGCGTTAGAGCCACACACGGAGAGTTGAGAACGCTGATGATGCTTCTAAATGCGGGGCTCTGCGTTAGAGGCACACAGAGAGCCGAGAACGCTGATGATGCTTCTAAGCGCGAGGCTCGGGCACACGAGGCGTCGTTACTGCCGGGGCGATGAGAGATGCCTACCGGACGTGTTGATGGTGTCGAGGGAGAGCTCCCCGCCCTTGACGAAAGCCTCCACCTGCTCCACGTCTCCCTGCCTCACGTTGTCAAGGAACTCCACGTCGGCCGTGAATCGCACGCTCTTGAGCGGCGCGGGGGAGTCGGTGCGCTCGGGGGCCGCACGAGGAGGCGACCGAGCCGCGTCGAGAGCCGGTCCCCTTGGTCTTCTTCCTGCCCCCCGGGGAATTGAGTCCCGAGTCCCCCCCGCGACTCAGGAACGAGAAGCGAGCGCCGTAATCCCCGATGACGTGGTACTGCCGTACGCCCAGGTAGAGCGCCATCTCACCGGCTGATGATGCTGATGATGATGATTCTGCTGATTAGGATGACTCTGCAGATAATGATTCTGCCGCTGCTGCTGCTCCCGCTGCCTTGGGTTGCTGCAGCACGCTGATAATTGCGCTGCTGTTTCTGATTGATGTCCCTGCTTCTGCTGCTGCTGATGATGATGATGGTCCTGCTGATGACACTGACGATCCTTGAGTTGCCGCTGCTCTTTCTGTTCCCGCAGCCGCTGCCGCCGCCGCCGCTGCTGCTGCGGGAGTTGACTCCGACGAATGTTGTTTTGTTTTGTGTTAAAGCAAATATATTTCCGAGCAGAGCAACAACAACAACAACAAATCACAAAAGCGTCGCTCCGAGAGCGCGTCGAGTCGCTCTCTCCTCTCGTCTCCTGTGCGCGATCCTCGCTGCCCGCACCCCCTAGCTCCCCTCTCCCGGGCAGGCGGGGTCAGGTCCCCTCTTATAGGGGGGCCAGAACGGGGGGTGGGGGGAGGTGGGGGGAGGGCGGCACGAACTCCACGCCGATGATGGAGCGAGAGTAGCGCGAACGCCGCGGGGGATGCGGAGGGGAGGGGGGAGAGGGGAAGAGAGGGGATGGGTTGAGGGTGGTGAGCTCGTGGGGTGAGTACGAGTGGTGGGAGGGGTGTTGGGAGAGAGAGTTTCGTCGTCAATAAAGGTGTGAATGTGGTTTCGTGGGGTGAGCGCGGTCAGGGTGAGTGAGGGTGAGCGCTGTGAGGATGAGCAGGGTGAGCTCGCCATGGCCCAGACGACACCGCACGACCAAGCAGCTTCTGTTCGGCCGGATAGAGGGGAGCTAAACGGGCACGGCGCTGGAGAAGGGACGGCAGCTGATGCGGTGCAGGAGGATGCGGAGCTGAGTGGCCTTGCCGATAACTGTGGAGGAGAGGCTCGTGAAGGAAGCTACTGGTGGAGTTGGAGGCAGTCGCCCTCCAGCAACGGCGGAGGGCAGAAGAGCGAGAGCTCACAGCAACGAGCGCTCTGGCGGAAAAAATAAAATCCCGCAGCAAGTTGGCGCAGTGGGGAGCGCGGCCGATGCATCTGCCCGGCCATCTCGGTCGGTCAAACCCACGGCACCTGGGTCCGTTCCGTGACCTCCTTGCCAGGGGGCCCTTTGACACTTCACGTGGCCTCAAAGTGCACCTAGCATGGCACGAGCGCCGTCGTGCCGTTACCGCCACGTGGTGGTGGTGGTGGTGAACGGCGGTTGTTGTTGGTGAGCGTGGTGAGGGTGATCCATTTCATCATCATCATCATGCGCGCAGATGTATTTTAATATTACGTGACGCAATGTTAATATAAATAACTTGAAATTGAACCCTATCCACAACCTCTATCACCACCCCTAATGCTACGCCGAACAGTACACCTATCTCTAGCCCGAGCACTAATCCTCCGTACCCCCCGTGACCCGAGCACTACCCCGATCTCCCCAGCGTGGACAAGGTTCCGAGTTTGCACATTGCCACCATCAATGCTCTCGTGCCAGGCTAGGTGCACTGTGAGAGATGCTGGGAGCCCCTCCGCCGAGACCCAGGGGGGGTCCAGGGCTCGTGTTGACTGCGTTCCTCGCTCAAATTAGCGGCTGTGGGGCGGGGGTGAGGGATGGCGGGCGGAGGGGAGAGGGGAGGTCGTGGGTTCTACCCCCCCCCCCCCCCAGGACTTTGTTTAAAGTTTATCTGTTCCAATAATAATCATAAATAATCATCCTGGCGCTCTGTTTACTCAAGAAAGCCGCACGGAGTCTCGATACTCAATGCCGGGTCGGTGCGGTGGTCTCCGTCCGGGATGGTTGACCTCATAAGGGTTTGGTGTCTCGGGCGCGGGGGGTGGGGGATAGACACACACGTGGCAGTAGTAGGCCTTCGCGACCAATATCATCCATATTCTTGCTTCTTTCGGTAAAGTCACGGAGATAGAAAATAAAAAATTTACTTAAATTAAAATTTTAGGAAAAATAAATTCTAAAATTAAAGCAAAAATAACCCGCGACGTTTCGATCGCGACAGAAGCGGTCTTCGTCAAAGCCTGGGGAGGTCGTGGTTTTAGCTTTGCAACAACTGGAGCGATCTTTGCAGCATGAAAAGGGAGCGATGGCTTCATTGCGTGCCGAGCTCCAATCCTGAACCTCTCTCCCGTCTCCTTTTCACAGCAAGACTCTCGACACGATGATGATTTTCTAAATGCGATTTGTAACTTTGATTGAACTATCGATAGTTCAATATTAAAGGTCCTATTTTTTATTTACCGTGTTTTTTCTTTGTGGCCTGGGACCGTTTGGTTGTTTTTACTGCCTTGCCCAACTGTAGATAAATCTGACAATTTACTTTTAAAGTGACTAGCTCACCCTTTTCTGTTTTGCACTCCTATCGTTTTTGTTTTCCGTTTTAAGTTGTTGACCCACCCTCATACTGGACATCTGTGAAAAAGAGTCATAACTCATCGGATTCCTCCAGTCTAAATAAAGATTCAGACTCGCTTACAAGAGCAACAGCGTCCAGCTCGGCCGACTGTTTGCATAAACCAAATCCCCGTTCACTCAAACCATCGGAAATCTTTCTCCTCTGGGCCAGGCCAGGCCAGGCAAGGCCCTCGCGTGTCTCCCCGAGGCTTGGTCAGCGCATGGACAAACAGCCCAGCAATGGCTTTTTGTGCACTGCCCTGTGGCACAACACCACGTGCCCTCACAGCAGCCACAGCTGTGTGTGTGGCCACCACACCTGTGTGTGTGTGGCAAGTCCAGGCTCAATCAGACTTCGCTTCCGAGACCCGACGAGGTCTGGTCCGGTGCGTCGTAGGCGATGTGGGAATAAACCGCGAGATAAAACCACCACTGTGGAACACAACCACGTGATGAGCGACACCAAGCGATACGTAAAACTGGGAGAAACAAAGTCACGTGAAATCAAACCCTGGCAACTGAAAGCCCGGCAAGAAAGCACGAGAAGCGAGACACGTGATGTCGTTGTTGCTGTTCCCTTTTATTTGCATCGCGAACAGCGACCCCCACCCCAACCCCCCCCCCCTACGCTCCCTACAACGACGTAACCCGCCTCAAGTTACTGCCATGTACACGCGCACGGGTACACACGGGCCAATGTGGCGCGCACACACACACACGCGCACACACACACCTGGTACAAAGACAGGTACACGTACAGACACACACGTGTGTATAAGCACGGAGGTACAGTCACAAACAAGCGCAAAGACACACCCGCACACATCCCTGAACACACCTGGACAGACGGCACAGCCATAATGAACACACAACACCCGGACAACACCCGCAACCTAGCCAGAAGTTTCTGCGCTGTTACAAAGTTTACAAGAGAGGCGCAGTGAGCGAGGGGGTAGAGCACGGTGAGACGGGGTAGGTAAGCGAGTTTTATATTAGTCCAACTTGTTAAATTAGCAGCCAAACGCTGCCTCCATGGAGACCCGCGTCTTCCCCGCACCTCTCCCTCCGGGGCGGAGCAGATATGGAGCTGTGTGGAGCATTCCACTCCGCAGTAATTCGTTTTTAGGTGGCATCAAGCAACGCCTGGAGGCCGAGAGAAGGGCTCCACTACGATCCATCACCAGGGTCAGCAGCCGGTCGTGTGGAACACCGCGCGCGCGTTAAACTTTCACTCGGTTGTAAGGGAAAGCAGAGAGACGTTTACAAAATACGAAGCACGCGGCGTTTCACTCAACCAACCACAGGCAGTGGCAACTCCTTTCGGGAAGCCACAGAGGCCAAGGGATTGAAAGCTCGAGGGGATTGAGGGATTGTTAAATCGAAAAGAATCGGTGGGAATGCCCAGGGAGGCCGCGGATTGGGAGACGGGCACCAGACGTGGCCCACACTCCGTAGAGCGTTCACATTTTTACATTTAATCATAAAAAAATAATTACCTGGTGGAAGGCAAACCCCAAAACAGACCCCGCAGGAAATCAGTACAAATAAAAAAAAGAGACTCGGATTTCTTCTTCTCTTAAAGCAGACGGGAACGGGCGCCGAGGATTTTCCGCGAGCTCTAGACACTTTGCGTCCGCGCGCCCAATCCGTGGAATTCATTTACAAGGAGGCATCTCCGACGCCACGCGGGGAAACACGTGGCGGGCAGGGGCCAGACGTGGCTTGGCGACGCGTCTTGCCAGCCCAGCGGGGGAAAAGCAACGGAGAGACCCGACACCAGGTCGACGGCGTCACGGGGGACGGTGGTGGTGGTGGTGGTGGCGACGATTCCCAGGCACTAAGGGCCTAGGCTGGACAGGCTGAAGCACGGCACAGTAAGAGGGGTGTGGGTTTTGCATTTGACATCCATGGCCTAACATTTACATACACACGAGGGGGAGGTTCAATACAAAATGGGGGGCCCCGTGGGGGCCTACAGCTCGTCCTTTTTAATGGTGTCCTCTGCTTCCACGTCATCACTGTCGTCTTCCACCTCCTCCAGATCCTCCAGCTCCTAGGTCAGGGGTTAAGGGGGACAGGAAGGTCAGTGTCGGTGGCGTTCGACGCCCGTTCAAACAGCACTGTTGACCAGTCTTAAGATTTAATTTCATTATTTTTACTTATTCGCCAACTTCATCCCCCTGATTGTGCTATCGGTGTCAAGAGATGAGACGAAGAATCCATTCCAAACTCTCACAGAGCAGTTCATCACTTCACGTTACAGAACGGCCCATGGAGTCGGACATCGCAGAACTAATTCTGAGATCATTAGCAATTTAAGGTCCAGGCACAAGCCACAATTGGACACAGACAGGCACGTGCACACACCACACACGAAGATCCCCTATGTAAACCACATACATGCCGCCATTGGAGCAAGTGCTATTCGTGAGTAGCACCTATGAAGGCGGGCACGGCATGTCTCACAGTGCACCTAGCCTGGCACGAGGGCATTGATGGTGGCAATGTGCGAACACGCCCAACCCATGGCTGCTTTAGTCTCCCCAGTGCTGATGTTTACACACTGCACCAGGGATTTGATAAACACGAGTCGACCCCATACAAGCACATACGCGAGCGCACATGCTCAGGAATGGGTTCGTGTTGTCACACGCACAAGGAATGGACCCACGCGCCGCACGCGAGGCCGACCCTTGGTGCTTCGTGTCCAAGTCCCCCCCCCCCCAAACCCCTCAACTCACCAGGGCCCCCCCCTCCTTCCACCTATACCCCCATATCCCAATATCCCCGCTACCCCCCAGTTTTTGCTCCTCGCCAGGCCCCTCCCCAACTCCCTCCTCCTGGCCCCCACGCACCAATCATCCCTGCACCGCATGGGGCGGTATGAGCGCGTGGCAGCGTCAATGCTTCCAGCCGCCCCTCCTCTCCGTGTTTACCAGCCGTTCAAGTGGTAATCACAGGGGACCCCCCCCCATTGTAGACGCACGACCCTCCTTGTCATTACCACCATCTGCGCTAACCCTCACGGCCTAGGCTGCTGCCGCAGGTCGTCGGGGTTAACCGACCGTACGTCAGCGCGCTGGTCAGTGCGGGTTGGAGCATAGTGCTGCTCAACTGAATTTCCCTGCACTGTGTGGCCAGCACCACGCCTCTCGTCACCCCCAGCGCTGACCTGGGCAAGAACCAAGACCGGTGCAGATATTCGCCGACTGTCGTTGGCCATGGCCAGGAGTTACAATAATGTTTCCAGATTTGCCAACGGTTCTGAAATTTTACCTTTTTAAATTAGGGCCCTGCAATAATACAAAAACAGTCTATGGTAAATTTCAATAATGTGCCAATTTTCAGGGTCTCAAGAGGTAGTATATATGTAGAACTTCTTTCGTACCATACGTAGCCAACCGTGCTAATTGGAGGTGGGGGGGGACCGCCCCCATTCCCTTGAATCCATCACCGAGCCAGTTTTTGCAATGGAGTCATTTGCAGCTAATTTTTCATCATTGGGGATATTTTGGCCAATACCATTTACATTGTGTGTGGTTTTTGTTAATCTATGCACAGGCACCCTTGCAGTATAGGAGAACAAACAAACTCCACGCAGAAAAGTGCCCGAGTCGGGAATTGAACCCGGGCCCTTTCTTGCTACGGGGCGCGCAGGTGTTCCCACCGCGCCACCCTGCCACCCTGCCGCCCGTGGGTCGGGGGTCAACTCACGTCCTCGCCGGCGCCACCCTCGCCTCCGCTCTCCAGGAATTTGACGAAGGCGTCCAGCGTCCGCTCGCCGTTATAGTCTACGACCTGCGGTGGAGGTACACGCACATACGCACGTAAATACAATGGTAAAGATCCCCCCCGTATAGCCTGTAGGAGCAAGTACTGTTAGCCGAGTAACACCTATGAAGGCCAATGCGACACACAATGGAGGTGGGGTGGCTAACACCACGCCCGGCCGCCTCCGTCTCCCGAGTGGCGATGTTTACACACCGTGCCAGGTACTCATTTTAGGCAGAGTCGACCTAGGGGAGGCCCAGGACCGGTTCAGATAATCGTCACACGTGCCCACCACAAGCGGGAATTGAACCCGGGTGGCCGGGCTCGTAGCCCAACGTGCTAACTGCTACGCCACCGCTCTCCGCTAACTCGCACACGCACTCGCAGAGACGATCTCCCCGCCTGTCTGGTGACACTCATCCTTACAAGAACACCACGGCCAAGTGGTGTTTGCGAGCGCCCAGTAAAAATCCAGTGCGGCGTGGCCCGGAGGGCGACGTACCTTGCGGCCAGCGGCGGCGGGGAAGAACTTGAGCGTGGGGAAGCTGTGCACTTTGATGCCGTCGACCTCGTTGGCGGTGGAGTCCATCTTGGCGATGACCACGCTGTCGTCCTCCTTGAACTTGTCCCCCAGCTCGTCCCAGATGGGCACCAGCTGTTTGCAGTGGCCGCACCACGGGGCGTCTGTGGGCAACGGCACACGCCGCGTCGCTCGCCAGGGTTCTAACTCGGTCACCCCAACTCGGGGGGGCTCCATACACACACCTCTCTCTCTCAGGAAGACCTGACTTGGTGCCCAGGCCTGTAACTAACTCGCCGCCCCATCAATCCCATTCATTATAATAAGAATGTCAATTTATATAGTATCTCAATGCTATAAGCAATTCTAAATGTTGTACAGGATAAACTATATTAAATAATGTGGAGGCAACATCAAACATCAGGGCAGCTTGCCAGTAACCTAGCACACATTACAGTAAAACGTAAAATGAAATTGGATTAATATTGGATAAGAGATAAATGCCAAAATTCATGATCTGACTGGGCATATAAAATACCCTGCTGTAAGGGGAAGCCAATTTAACACACGGTTATGATCTGTCATAACCTGCACGCCAAATCTAAAACACTTACAGACAAAGGGAGGATTTATTGTCACAAGATTGATGCTGCATTATTTGTAAACTTTGTTATTTTCCATCTTGTTCGGAGTGTTCAGCGCTTCCGTGAGCCTCAACGTTTCTTGAGTGCTGCGGCATTTGCCAACAAGTATCAATCCACCAATAGCAAAGATTATATTGTCTCAGTCACATGACTCGATAAGAGTACGGCGAACGTAGGAATCCACCAGACTAGTCGAATCGAAGCATTGTTACTCCCCTGCCAGCCAGCGTACCTACTCGGTCACCCTCTTTGGCCCTGACCCAGAAGCACACTCTTCACTACCAACCACAATCACCGCAAACTCTACCCTCCACTCCGAATCTGATGACACTAACCGGACTGACTGCACTCCATCTGAATATCACACTTGGCGCTGCGTCGCCCACAATTTAAGATGAAATCGATCTCACTTTGCTGACTACTCTCGCACAGGAATTTGCGCCTGGCAGTGCCCAGCTGTCGGTAAAACCCATCGGCAGTGGTGGCCGTGGCGGTAACAGCGGATCGCGCCAAACATGGCGCGGTCCGTCAGTGGCATGGTCACATGGCGAAGGGCTGGCTCTCACCGCACCACCCTTCACCCGCCCTTCCCCGGGTTCGCGCCGAGACGGGCGACGAAGCCTGGCCCCCCATGACAGCTGGCGCCAATGCCATTCGGCGCAAACCTCGATCGACGGCACGAGTCCCAATTTCACGCAGTGGAGGGAACCTTGGGAACGGTCGCCATAAGCGGCGTGGGAAACCAGAAACGCCCTGCTGGCGCAGCTGTGAGCAGCAGCCAAACGAGTGATGCAACGCGATGGTTGTTTGAAGGATACTGCCATCCTAAACGCAAGGCCTGAGATGATCGACCCCCTTCCAGCTATTTTCTAAATTGTTATAATTCACGGTGGCAATTTTACTCAAGAATCGATCGCTTTTTTGTCGTGTTGACCATCTCGTTTGTGTTGGTGCCAGAGGTCGCAACCGGGTACCCGATACCCGTACCCTACCCGATACCCGGCTACCCGTACCCGGCCAGGTACGGGTACCCGTTTGCGACCCTGGTGCGGCCGGGTACGGTTACGGGTAAGGAATCAAAACCCGTTTGCGACCTCTGGTTGGTGCTTCTCGTTTTTCTTTGGTCTCGTTCATACAGATTTGTTTCTTCTATTCAGCTCAAAGTGACACAAGCACATCCTTGGCATACGCTGGACATCTCCAGCATCATTGTCGAGCCAGACGCCACGTATTTACTCATTGCAGAGCGAATACAACTACACTATTTTTATTCTACCAGGTAAGGCCCAAAACGCCCACCCGAGCACCACTGGCCCAAACGCTATTTGTGTTGTGTGACATTTAACGCTGTGGAGTATCATTACCCATGCGTGTGACCTATTGGGGCAGGCAGGGGTGCACAGGGGTGGGAGGGGAAGGAGGGGCAAGAGCAGGTATGTGCACATGGGGCACATTTAAGGGTGTTCAATTGGATCACCCTGCCACCCTACCACCCTCTACCATTGTACTACTGTGCCACCCTGCCACCCTATCACCAAGCCACCCGACCCACTGCACCAACCTACCACCCCACGACGGGACTCATGTGATATCCTACCACGCGTCACCCTAACCACTGTATCAACCTACCACCCCACTACGGGACTCATGTGATATCCTACCACGTGCCACCCTAACCACATTCAACCTACCACCCCACTACGGGACTCATGTGATATCCTACCACGTGTCACCCTACCCACTGTATCAACCTACCACCTCACTACGGGACTCATGTGATATCCTACCTCGTGCCACCCTACCCACTGCACCAACCTACCACCCCACTACGGGACTCATGTGATATCCTACCACGCGTCACCCTAACCACTGTATCAACCTACCACCCCACTACGGGACTCATGTTATATCCTATCTCGTGTCACCCTAACCACCGTATCAACCTACCACCGCACTACGGGACTCACGTGATATCCTACCACGTGTCACCCTACCCACTGCACCAACCTACCACCCCACTACGAGACTCATGTGATATCCTACCACGCGTCACCCTAACCACTGTATCAACCTACCACCCCACTACGGGACTCATGTTATATCCTATCTCGTGTCACCCTAACCACCGTATCAACCTACCACCGCACTACGGGACTCACGTGATATCCTACCACGTGTCACCCTACCCACTGCACCAACCTACCACCCCACTACGAGACTCATGTGATATCCTACCACGCGTCACCCTAACCACTGTATCAACCTACCACCCCACTACGGGACTCATGTTATATCCTATCTCGTGTCACCCTAACCACCGTATCAACCTACCACCGCACTACGGGACTCACGTGATATCCTACCACGTGTCACCCTACCCACTGCACCAACCTACCACCCCACTACGGGACTCATGTGATATCCTACCACGTGTCACCCTAACCACTGTATCAACCTACCACCCCACTACGGGACCTCTCGTGATGTCCCACCACCATGCCGTGCGAGTGTGGGAGGTGGGGGAGGGGCCACGTACAGAACTCGACGAACACGTTCTTGCTCTCGTCGAAGGCGATCTGCTCGAAGTTCTTCCCCACGAGCACCTTCACGGAGTTCTTATCCCAGTCCTCGGGGATGTCTTCACTCATGAGGTGCGCCTGGGTGGGGGTAACAGGAGATTGTGGGGTGGGGGTGAGGCGTTCGTGAGAGACGGCTCAAGTCGACACACCACGCCTTCCCTCCCCCGCGCCCAACCAACAGTGGACAGTCGAGTGTGGAAGACGGTGTGAAGAGCAGGGTGTGACTGTTCAACACCCTTCCCTCACAGCGGCAACCCAACCCACCCGACCCAGCAGCTCAACTGAGTAATACCGCTGCCAAAATTCCCCACCACCCCTAACACCGCAACTCCTCCCCCCTCCCCCCCCACCACTCAGAGCAGTACCTTGAGCGCCCCGTTGAGGAAGGACCTGCAGAAAGCAATGAGGTTCTCCGTGCTGAGGTCGTTGCTGTCAGGTTTGTACTTGGACATCTCCTCCTCCAGCATGATGATGCGCGCTGCGGGGCACTCCTCCTTCTTCAGCCCGAAGAACTCCAGGATGCGCAGGTTCTCAGAGTTGTCCACATCGATGTAGATGAAGAGGATCTGCAGGTGGACACGGGGACACGTGCGTGAGAGGCGGCTGTTGAGTTCCTAGTGGCGGCTACAGCATCCTGCTCGTCCTTACATCCTGGCTGAAGCATTCAAGTCGGCCTGCCTACGATCCGTCCTGGATTTAAAACTGGGCTGGATTGCACGAGGAGCTCCCAAACCCTCACAATATATTTTCACATGCGCGTTCAGGTGCACGGGTTTAAGGGCCGACATTTAAATCGGAGAAACGACGTGGTGTCACGCCCCCGACGACGCCTACGCACGAAGATAAAAGTGGGGAAAACGAGAGAACTCAAGGGAACCTCCCTCCTGGCACGCGGCCTCCAAACCTCCAGCCAGAAGAATGAGGGCAGGTCACACACGTTTCTTTACGAGCGACGTTCACCTTGCACCGCAATAAACGCTTGATGGTAGTCTCAGCCACGGCGGCTGGAATTTAGTCCCTTTCTCTCGGAAGAATTGGGTGAGGGGGTGGTTGGATAATAATAGCTGTTCTCGCAGCCACGTTGTTGTTTTTATGGGACCAAGGGGCAGGCCACGTGTAGGCGCTGCTCAGGGCACGGGAGAAACGTCACACGGGGGGAGAGTGAGACGAGGGGGGGGGCAAAGGTGGCACGGAGATCGGGGGGGCCCACTGGGATCGCGAGCAAATCAATTATCCACGGTCAATCCAAGTTGTCACCGTCCCTCGGGGTCTTATACTTAACAATCCACCCAGCACCTGCACGAAAGAGCCAGTTTCATCTGGCACGTTCACTCCTTTGGCTGGACCTCCTTAATTATTCTCGTCCATGCTGTTTTGGCAAAACATCTCAAGAGATGTATTTTTGTTAAAATGTGTGTACTGCTTTAAATGACGGACAAGACCAGGACCATCGCTGCCAGGCGTGGTCTCTCCGTGGCAGCCTCCACAGTCTGGAACGTGGCCATTATCCACCGCTGCACATTCGTAGCGGCGTTCCAAGTACACTAACATTTAAGAGAGACTTAACGGCACCACACCTTTTTTATTATCATCGTGTGTTTTTTTGTTTGCATTTGACTGCAGGTATTGTGGTTAATGCAGACACGAATCCTCGTAAAAAAGGATTCTGTTTTGTTGCAAAAAAAAAGGGAAAACCCTAGTATTATATTTTGGTACTGGCAAAGGAGGTCCAATGATGTAGATGCTCACTCCGAGCCCTCATTACTTTGATAGTGCATTGTCTGTGAGCCGTACGCCTTTTGGCGTCCTCTGGTCGAGCACCAATTGGGTCAAGGCTCAAAAGAAAGCCGTCCCTTGGTGAGGACCAATCAGTTTCAAGGACAATGCATATATTATCATCGTGTGTTTTTTGTTTGCATTTGACTGCAGGTATTGTGGTTAATGCAGACATGAATCCTCGTAAAAAAAAGGTCTCAGTTTTGTTGCCAGAAAAAAGGGGAAAAACCCTATTAGCACCACACCTCTCGCCTGGCTTTCAAGTGACGTGGAGTTTGGCTCAGAGCCTCGATTCACTGTCATTTATGTCCATGAATAATCGTGTGCATTATACAAGGAGTGATTGTTGTGATTATTATTAGAGGTACACACGTGGCTCTGATGTCAGACACCGATACAGCACCACTCGGACGTGGGGTCCGAATTTGGGTTTTAGTTGCAAGTGATAAAACCGGATTCTCAAGTGTGACGAGTTGAAGGTCTCAGCCCAACAAGACTTACACAGAGACCCACAGATTTACTAAACTAAAACTATATATTAAAATAATTCATTTCACCAGATAAAGCTCACGGGAGCTATCAGCTATTTTTCAGAAGCGACTTGGCCACTAATAATAGCTCAACGAAGTGGCTTATCACGTGTAAATCTATAGCAGCCAAATAATTCAAAGGCATGTTTATAAATGTGGAGGTAAAAACTGGAGGACCTGGAGAAAAATTCACACGGCCGCGGGGAGAACACACAAACTTCAAATATACAGGCGTCAGGGTCGGGATCGAACCCACGAACTCCTGCATACCAGACGAGGCAGATACCGTCTCACCACCACAACACCCATATACATTGAGTTGTAATTACATTGGGTTAAAGGGCGTAGCGAGTCACAGGTCTCAGCCCAGATAAAGAGATCTACTGGACTGACTTCAATGGTAGTTCTGTGATGTTACATTCTGGGACCATTTTGTGACGAAGAGGGTGCACTGACATGACACCAATAGCAGAATTGGAATATAAATAGATGCAAAAGCAAAGGAAAATGTCAACATCACAAATAAATTTCCAACAGAGGCAAGAGATAACACAGACTATGGTAGGTGATATAGGTACCTGGGTAGGTATCAAGAGGCACCAGGGTGCCACGGGGACCAGGGTGACATGGTGACATAACAACGGAGGGGGTCACAGGGAGCAGGGGCCTCACCTCCCCCCTGAACTCCTTGGCGGCTCCGCGGAATTGGTCGAGCCTCTCGTCGTAGTCGGAGGACGACTTCCCAACGAAGAGGAGGATGTGGCTCTTGATGTCTCCACCGAAGATTTTGGGAGCACTCTGTGAAGGGCCAAGAGGGTAAGGTGGGGGGGGGGGGGACACACAGGGACAAACCCACACAAAACACGATCCTTTATGGCAGGCCCACAACTTAATTCCACAAGGTCTGTGGCCACATGAGGCCCACCGCTTTGAAAGTATGACCCACATGTATCCATCGCTGCAGGCATCTTAGCAGTGTCTACCATGGAACTGCTACCCGACTGGCAAGCCATAGAATAAAGATGATCACTGCATCGTGCGCTTTCAGGTGTGTTTGCGGCCGTCTGGAAAGCTCTTCCTTCCGATATTAGGAAGCCACTAGAGTTATGCACTTTATAAATCTGGATTGAAAACTAAATTCTCTAGAACTGCTTTTTGTGTTTCGTTTGTTGTCCTTCCCTCGCACCTCCAATGAGCACGGTTGGTTACGCACGGTGCGAGTTAAGTTTCACATACAAACATACATCGACGCGTTTCGAAGGAAAAAGAAACTGGATCGCATAGAATCCACAAAAATCACGAATAATTTATTCACAGACGCACGGTATGACACGTTTATTGTCAGCTCGAGGATCAAGTTTAATGTTAGGAGCAGCGTGGGGCTGAGGTGTCAGGAACAACGTGGTCCCAGAGCAACATTGTATCCACGGTGTCTCATTCTTTTAATTGACTGCATTAGAAATACTGGTAAGTGGCGTACAATTACAGACACGCGCAGTACGCGCAACACGTCGTGCCAAAACTGCACGCGCGTAACATTTACACGTCCAAAGCCACGACACGCAAACACAAACACGGCCAGCAGCCGGTCGACAGAGCTAACCACACACACACACACACACATTCCCGCCACGATCTAAAACCAGCCCGTGCTGACCGCCCACGGATCAGATTGCTCGTTATGTGATTAAATCATTTCTGGCCACGGTATTCAATCATGGGAGCGGCGCTGGGAGGGACAGGAACGCAGCCCCGAGTGGGGGTGTAGCATTGACCCGGCGCACCCCTGTGAAATGGAAACTTTAGGAAGGGCAAAACAGACACCCGACCCTCGCCCTAAAATTAAATCCCAGGCAATGGCTGACATCAACCTTTAGTCACGGGGAATTCAAGTCATGGGGTCGGTGCTCCCTCGCTGGACTACCCGCCCGCCCTCCCACTCGATTGTGTTCTGGAAGCAAACTTTCACTTTGAGCGTCGAGATAAATTAAATGAACGTCGTGAGAAGCGAGGCAGACTCGACGCACTGCCCAGATAATGGGTTCTTTATTTATATCTGCAAAACCAATTTCACAAAAAGCATTTCCCCTTTTAGCAGCGGCGCTAAAACGCGGGCTAATTTTAAAATGGTTTTCACCGCAAGGATCTCTGCTTTTCGGTGCCGACCACAGGCCGGAGAACGAACGCATTCACCGCCGTCCGGTACAGCGGAGCTGGGCGAACAACAGCGGCGTAGTCGGAAGACGCCGGCGAGCGCGCGACAAATGACAGCTGATCGAGGCTCGTGACCGGTCACACACCGGCATGCCCTCCGCGAGAGCAAGAGAGTGGGCGGGCGTTTTGCGAGCGAGGGCCGAAACTGGCCGCCTGGCTCAGCAGGTCGGACCGCGGTGGGGGCCGCGATCCAGATGCCTCGGCGAGGACGGCGACGCTCGCGCTCAACCATCCCATGACAGCCAGACACGCGGACAGTGACGGACGCACGAGGCAGACACGTGGGCAGTGACAACCGCCGGCAGTTATCACGCATCTCCGCCTGGCCCATTATTCGTCAAAGCATTTGTCCTTCCATCCATACGGCCGCTAACGACGGGGAGCCTCCGATGACAGAAACCTTTAACGAGGCTGCACTGTAGCGAGCGATCACTGGGTGGTACGCCGTGCCAGGCTAGAGAGGCCAGGTGTAACCCGCACTCACGCTGTGGTGCTGCTTCACACCAACGCGGGGGGGCTGGATGTGCGATGTATTCCTCTGCTCTGGTGAACGGTGGTTATCCCATGCAGCGTGTTATTTAATGAACCGCACAGGCAAACGATTGAGATACAGGAAAAGAAACTTTATAAATAACGTGGAATGAAAACGGGCCATTGCACGAAATATCGGCCATTATAGTTTTGTTTTCTTTTTAAGGCTATACTGTTATTGACAAACGTGTTTAGTTTTCGTTATAGACACAAGCGATGAGTTTCTGATGAATAATTTTATATTTACACTCTGTAACAATGTAACGTGTTATCACACTAAACACTCTAGTGACATCACTTTCCGTGATCTCATGCTTTTCTGAACAATCCCAAACAACAACAAACAAAACTCGATCGTGTAACATTGTACACAGCTGGGCTCGAATTTAGGATTTTTCTAATTAATCTCAAATTGATTATGTCCAATTCAACAAACGACATTCAAGGTTCATGGCAAAGACATGCAAAAGTTATGTTCATGTCCGGAATTACGTGGCGCAGGTGGATGGGCTATTTGATGGACCCAGAATTGAATTAACCAAATGGGATGAGAATTCCAGCATAGATGAATAAATTAATTTTTCAAAATATGGCACAGACGAGACCGCGCATATGAGAAAGTAAAAAAAGAGTACAAGAGAAGAGAGCAGAAGACAAGAGGAGACGGTACAAGACGGGAGGAGTACACAATGAGCAGCACAGAAGTGCACAAAAACTACAAAACAGTATGGAAGATACAAACAATATGGGACAAGGTACAAACGAGACATTACGTAAACGGTAGGCGCGTATAATCGGTAGGCGCGTGTAATCGGTAGGCACGTGGCGTATCATCAGTAGGCACGTCCAATCGGTAGGCGCGTGTAAACGGTAAGCGCGTGTGAAGCCTCTGCTCACCTCTCGGCTCAGACGGGATGGCAGGAGAAGTCAGGAGCGAATACTGCCGACCAAAGTGCAGCGAGAGCAATTTTGTTTTTAAATGGTTGGCTCCGGCTTTTCACGTGGCGTTTGGAGCCAACGAGGCAGGGCAGACATCCACCGTGTCCGGTCAAAGTCGCAATGCATTGAAGACACAGGATACATTTATGTTAATAAATGCTTTTCCTGCAACCAATTTTAAAAAGGGACCGAGTTAATTCTGTATTACTCATTGCCGTGTTAAAGAGAAACTTTCAACAATTTAAAAAAAATCTTCTTGGTTCTTTCGGTAAAGTCACGTAGAAGGGAAGTAATAAAATAATAAAAATAAAACATAATAAAATAATTCTCACGACGTTTCGACCACAACGCAAGCAGCCGTCCTCAGGTGAAGAACAGGTCTGTCGAGAAGACAGAGTCTGAATGACAACCCCAGGCTTGGAGCGTCTTTTTAAGCTGGGTTGGAGGGGGGGAAGAGCGCCTTGACAAAACAATTTGCATCTCAAGAGGAATTTAGCATATTTATGTGAAATGCGTAGGAGGTGGGCTGGGGAGTTTCAAAGTCATATTGTGCCCATGCATTATGCAGGAAATTTAAAAAGTCACCAAAATGCACTCTGTTCGACAGAATGGGAGAAAGCCGGTTAAATGTTCTAATCATCAGGTAATTGAATCGTCCCAGATCAAGAGTGGAGTCGCTAGGCCCGCAACTATTGATGCCCTCCCTCGCGGTTATTTGACGTCACAATTCAAGTACAAATTATTTTGCGTCTCGTTGTCTTCGCATGTGTACATCAGCCTCTTTTCTCTTGCTCCGCTAGCCTGAACGTAAGATGGGCATCTCATTCGCGTACATTTCTTTATCAATCATTCTTGCACGCACATGAATGGATACACAAGTACCATGAGCGCAAGAACTGATTTTAATGCACTTGTCATTACCTGCCCGTGGGTAGCTACCAAGAAAGACATGTTCGTCATTTTGGACCATGTCCGGCTTTTCGAGTCGAAGCAAAACTTCGCGAGCAGCGCCCTCGGGAGCGTGGGTTCCACGCAGTGAATACCGGGGAGCGGGGTGCACAAACGCGCCAAGTGGCATGCGTACGCCGCAGGGGTCAGGGGTCAGGGACAGCAAGGAATCTGCCCCACTCAGGATGACGGCCACACCTCCCCACGGGCCGTGCAAAGCTATACGTTTCAGCGAAGGCTCCAGACGCTTGTAAACGACGCAGCGCAACATGCATCCTAACCCCCCCCCCCCAACCTCCACCCCACACCACCCCAGCGCCAACTGCCGTTCCAGTTCCTCTATTTTTAGCCAATCTCTTGGTAACGGTTTGTGACTCGCAAACAAAAATGGAATCCATGGGTGCTCATCTTTTTAGACGTTGTAATTAAACAGGCGGCGAGCAGCTGTAATTAAAAGTGCAATGCGATGGTGCTCTTCACTGCGATCTTAATTGCGTATCTGTGCCCACGATGCAGTGCTCGGTGCTGACACAGCCCTGGGAGTTGTCACTATGGAAGTTGAGCCTCCAGTAACCGAGGGCAACCCTCACCAACATTGGCCTATGCACAATTGCTGCAACAGATGTATTTGTTCAATCTGGACTAATCTGATCGCTGCTCCCCTCTGGTGGGTGGCCAAATGGGATGGAAAATTCCAACCGGACCACAGAGGTCACATGACTAGATGAGGCTGTGCGCTCTGCAGACCAATCGTCACTCATCTAACACTATTAAACTAAATTCCGATTTTTTTTTTCAAGGTGGCTCGATGACTATGCCATTGCCATACTAAGTCATCACGTGCTGATATCAAAGGCACCGCAGTTGATGGTCGCCCTGGTGTAGCAGCAGCTAGTTTGACGGAAGGGTGGTGTGTGGTGGGGGGTGGTTTGGGTCGGGTAGGTGGTGCCGTGATCGCCGTGCGCGACCGGCGGGTGTCGTCGCCTCGCACCTGCTCGGTGAACTCGATGAGCAGAGGCAGCTCGTTGGACTTCACGAACTTGCGCAGGCCTTCCTTGCTCAGCTCGCCCTCGTACACGTTCCGGCCCTCGTCGAACTGGAAAGCACGCGACGTAACGGCACGTCAGACGCAGCTCGCGACGCGACAATTCATATGACGAGAATTCTGCGTGGCTACACCAGCAGGAAAAGCAATCTTTAAATCTCATCTTTACGCATTATGATTTCCTAGTTTTTTCAATCTCATTTCCTGCGGATACTGGATGTAGTTTTAAGCGAAACGTCGTGTATCTAATTGCTATATTTAGTTGTGACAATGGTTCTTCAATTTACCGGTGAGTTGACACATTCATAATTGGCACATCAAACACTTGTACACCTGACGATTACATTTGTTTGGCATCTTAGGTGGCGGATGGTCTTTCACACAAATTTGGCCATATCATTTACGTGGCATAACCCAATAACAAATTAGGAATCACAATGCATCAACAATTTTTAAGACATTGCGTCGCCATGACCCCATGTGTCGCGTTGTTACCAAAAGAAGTTGTGCGCAGTGATGGCAGCAGCCCCAAAATAGCAGCGCGCATCACAAGCTACGTAGGCCAGTTAGCTCGCTACATTCACGCCACGAATCAGTTTCACTGTGGCCACACGCGCAGTATAAATACCACACTCGCATCAGCATGAGCTCAAGCCGAGATGCCGGGGTGGGGGCAGGGAATGAGAGGGGTTGCCGAGCGCCCACCCTCATGCTCACACCTCCATCCTGCGACGAGCGCGTGCGTACGACCAGGGACAACGAGGAGAAGCGAGCAGAGCCATGGGGAGGAAGAGTGGAGCTACGGGGCACAAGCAGGAGCCTCTCGAGCGGCAAACGAACACCGCGGGGATCACGTCGAAGAGCTGGAAAAAGCTGTGGAGTGCCAACGCTTACAAACCACGCGGCCATGCATGCAGAGTGCCAAAGGGGTTGTCTTGAAATAACTAGATAACACACAACATATCTTCATGTACACAGTAGGCTTTTGTGGAGCGTAAGAAAACTGTACAGCCATTGTGCGGGCAGATGATGCAATGTTAACTATTAAAAGTGGCCTGTAAAGTCTTCCTACGAAGCCAGCACGAGTTATCTTAAAAATACACATGTGCGAGTTATCAGGTTCTTCCACGAAAGCCCTCAAACGAGAAACAAGACGAGTCTCCACGCAGCGCAGCACTCCCCGGCACGCTTCGAGGCGCTTCAGCCCTGTCGTTGACGCAAGATTTACAGCCGTGAGCTCGTGCCAAGGAGGACGGCACACGTGTTTACGTGCAACCCGGCACGGCCCGAGCAGTGGCGGCGAGGTGGGGGCCAACGAGGGGAAGCGAGGGGGTACACACCTTCTTAAAGAGTATGACGCCTTCTTTGGACACCTCGTACTGCGTGAAGGCGTCGTCTGATGACGCGAGGCCGAAGGCGATATCGTCGATTCCGTCGGCCGCTTTGAGGAACACCTTAGCATCCTCAGCCTCCACATCCTGAGTGGGGGAACACCACCACAACGTCACGGCTCACTCTCTCCCACTACCGCCACAACACAGCTCACACGGGCTTCGTGTACGCACATGGGTCACAAACGCAACACGGGTTACACCCACATAACAGGGCTTCCTCCAACACAGCTCACACCGACAACTCATCATGGTTTCACAGCACCCCACTTGCACCGCGACAGCGCAGCGCCACAACCACACAGCACAGATCGCACTCGCGTCCACGCGGCACCACACTCCACGATGGCGGCAGGAACAGCACCGCACCGTTTAATCGTTTGCATACAACTCCCCCTTCTCAGTCCAATTGCAGTGGGCAACATGTCCTGTACCTTATGCAGGCAAACTACTTTATTGGGATTAGAGCTAGATATCATTGCCCCCTGCTGACAGACTAATGTCCCAGGTCACGCTTGCAAATGAGAGTATCCAAATTTCAGAAAGAGTCTTTCCAAATATGCTTAATTTAAATATTTGTATTTTATGTTCTATTTTTGGTCTTTGTACATTGTTTAATTTTAATCCCATGCACCGACTCCGATGCCACTTGAGGGGGACATTTGAGTCGTTGGTGTCAATCGGTGCAGATTTCCCGCACACAACTTCACTGTTGCATGTGCCATGGAAACCATGCAACTACATGGCTCCTATTGAGCATCGTGGCTGCTTGTTACCGAGCCATCAAACGCATTCACGTTCCACGTCTGTGGCATGAAAATGCACCAGTTCGGCCTACATTGAAAAATAAAAGCGAAAAGAAGAAAATGAGAATACCTAAAGTTTATTAATTACTTCTAGATTTGAAGCTTTCGTGACTGCAAGGATTCATACTCTTAGGTTTTTTCGGTAAAGGCACGTAGGTAAAAAATTAATAAATAATAAGTGCTTTTTACAAATAATAGAACTAATAATAGAAATAAAATAATAAATCATCACGTTTCGGAGGCAACACAAGTCTCCGTCATCAGGTGGGACTGTCACCGCTAGATTTACTGTATCAAGTGAGGCAAAATAAGAGTATGTATTAATTACTCTTTGGTTCTTTCGGTAAAGTCAATTGCTGAATTTCAGCAATTGTTTTCTTGCTGTGGTTGTCCCCACCTGATGACGGCCGCTTGTATTGCGCCCGAAACGTCGTGATTTTATTTTTATTTTATTTCTTTTTATTTTTCACCTACGTGATTTTACCGAACGAACCAAAGAGTATGGATCCTTGCAGTCACGAACACGTCAAATCTAGAATGTATTAATTACCTTCGCAAGGAGCGATATCTGGTTTGGTATCAAAAATCTCCTAGCCGCCATATTGGACCAGGATTCCAGGATCACTACATGACCGTGCAAACAATCAGTGCGCATGTTGCTTGCGCAACACCATCACCACCACAACGTTTCAAAAGCGGTTATGCACCAAGTTGCTCTGGATTGCCAGACAGCCACGAGCAGGTTTAGTTCCTCCAAGGACAATGGCGTTGCATGGAACGCTGTTGCGGGTAAGCGGCAGTTTATTTCCAGAATAATCAGAGCAATGACGATGGTGGTGAGACCGGGTGGGGAGGGGGAAAAGAGGGACGGGGGGGGGGGGCAGCACCTTGAAGAAGCCGACGACCACCACCTCGGCCGACTCGATGAACTTGGCGGTGGCAGCGGCGTCATCCAGAGTTGTGGCGGAGGGTCCCGTGCGCTTCTTTAGCCAGTTCACGATGTCGTCCGCCTGCCGCCCAGCTTAACCGCACACAACCCACACACAACCGCACACTAAGCCCACTGCCACGTCCAACATGGCCAGACACCCAGAAATCAAACTAAGGCTGCCGAGCTTGAAGCGCACTGTGCTAGCATCTGTGCCACCGCCCCCGCGTCATTGACACAGTTGTCTTCTCGAAGCCATGTCTATATGAATAGAAAAAATTACACGTCTATGTCCATATTAGATATGTGTGCTAATAGGGTTTTTCCCCTTTTTTCTGGCAACAAAACTGACACCTTTTGCAAGGAATCATGCTTACATTAACCACAATACTTGCAGTCAAATGCAAACAAAAAACAATACTCTGATAATTAATGCATTGTCTTTGGAACCGATTGGTCCACACCAGAGACAGCTTTCTTTAGAGCCTAGTCTCATATGGTGTTCGACCAGATGATGCCAAAAGGCGCCTTTTGGCCCACACCAGAGACAGCTTTCTTTAGAGCCTAGTCTCATATGGTGTTCGACCAGATGACGCCAAAAGGCGCCTTTTGGCGTCATCTGGTCGAACACCATATGAGACGAGGCTCTAAAGAAAGCTGTCTCTGGTGTGGACCAATCAGTTTCAAAGACAATGCATAAATTATCAGAGTATTGTTTTTTGTTTGCATTTGACTGCAAGTATTGTGATTAATGTAAGCATGATTCCTTGCAAAAGGTGTCAGTTTTGTTGCCAGAAAAAAGGGGAAAAACCCTATTAGTATATTTTGGTACTGGCAAAGGAGGTCCCATGATGTAGATATGTGTGGTGGATTGCTTCAATTTCTCCATTGAAATTTCGGGTGAACAATGACAATCCTCGAAAAAGTTAATGCGATAAATGTTCTAAACGTGAACACAAACCAATGTCATCAGCGAATATCGGCAAAGATACAAACGTAGGCACACGCACGAAGGCACTTGTGCGCCTTGATGCAGCAGCAACCCGTGCTCACCCGCGTACTCCTTGGCGTTCTTTGCGTCGCCGTCCTTGAAGAACTTGATGGTCGGGTAGCCGCGCACGCCGTACTCCTTGGCCAACTCGGTCTCCTCCGTGGCGTCGACCTTGCCCAGCCGGATAGCTGAGCCCTCGGCCTTTAGTGTGCCGGCTGCTTTGGCGAACTCAGGTCCCAGGGCCTTGCAGTGGCCGCACCATGGCGCATCTTTGGCGAAAACAACAGCGGCGTCATTAGCGGTCACAGGTGTGGGTTCATCCACATCAACGCGAGAAAGAAACTTTCTGGTTCATACTCTTAGTTATTTCGGTAAAGTCACGTAGGTAAAAAATGAAATTAAAATTAATAAAATAAAATAATAAAATTCACGACGTTTCGGAGGCAACACAAGTCTCCGTCATCAGGTGGGACCGTCACAGCCAGATTTGATACCGTCACAGCCAGATTTGATACAGCAAATCTGGCTGTGACGGTCCCACCATGATGACGGAGACTTGTGTTGCCTCCGAAACCTCGTGAATTTTATTGTTTTATTTTTATTAATTTTTATTTCATTTTTTACCTACGTGACTTTACCGAAAAAACTAAGAGTATGAATCCTTGCAGTCACGAAAGCTTCAAATCTAGAACTTTCTGGTTGATGATTCAGCACTCAATAATTTACTCCAGTCACTTGGTCACCGGTGATCAGTTGGCTCCTCACTCGTCTCCCACTACTACCATGGGTATCACTCCAGTGAACTTCACTGAGTCTTAAGCCACCGGTGAGGAACTATATTGGTCAAAGTTTGCTAAAACCATTGGCACGTATAGATAAAATGTGGCAATCTTGTCAGGTGGTGGACAGTTAATAACATTAATTTTGGCATACAACTACCATGTGGTACAACCCAAAAATTACAATTAACCATGTTAACTCTTATCTATTACAACTGTTCTGTTTGTCGCTGGCTCTTTGGCGTTTTGGGCTTTTGGTCCAGTGCACAGCAAGTTGTGTTAACAAGACACCACGGTACAGTGCGGTGGGGCCAAGGGACTAGGGGCAAACAAACTTGTTTGGAATGGGCCGCCCTGTATTTTCCAGCTGGACGAGTAATCACTGCAAGCTGTGCACGGCCGATGGTGGGGGGGGGGGGGTCAAAAAAACCAGGATATTAATAGAAAAATTAAATATCACTGGCTTTATATAAACCTGCAAGTTAATTCTAAATTAAATATCAAAGGATGAAAACTATAATTCGTCGCGGTCCACTTGTGAAAGCGAACAAATTTGTTTAATGGGCTTAAGAACCCACATCCCGGGACACGTCACAGGCCCCAAGTTGCAGGCCCCTCAAGTTAGGGGTGTTTACACAAAGGACAAAGACAAGTGCCATACAGGACAAAGACAAGTGCCATATACCAGTAGACCACATTGCTAAACAGCACATTCCTGGTGGGAAAATGTTGCAGCTTTTTGGGTCAGGATGGCACGAAGATATATATTTTTATGGACACAACGGTAGTTAACACTGCCTTATTATAAATACATGGACACGCATGATGTTTCAGGCAATGGCCCATCTTCAGTGTAGGTAGTCGAGAAATTGCTGACACGCTTTACACTGTGGCAGCTTTAAAAGCGGACAGAGAACCACCTACAATGGTATTCAACTCTGTTGACTTGAAAAAATGTAAGGCCCCAAGGTATAACGTTCACAACTATAAGACCATCCCTCGGACCAATCTCCAATCTCAAGGGACACTAGCTTAAACTGGTCACGTAAAACTGGTTGTGCTACAAGACCGGTGTTAAAAGTGAATGTGGAGAGTTCTAAATTTATTTTCACCGCAAATGCAGTATCAATATTTGAGTCCATTAGAGACAAATGTTCATGCAGCTGGCACCCCAATCCCACCATCAGAAAAAGACTGATCTCCAAGACTCTTACAGGAGGCCCCTGCAACGTTTAATGTGGTAGGAAACCAATTACCAAAACACCCACGCATACGAGAGGGTACCACTCAAATTTCCAAACGTGGCTTCAATAACCCATTGCTACACTCATCTGGTCACCTTGTGTATAACACATGACATTCCCAGGAAATCTCCAGTATATGTTAAGTGGGTTCAATTTGAATTAGCTTATGAGTTTCAAAAGGGTTATTTGCTTTAATGCAAATAACCAAATCTCAATGCGGGGGGGGGGGGTGTAACCCAGATAAAATAAAAGCATGTAAAATGCCAAACAAATCTGTCATTTACCTACGCAAAATGTGAAAGAAGACAGTGTTGCACTTGGTTTTAATGCACTTTTAAGTAATCAGCTTACTTTCCAACAAAATGGTAAAGTCCTGACCCTTGAAGATAGGAGCAGCTAATAATTAAACCAGCGTGGGCGTTAAGATATGAAAATTTTTGTTTGTAACTCGGATAATCCGCAACCAGGATAAGCCGCCCACAGACAATTTAGGGTTGACTGTGGGCCAACTGCCCTTTGCAGCTGCAGCGCAACAATCAGATTAAGGTTCAAACAGCATCTGTGGCCTGCACTAGTAACAGCCGGGTGACGTGGAGCTTGTGTCAGGGTCACCCCAACACATCCGCACAGGGGACAGAGCGTCGCGACTCTAGGAAGTGCCAATATACGTCGCCTGAGATTGGTCTCTACTTTGGTTAAATCAACCGCCCTCCAAGCTGCGTTGTGTACAGTCCCCTGTGCAAATCTGCGGCAAGCCAAACTGCGTGGCACTCAACCGACATACAAAGCCACGTCGCCAACCATCGCGATTCATCGAGGTCTGCAGCAGAGGGAGGGGTTACACAACACGTGCAGCAGGACACGGAAGCTTCCTGCAAACGCAACAAGTAAAAGCACGCCACGTGTAACTCGCCCCTGCAACAATGGCTGCAATCGCCGAGAATAATTACGCGATTTCGACGGCGAACCCTGGATATTGCACAAGTAGAGTAATTATGTGTTGCCTGGTGAATGTGTCAGAGGCTTTTTTTGAGGTCTCGGTGTAATTAATGCACGGATGATACCCACCCCTCCCCTGCTGCCTGACGTGACCCAGCTGTACGTGCATCTAAACATTTCGGCAAACATCTCCTTCCCGAGAAAATTCCTGCCCCACGACCGCCTCTCCCCCATCTTCTCCCGGGGTTTTCATGTGTTGCACCCATGTCTGGGAACTCTTCCGATCATAAACTTTATAGGGAGACAGAGCATCAATCTCACCATATCTCATCTCCCCCTCTTCACCTGCCTAACTTTTCTCCACACCTGTAACTTCCCTCACATCCTCCAAACAACGCTCAAACCCTCAACCCTCACTTTCCACACAACTCTCATTCGCAGCTCCTTTGCGCCTCCATCAACCCTCCCTTCCACACTTCTTCCCCAACTTTCACACTCCCACACTTCTCTCACCTTGTCATCTTTCCACGCACAAACCTCCCACTTCCTCCACGGCTACCTTCACACATACCCTTCCCTCACCACCGACCCTGCCTGTTCCACACCAGTCAAACCAGTGGCCAACGTCTCTTCCCGTCTCATGGAATGCAAATTAGGCATTGGTCAACGTGTCACCACCACCCACAGGTAGCCCCTCCACCCCACACGTAGGGCCCTGCGCGAGTAAACCATGTGCACTGGCACTGCTGATTGCTGCCAACCTCTTCTGCCTGTCAATGAGAATGAGATTCACTCCAGAAAAAAACGTGGACTCAAAACACGCACATTTAATTCAACCCTGCCTCGCTGCAGCCGCGCTGCATTTGCGCCTGTAGTTATGACGCCTCCACGACTTGATTTGGAACTTTGGTCACTGGGTGAGGCAGGAGGTGGCTTTGATTGAAGGGTTGGGGCGGGTTTAGCGGTCTGCAAAATGTTAACCAACCCCTAGGTAGGTTACCCTGCTCGCAGGCGAGGTAAGGAATATAATAAACCTACATATGGGTAATCCTGTTTGCAGGTGAGCTAACTCAAGCCACTGATGAGTTCATGAACCCACAGGTCAGTGGATAAACCCAAAGTGGAGTTATAATAAATTAGTTGGTCTTATAAAGGTGTCATAATGAACTCTGGCGAGTTAATTGTCTCACAGGAGAGTTACAGAGCACACAGGTGAGCTAATTTACCATAGGTGAGTTACCCAACTCACAGGTGGGTTCATGATGCTGAGCTCCACCAGAGCACATACCACAGGGGACGTGCATCATTGGCTGGTTGCATGGAACGTGTTAAGTGACCTTTCCCCCCATCCCTTTAACTAAATCTTATTTCAATTACAAAGCAGTGCAAAGTGCAACGTTAGTTGTTCTGTGCAACTGGTCCGTGATGGGGGCTGGTGAGGCCGGAATTGAGGGAGGACTGGTGGCATGGGTATCTCAGGCAGGTCAAATCAGATCACCACTAAAGCTTGGTGGGTCTTTCACTGATTGAGTGAGATCACATCATGGGAAATACCATGATGTAGATCCCATCAGTTAAGATCAGGGTCGTGTCAGGCGAGATGATTACCAGGTCAGGTCAAACTCAAAAAGTTTAGCAATTACTAGCCAAAAACAGGGTGACGACAAATTGTAGTCATATTCTTTGGATATTTCGGTAAAAATTTAAATTTCAAGTCAAGATTGTACGAGGTCAGCTGAGGTCCGGATCAGACCAGGTTTGATCATTCGCAGGTCAGGCCAAATATCAAATCACAGCCAACATTGGAGCCATGTCCAACCAAGACCAGCTCTGCTTAAGAGCAAAATTGTCCCAAGCTATGATCTGGGGCCATGCCAGGCGCGATTATGTCACGCCAGGTCCATCCAAAGAAAGAGCTCAGCTCAAATCGCCATCGAGACTCAGCGGAATGAGGCCCAACTGTGCCACATCACGACAGCCGATGTCAGGTTGTGTCATGTCAGGAAGAGGCCAGGTCAGGGTTTGTGAGGGCGAGGAGATGCCAGTAGCTCAGAGTGAGGAGGGTGCCAGTAGGTGTGAAGATGTGCGATAGTAGGAGGAGAGTGAGGAGAGTGAGTGAGGAGACACGGGCCAGTCGATGTGAGGTGAACAGCGATCGATGCGGGCCACTCACAGAACTCCACGAGGATGGCCGGGTGCGCGCTGAGGGCCTCCGCGAAGTTGGCGCCCGTGAGCACGAGAACGTCCTCCTCCTCCTTCACCTCGCCGTACGATCTCGCCACGCAGGCGGCCGCCAGCAGCAGCAACGAGGGCAGCAGCTTCATGTCGGAAGGCGGGAGGCAACGAACAGCAACGGAGGAGCGAGCGGGACGAGCGAGAGTGGAGCAGAGCAGCGGCCGCCGAGACGAGATGGAGGAGCCGGAGAGGGCGGGGCGAGGCGACGGGCGGGGGGATGTGGGGTCAGGGGGCGGGGGGGGGGGGCGAGGGGCGGGGGGGGGCAGGGGGCCGAAGGGCGGGGCTGGGGGGGGACGTGGCACTCACGCCCGAGGAACCGCTACTGCGCATGCGCTGCTCGCGCGTCGGGGCCGTCCTCGCGCATGCGCGGCGAGGGGGGAGTGGCCTCGGCGCGCGCGCGCGGCCCGAAAGCGGCGCGCGCGCTCCGAGGGGTGACTTGGCCGCGTCTGATTGGTCGGCTTGGTGACGTCACCGCGGGACGGGGTGGGTGGGATGGTTTGGCGCGTGGATCGCGCGTCGGCGCGGCTGGTTACGTCATCGCGCGGGCACGCCGTAGATGTGACGTCGTGTCGCGCCTCTGCTCAAGACGGAAGCGCGTGGCGTCATCGCGGGCGTTTGACAAATGACGTCATCGCCAAACAACGGCCGGGTGACATTTTTCGTGGTGGTGCCGTTTTTTTTTATTACACGCTTTTTAAATCCTTTATATTAAGTTCACTTGCTTGCTTGCGCGCTTACGACCGTGCAAATCTTTCGGTCGTTTTTAAATCCTTCATATTAAGTTCACTTGCTTGCTTGCTTGCGCGCTTACGACCGTGCAAATGTTTCGGTCGTTTTGAAATCCTTTATATTAAGTTCACTTGCTTGCTTGCTTGCGCGCTTACGACCGTGCAAATCTTTCGGTCGTTTTTTTAACCCACTCCAATCGAGCTGACATTTTGCACACAGACTCGTTGTGCGTGACAATTTATTTTCGTGAAACTTTTTTTCCAAAATTTTACACTTTTAGGAAAAAATAAATTATATTTAATTACCAATTGCTTAATGGTGGCAGGCAATCATCTGACCCATAGGTGGCAGCCATCTCAAGCCAGAGGACGAGAGGACTCTAGCCGCCACGCATATAAAGGATTTAAAAACTTTGTTTTTAAATCCTTTATATTAAGTTCACTTGCTTGCTTGCGCGCTTACGACCGTGTAAAAATAATAGATATTTTTAAACATTCTTTTTCATGTTATGTTTCGGCTTGGGTCTAATTGTCCACGCTCAACTGACCTTGGCTGTAATTGGCCACGGTTCCTTACGTTATGCCAAGCTTCGGGGCCACTTCCTGGAGTCGTGGAGTTCTTCCATTGCTAGTAGATTTCATTAAAGCGTGTTTAAAAAAAATAAGTTGTTTTAAACATTACTTATTACGGTGATAAACTCACTAGCCACATGACAATACTGGTAGGAACCTCCTGGTGACACCAGCCAAGAGGGGATTATTGTGTCCGTCCGTCGTGCAGGGAGGGGCTGGGTGGGGAGGGGTGGGGGTGGGAGGGGTGGGGCTGGGCTGGGTGGGGAGGGGGTGGGAGGGGTGGGGCTGGGCTGGGTGGGGAGGGGCTGGGTGGGGGGTGGGAGGGGTGGGGCTGGGAGGGGAGGGGCTGGTCACCCCGTGGTGCCCTTATAAAACTCAACGTTTAACCTACTCACACCGGCTTGTGCCCGCCCTCACAGTCGGGCATATTTGCGGAATACACCACGCCGCCGTTGATCCTGGCCATTGACCGAGCAACCCAACGTTCCTACCAGCTCCCTCCGCAGGAATGTGTTTAAAGAGGACGTCGACCGTAAAGCACGTTTGACTCGTCGCCTCTGATACGGAGCCATCCGCTAACACAGCTGCCGAGAAGAATGGGGGTCATGAGCAATGACCCCCATCGTAACCATGATCCCGCATCACGGTGACTGTCGCCACTGGAGACGTTTCGTACCGCCACGGCCACCGAAACCAGTCACCACCAAGGCAGTGATGCCAGCCATCACCACGAGATGATGCTCATTGGCACCGGCGTGAATAGATACAACGAAACCTAGCAATATCCATCACAGTATTAAAAAACATTTTTTAACACATCCTATCAGCCAGTGAAATATACGCTCTGGAATTTTTTTGTTGAGACTCCCATGGCTGAAAGTGGTTTATCCCGAGTGTTGTGCACCGATTCGTCATGGATGAAGATCGTGTTGCATACCTGTCAACCCACATTCTTGTACAGGGAAAATTTAGTTTTCAGGTCCATCTGGCGTAGAGCCGTTTCAAATACGGGCACAACATGTTTTTGTGTTTCTCCCTTATGGAAGGGACTTTTGTAGGATGAACGTTGAGATTTATAAGGAGCACGGGGTAACCAATAAGGTCTGACTTGGTCTGTAATAAGGTAGGGCACTGACAAGGGGTTGACAGGCAAGGTTTAAAGCTTTTGTGACTGCAGGGTTTCATATTCTTGGTTCTATCGGTGAAGTTACGTAGAAGGGAAATAATATAAAATAATTTTATTTTATTATTTTATAAAAAATTAAATTATTTCCCTTCTACGTGAAAATAATTTTATTTTATAAAATAAATTAATTTTATTATTTCCCTTCTACGTGACTTCACCGACAGAACCAAGAATATCCACGCGTGTATTTACCGGCGCGTTGTGGCACATGAGCCCTACGGCCACCGGAGGGCGCAAGATCCATCACATTCAAACATTTTAATTCCCCCCCCACCCCCAAAACTGAATGAGGACATACTCTTTGGTTCTTTCGGTAAGGCCACGTTGAAAGAAAATAAAATAAATATTTTATTTATTTGATTTATTTATATAAAAGAAAAAATATATTTATTTAATTTATTTTCTTTCTCCGTGACTTTACCGAAAGAAGCAAAGAGTAATTCCTGCAGTCACGAAAGCTCCGAATCAAGTTTAAATGAGGACAGTTTATCATGTGGCTAACGGGGGCGAATCATGACAGGCCAACTGGTAGTGACGGGGCAGCATCTGAATTATTACAGGCGACGCAAATTAATATAAAAGTCTAAGGGATCTCACCTCATCTCGTGTTTACAGCATTGAGCCAGTGGCGTGAAAGTTCCGAATTCCTACGGCAGGAGCGAGCCCCGATTCATAGGACAACCACGGCTGATGAAGGGTCGTGGAATCGAACTCGCAAACTTCCGAACGTGAGCTGCTCGGTTGACCGCGAGCCGCTCGGTTGACCGCGAGCCGCTCGGTTGACCGCTGAAGCCGTCTGGCCGGTTTTACACACAGCAGTAAATAAATGTCCTCTCTCCAGCGACTCGTAATTTGCTTGGCCATGGGGACGTGGCTGTGTGGCTCAGAGGCATCCTTCACTTAAATCCAACCGAGAGCCCATTTGTGGCACGGCTCGTGGAAGCCGTCTCAAAGCCATTGTGCTTAACTTGAGCCAGCTCCGTGCATCGGTCCCAGCCATGCTCAGGATTTATGTGGGCCGAGCACACTCATGCGTCTTTGACAGCAATTCTGAGCGACTTAAGCCTGAACTGAGCTGCAACGCAAGACCGTGGGCCTGAGAGTCTCTTTATTTAAAGGGAAGCATGGAGGTCACAAAAGCATGCGCCAGACCGGGGACATTTGATGGTGCAGCAGCATACACCCCAGGCGCTGACGTGAACCTCAGTCAGCTTAGTTCATTTCCACTCAGCAGTGGATGGAGAATGACCACCAACACCCTCGTGATTATGACACTGAAGGCCACACCAAAGTATCGGCGACATGTCTCCCACCGGGCAAGGCGATACCGAGCACAACCTCGGGCCGCGGCTATTCTGGGCCCGGGAGAGATTTACGATGATGGCTTGGACCCATTGCAGAGGACCACGCGAGTGGGGACAGCACATACTCTCTCCGCAGGGGCATGACACAGCAGAGTAGGGTGGTTAAAAAAAAAAAATTTTGCAAATACCGGTAACCGAATGAAAAAAACCGGTTACCAAGTGAAGCGAAGGGAGGCTGCCGTGGTGTAATGGTTGGTACACAACTTTTGGAAAATCCCCGTCTCCTTGTAGGTCTTGCACAGGAGCTGTTTTTCACCAGCCATTATCAATCCACTACTGGATGGCCTCCCCAAGCCGTTGTCTTGCAATATAACAATCCATCCAACTGCTGCACCAGAGCGGACTTCATTGCTACATCTGTGGCCAATGTCCTCATGCACGTTTCCTCTTTTTTCTGCCACTCCCATCATATCTCGACCACCAGCCATCATCCTGAGTGGCAACATGTCCCACCCACTTGCCCTTAATGTTTCCAGCTTGCTTTTGTTCTCTAATCCACGTTCCTGTCCCAATGTAATTCCACGCACGTGTACCTACATATTTATTCTACCTGAAATTGTTGTATTTTGAAGTTTTAATCCTGGCGGTGTTGACTATTGTGCGGTGTTAAAGCGCCTTGAAGTAATCCCATGTTTAAGCCAATACACTTTAATCCTGAAGCCATCATGGGGCAAAACGTGGCGTGGGCCCCAGCGGTCCGGGTAACGGGGGCCCATGCGGTTTTAGCAGCTGTGCCACTGCTGCATTCCTTGCCAAGGAAGGCGATTGAATGTCGCTGGTGTCTGGCAGCAATGGCGAGGTTTGTCCTCGTTAGTGCAGCGGCAAGGACTGTGCACAACAAGTGGTGACTGATCCCACGTGGCACACAAGCACCGGCTACCTACTCATAATAACACAAACCCATTCTCAAGGCACACAAAGATAACGATCCCCAGTATAGCTTTAACAAGCTCTTGGGGGCAAGTGCAAGTAGCATTACGTATATATCCATAAACACGAGCAAACCGACAACCAAGATCTACACTCCCAACAACCGCTATCCACACCTCAAAAGCCACTTGCGCACACATTGCATGCAACATCCACTCATACACAACACCTACAATGCAATACCCATCCCAGAACCCTCTCTCCAAGAAACCTCCTCGCGCAACCCAAAAACCCTCATCGAACTTTTCCACCAGTTATTTCCCACTAACATTTATACCCACTCTTCAACAGCCCTACACCCTCAATTCGCACTTGAACACTGGAACATCAGCGCATCAGATACACACCAGCACAGCATTACCGTTCACACAACCCCACAGGCACACACCATCCAATCACCTTCACACACACTTCCAATTACGTATCTCAACCTCAAGATCGAACCAGAATATCCTTCTCGCTCGCACCCGCTGGAACTTTGTGCAAGAGGACGTATAGCGCTCTCTAGTGGAGGCTGCACACACAGAAATTCGCGTGACGACCGTTTGTGAGACTCATCGTTTATTGTTACAGAGGCAATTTAACTGGAGTTGTACAAGACATTCACGCATAACAAGCTAACACAAATTTGCTTGTACAAAAACCATGACTAGTATAAAACATTGAACCTAAAACAAAAGATAGCTAACAAACCCTACGCCTTATTCCCTGTCTTGTTTATGTACACAACATGGACGTTACGGTATTCCAAATCTCTCTCATCTTCTCAGAGATGGCTGGCTTCAGGACGCGTCGTGTTTCTCGCTCGTTTAACTTGTGTCCATCTGGAAAATAAAACAGGGAAGGCCGACATTAATTCACACTGCCACTGCCCACCAAAGGCCAAGTTAAGCAGTGCAACACTCGTGCCACGTTCCAGTCGAGGGTCGCTGCCAGACTGCACAAGGGATGGCGAAACTGAACGAGGAAATATGCCGAGACTGTCTATTGGGGAGATGGAGAAATTAAAAGCAGCTCGGGAGAGCATTCATCCAGCAGTGGACTTGACCACGGCTGCTGTTAAGTTTCCGAGCCACACGATAACGCAGAGAGATGATTCCAGTGGAGTGGGGCAGAGGCGCTGGAACAAGCTCTCACCTTGGCATTGTAGGCATCGAGTTGGGCGTCCAGCTCTTCAGCCGACAAGTTGGGCCGGCTATCGCGGGCGCCCCGCCCTCGGCCCCGTCCGCGGCCCTGTGCACCACCTCGGGCCCCGCGACCCCTCATGCCGCCGCCTACCATGACGCCCCGGCCACGGGCAAACCCGCGGCCCGCGTTAAACGTGCCGCCGCCCTGCAGCCTGCGTGCAGAGAGACGCGCGCGCAAACAGCTCAGCCAGATGTCGTCATTTCACACGCCGCATCTCCGACGCTCAAGACATTGAGTTGTGAGCTCTGAGCCAGTAAGAGTTCACTTATATATTACAAAACAACCCTCTGAAATTCTAGATTTGAAGCTTTCGTGACTGCAAGGATTCATACTCTTAGGTTTTTTTCGGTAAAGTCACGTAAATAATAAATCATTTATTATTTTATTTCCATTATTACTTTTATTAACTTTTAATTTTTTACCTATGTGACTTACCAAAAAAACCTAAGAGTAACCCTCTGAAATGCCACAAGTTAAGTTTGCCCCCAAGGACTCCATTTAACCCACACCATTTCAGTCAGACTTTAGTCATATTTTTGCATAGTCTGCAGTGGTTTTTGACATAAAGCAATGTTGATATGTCCAATCACAATTTGGTACCTTGTAGGTAATTTTTCTATTGTAAAATTTGGACCATGACAAGAGAATATGCAAGGTGCTTGCCAAGGAATTTAATGGCCTTATGAATGCAAAAGATTATCATAAAATTATACAAGTTTGCCACCGTGTGGATGTGGGTGGCATAAAAATCCAGGTTGGTGGTGCGGTGGGTGGTTGCTCACCCAAGGGCCTGCCGTGGCCGAGGGGCATCGATCTGCGACGTCACGAGTTGGATGTTCATCTGTCGGCCTGACAGGAGGACGGGGGACACGGAGCGTTAACCAGCGCACTCGTATGAACCCTGAAATACCTTTTGTGACAAGTTGTCGCATGCAATCGCGTCAGCTCAGAGACGTCGCACAAGGTGACGGCATCGGAAAGAGGCAAGTCGCAGACACAGCGTACGTTGGTCAAGGTTGATCCGTTTTGCTTAGATTTAGCACAAATAGTTGTGTTATAGTGGCAAATTTTGGACAACACTTTAACCCATTTGGCCAGTTTGGTAATACACTTTTAAGAACATCACTTGTAACATTTTATTAACGAGTATCTTTAGCCTAGGCGGCGGTGGCGCATGCTGTTATAACTCCCTTTCCAGGTGCATCGTGGTGCTATACCCTGGCTTGCCAGATGGCGGTACACTATTGCTCCCTTACTCACGTAGGTTTGCTCTAAGTCAGCGGTCGGGAACCTATGGCTCGCGAGCCATATATGGCTCTTTCAGTGACGGCATATGGCTCCCAGACAATTTTGAGTTGAAAAAATAATAATAAAAAAATCAGTTTGGAACTGATTTTAAAATACTTGTGATATTGTTTAATAATACTGTGTCATTTTAAAGTAAACAGAAATTAGTTTTGAAGATAAATTTCACAGGTCACGTCTGCATGAAGCTCAACCTCACCACGTATGAACCAGACAACAAGGCCATCAGCAAAACCCTGCAGCACCAGAAGTCGCATTAAAAGTAAGACATATTTAATTTATTATACGTTAAAAATACTATATGGCTCTCAATGAAATATATTTAGAAATATTTGGCTTTTATGGCTCTCCCAGTCAAAAAGGTTCCCGACCCCTGCTCTAAGTGATGGGATTTCCTTCCACGTGTATCCAATTGGCCGATTACACGTTTATAGAGGACTGCAGAGCTTGGTGGGGGGGTGATTTTGCACTGGTTCACCACCTGGCCGCTGCTGCTTTCCCAATTTGCGGTGCTTCACCCCAGCGAATAATGTGCAGCACGTTACTCATTGCAATTATTGCTATTAACGAGACCTACTGTGGCATCCAACCCGTCTTTGTGGCCCAAGGGTCTACGCCGGCACTCACCGTCGAGAGGCACGCCGTTGTACTGCTTCATGGCCTTGATGGCGTCGGCGCGGCGCTCAAAGTGGACGTCGGCCGTACCCAGCGAGCGGCCCGAGCGGTCGTAGTGCACCGCCGCCTTGCGCAGCGGCCCAAACTCCGCAAACAGCTCCTACGGGGCCACAGAGCAGCACCCGACACTCAGCCAAGACACCCGCGAGGTGGCCGGGCAGCCCGAGCTCGCACAGCACTTCTCAATCTCCGATCCTCAAGACTCGTCACACTCCATCTGTCCAAGTTTACCAATCTTAAAGCACAAGCTGTAACAAAGGCAGTATCACGCTCAAGGGCAATTGCGTATTTTGCAGGAAATTTTTCAAATTTAGACCACGACACCAGCAAACAAGATTGATTCGCTGCCTCTACAGAGATTGCGTCTATATCTTTTAGACAGAATGTTGCATCGCGAAACCCTGGTGGCCAGCGACAATCTTGAGGATGCGTCGTGCACCGAAGGGCTTGGGAATGGGGCGGTCCAGTACAGGCGGCGGTGGTACCTGGATGTCGGCGTCCGATACTCCGAAGTCGAGGTTGGAGACGAGCAGTTTGCCTCCGCGCTCCTGCACCACCGAGCCGTCAAACATGTCGTGCTGCCAGCGCTCCGCCACCCGCTGCGGCTGTTGCTGCACAAACCAAACGCGAGCACACACAAACGCGGTCACGACGGCGCCTGACTGCCACCATGTCCTCGCCCCTCCTGCGCTGTTCCCACCCGCTGGTGTTGGCCTCCTGCGCTAACAGCTTGTGCGTGCGCCACGCTGCCACGGCGCCAACCTCCAAGCAGCCGGGCGTTGCTCTGTCAAGTCGACGTCTAGTCACTCAAAGTTGATTTTAGAGCTCAATATGTTGAGCTACATACATAGAGTTCCCCTTAACGTTAATGGATGAGATCAAGCCTGTGGCTTCACAGTCTCAAGGGGTCCATTGTGATTTGACTATATATTGGAAACCACAAAAAGGCACAATAAATCCCGTGGCAATAGAAAGATTGGCCAATTCCAATCTCAAGGCAGCGTTTTGCTTAACGTGGGAGGAAACCAGAGGATTGCTGTGCTGCCATCTTGCAGCCCAGCAGGTCTTGAGTTTCACAAATCTTTGTGCGATCCACCAACCCTCGCCTCCAAAGCGCCGGATCACAGGCGTGCAGAGCCACCAGGGGTCTGGTGGATGCGGTGTCCAGCACGTGGATATACAGCGTGGCAGGGCCGGCTGTCGTCAATGAAGACCTCGGGGGTTCAGCTGCTCTTCCATCACGATTCAGGCGCACGGCTCAACAATGAGGATGAACAAGGCGCTTTGCTAAAAAACATCACAACATTTAACTCTACCAGAAGGATCCGATTTCATCGGCATGACGCACGCTTTTTCCTAAGCAGTTTGGTAAACTACAGACATTAACAGCTTGTACTGTGGTAGTAAGTCACGCTGCCACTGTGATATAATACCACCACCGCTGACCACTGTGCTGGATCGGTCACCGTGCGAGCATTGCCGTCAAATGGGAGGCAGCATGCTGCTGCCGCCAATCACCACCGAGGTTGCAGAGAGTGGCAGGCGCAGGCGACATCACGAACGCACCATGACCATGTTTGGTGTTGACAAGCAATTTAAGGGGGTAGGGGTGAGACTTAAACGAATGACGAAAAAAAATTATGCGCAAAGACTAATTGAGAATGGAATAACCAATTCCTTGAATGCACATTAGTGTATGGGAATTCCATTTTCCATAAGAATATATACGAGCATTCCTGACAATCGTTCTAGGTCGGACACGGATGAAGAATAGGGGGACATGGTTAAGGGATTGTTGTGGGTGAGGCTGTTTAGAGCGATGGGGCTGATAGCGCATTCTAGTTACTGCAGCAGCAATCATTATCAGCAGTCGTCCTCGCTACCACCCCGTTCGCATGAGGCCATCACAACTCCAACACGAGATGCCAAACAAGAGCCACCGCGCGCCAAACACCACACAAACCCGCGGCGTGACCGCGCTCGAGTCAATGTCCAAACCGCGCACGCGACGAACGCCACTCGGGAATTTTCATCAAGTTGCAATCAATCCCGTGTTAAGAAGTCGAGACGCACACCGATCAGGCCTGATCATCTACCCGGGGAGCGGGTGGTTCCTGGGGCCCCGGGCACACACCCGCCGCCTCCACCAGGGCTGCGCTTGCTCTCCATCTCCTCGGCCCCGGCTCTCTCGGTCTCTCCTACGGCGACGGCGGTGACCCAGACTCTTCGTGTTCTTCACGGCTCAGTCCTCACAATCATCATCATCCTCTCTCGGAGTTCGTCGTCTCGCGTTGCACACCCCTCGCGCGGTCCCAGCTCTCACCCAATGAAGAGACTCGCGCAGTTTCACCAAGTCCTCGCAGTGGTTGTCAATACATGTCGGCCGGGGAGAAGCGAACCATCTTATATCAAAGTCACACGCAGCTCGATCTCCCCCCAATCAGCAACTCGCAGCAGGGGGCCGTGTTCGCATCTTCAGTGAAAGCGGCGCTGCTCCTCGACCCGTGACACTAAAATTCGCGTTTCTCATCAACATTTTCATCATCTCCCACGGAAGACGTAGCAGTTAGAATCTCTTTCCTGCGCAGCTCCACTCCTCCGCCTGGCTCCGCGGCCAGAGAAAAAGCCACAGGCCGTCTCTTATCACCTTGGTCTTCAGCAACATCGCTCTATTTCACCATCATGAGCATCAGATGACCAGCATGAGGCGGCTCCTGTCCGACTCGAGGCCGAGGCCTGGGTGTTGGAGGGGGGGGTGAGGCTCGGATGGGACAATCGCGGCCTTCAATGGGAGGCGGCGGTCTCGCTCCGGGCCAAATCGACACGGCAATGCGCGTGAAGACGGGAACGTGGCGAGGGTGGCGAGTTGCCGACCCGCTCCCCTGGCCGCGGGGGTGGATTAAACGCAGCGAATTCCCGGCGAGAGCGACGCGGCGGACACACAGAGAGACAGAGAGAGAGAGAGACACGCGAGACTCGGCGCGACGACACAAAATGGCCCCCGCCGCCGCGCATGGCGAGGCTTGCTCCGGCTCCCCGCGCCACTTCTCCTACCCGCGTGAACGCTGCTGGGCCCTGCGCGGCGCGGCCTCGCTTGAACACGGCCGTTTGCACGGGGCTTCGAAGGCCGAGCGAGGCGACCCCGAGCCCCACGCCGCCTCCTCCTCCTCGGCCGCCGCGGCCTCCACGCGGGCCGCCTCCTCGGAGCCCGCGCAGGCCGACGCCTGCTCCTCGCCCGCCGCGGCCGCCTCGTCCGCCGCGGCCGCCGATCCCCTTCTGTCGGTTCTGCTTGATGATGTCGTCCAGGGACATGTCGAGTTTGTCAGCCATGGTGGCGCTGCGTTTGTGACGAGGAGACGAAGAGGCTGTTGTTTGTAGACGGGAGGCGCGGAGAGCAGCACGATGCGAAATGGCGGCGCGAGGAGAGAAGGCGGGAGGGAGTGGATGACGTCACTGGCGGATGTGACGTAGCGGAGGGGGGAGGGGCCTTATCTCATTGACGGATGTGACGTAGGCGTCGCGGAGGTGCCTTCTCTCACAGGCGGATGTGACGTAGTGGCATAACGGAGGGGGAAGGGGCCTTATCTCATTGACGGATGTGACGTGGGGCGTAGCGGAGGGGGGAGGGGCCTCATCTCGCAGGCGGATGTGACGTAGGGGGCATTGCGGAGGGGGAGGGGCCTTGACTCAGGCGGACGTGACGTAGAGACATAGCGGAGAGGGAGGGGCTTTATCTCACAGGCGGATGTAAACGTTGGCAAAGTGCCGTGACGTCAACCGTGTTTTTTACGCGTCCGTTGACGTCATGCACGTCTCATTAAATAGACTGGTGACTTTAACAAATGACACGGGGATAAGGGAACATCCATTTAGTAGTTTTTAGTACGTACGCAAAAATCTGTAAAAACTTGACCCCTCGACCCCTCCCTGTACGCACGCGTACGTACACTTGACGCACCTCCCCCGAAACCTATTGAACGGCAGATATTTAATCCACGCATATTAACGTGTCTAAGCAAACAGACCACCGCCGGACTATCCAACTCATTTCAATGCCAATGTAGACAAATTATTATAGAGGCTTCATCCCCCTCCCCCCGTTTCCTATGCCTACGAATATTGTCAGTAGACCCCCGATACGCAAGCGTACACATTTGGGTTAACATCCCCCTCCATGCGTACGAACTAAATGGATGGCTACTCTTTGGTTTTTTCGGTAAATTCAAATGTATAAAATGTGATTTTATTTATTTTTATTTTTTTACCTACGTGACTTTACCGAAAAAACCAAAGCGTATGAATCCTTGCAGTCACGAAAGCTTCAAATCGAGAATAAATGGATTGGTCCCTAACGAGAAGAAACTGAACACGTTTTTCCAGAGCAGATGCGGCGTGACGAGGAAATAGGACGTGACGTCACGGAGCGCGCGATTTCATTGGCTGGCGAGCTACATCCGGGGTCACAGCGCCCCTCGGCAGCCAATCACGTGGTGACCCCATCCCGCGGGGAGAGGGAGGGGCGGTAGCCCTGGGATTTTTTTTGACCAATCACACGCCGGCTCCGCGTGTCACGTGGTGTGGTTTTTTTTTTAAAGGGACGCGGCACGTGGTGACCCCGTGGGTCACGAGACCCCGGGCAGTAGCGAGCGAGTCCATTTGTTGTTGTAGTTGTTGTTTTATTGTTGTTGTTTATTATTCTCGTTTATTCTTTTGTGTATCGGTCGCTTGCACCGATGGCGAGCGTGGACTTCTGGCTGCTGCAGGCTCGGTGAGTGGCTGTCTTAATCCCAAACTATGATCACTGTTACATTGGTTTTATGGCTTTAGTTTGGTGATTTTGAAGACGTTTTGGTTTAGCCATCCATGTTTGTTTGTTGTAGTACAGAGTTAGCCTGATGACTTTAATCTACATTGTCTTGTGGTTGTTATTGTTTGACTTGCATCCCATTGGGATTTTTGCACACAGCGTTGAAATATTTGGTGTTTTTTCTGGAAGATTGCTGTTTTTTCCAGGATTTTTCTGTTGCGTGTAATTACTTTAAGATGTTTCTTGTTCATGTTTTTGTTTTGTTGCGGTTGCACCCGAGTCAAGAGCCGCATGGCTCACAGGGTCATACCTAACCAATGAAACTGAAAACTGCTGACAATAGCCGGGCAGTGTTGGCTCACTGCTGCTGTTGCTACAATTAACGAAGCGGGCAGCAGTTTCGCCTTCTTCCCCGTGTTGTGTGCCCCTTCTTGGGGTACACGGCTGACGAAGAGCATCGTTTGTTCAACACGAGCCAAACCTCTGAACCGCGGTGTCGGCATTCGGTATCTCATTGGCAGACTCAGGCTTGCTCGACTCAATGCTGGTGAACGGGTTAGTTTGTGTTGTGTATCGATGGCCCATGTCCTCCTACACAGCGGGTCATTGTCCCTGCCATCTCGCAAGCTCGTCAGTGTTCACAGCGAAAGCCTGACTTGCTGACGAGACAATGAAGACCGAAGCGTGGCTCAGAGTTCCCCTGTACGAACCCCCAAATCACTCCTAGAAGGCCGCGTGGCTGATGGTATATTGTAAAATGTGTTTTTTTGTAATGCGGATGGAGTTAAGATTCGGAAGTTTATTTCTCGAGTGAAGCCTTATTGAGGCGTGTTGTCCGCATATTCATGCTGATCTTAAAGGTACATTGAAAAAATTAACCCGTAAAAACAAAGTTTTTCACTATAAATCCTTTATATGCGTGGCGGCTAGAGTCCTCTCGTCCTCTGGCTTGAGATGGCTGCCACCTATGGGTCAGATGATTGCCTGCCACCATTAAGCAATTGGTAATTAAATATATTTTTTTTTCCTAAAAAGTGTAAAATTTTGGGGGGATAATTTCACGAAAATTAATTGTCACGCACAACGAGTCTGTGTGGAAAATGTCAGCTCGATTGGATCACGGGAAGTGGGTTAAAAAACGACCGAAAGATTTGCACGGTCGTAAGCGCGCAAGCAAGCAAGTTAACTTAATATAAAGGATTAAAAAATGTTGATACTCCGACTGATGCTCCTGCTGTTGTGGAGTGACTCATGCAGCCAACTATGGCTGCAGGGTTTGGTGGTACATGTTGTTTATGTCGTTTATTGTGAAAATTCGGTCACAGTTCCTATGATCACTGTTTCATTGCTTGTATGGCTTTATTTTGGTGATTTTCGAAGAGTTTTTTGGTTTGGCCATGTTTGTTGTAGTAAAGAGTTAGACTGATGGTCTTAATCTAAGTTGTCTTGTGGTTGTTGTTGTTGTTTGACTTGCATCCCACTGGGATGTTTGCACACAGCGTTGGTGTACGGTGCTTTTTCTGCAATATTTTGCGGTCTTTTATTGGATTTTCTGTTTGCACTCAGTCACATATTCACTTTAAGATGTTTTCTTGTTCATGTTTTTGTTTGTTGCGGTTGCACCCGATTCAAGAGCCGAATGGCCCACAGGGCTATACCTAATACATTAACTTGAACTTGATTTACCACCAGGACTGCCCTCAATAACGAATATTAAAATTGCTCCGCCAACTTAATTATTTACTCACAGAGCAATTACAGCTGTCATTTTACATCGCGTCTGGCACCCCCCCCCCCCTCTTCAGCGTCAGACAAATGAGCGTGGAGGGGCTGCGAGGAACAAGAGCGCCTTGGGATGCGCTCTGTGGACTTGGCAAATCGTTTGCGATTCGAATGTTCACACGGGGGGGGGGGGCGATGGCGTTGGTAGTTGCGGTGGTATCTCCTAACCACCGCTAGAAGCTGCTGCTTCATCGGGGAGGGGGGGATATCCCTATCAACCCATACGGTTTATTAAATTTATCCCGTATCGTTGTACAGGGAAATTTAGTTTTCAGGTCCATACGGCGTAAAGCCGTTTCAATACGGGCAAAAAAAATGTATCATAGGGTCAAATAGAGTAAGTGTGTTGTTGAACTCTTAATTTTCTGTGTTTATTTTTGTACATTTACTAAATGTGAATCCACATAGCAAGCAAGCATCAGCATGCAAGATCACAGATAGTAAGCATAAGTAGCATCATTGACACCAATTATCAAAATGAATCCATACAACTGTTATTGTTTAGTAACGTAACTTTGTCTATGTTTCTCCCTTGGGATGGGACTTACTTAGTAGGATGAACGTTGAGATTTTTAGAAGGGCATCGGGTGAACAATAAGGTCTAATAATATCGGGTTTTTTTTGTTTAGATCGCATAAATATATAAATGTGTCGTTAAACAGAACAGGCCAAATTCGTTACTAGTACAGCACACCAATGTGTTGAAGAGCAAAGCCACAACATTCACAATCTGGGTACGCCGTTTCGCCAGTAATTACAACTAGCAACCATTTACGCGTTAAATAATGTCTGAATTGGTCTGTAATAAGATAGGCAGTGATAATTGGTTCTTTACCCTTCTATCTGGCAACAAAACTGACACCTTTTTGCAAGGAGTCATGTTTGCATAGACCGCAATACCTGCAGTCATAAATACAAACAAAAGACATAACTCTGATAATGTGCACTGTCCTATCAGAGTTATGTCTTTTGTTTGTATTTATGACTGCAGGTATTGCGGTCTATGCAAACATGACTCCTTGCAAAAAGGTGTCAGTTTTGTTGCCAGATAGAAGGGTAAAGAACCAATTATCATATTTTTACTGGCAAATGAGGTCCCCATAGTGAAGATAGGCAGTGATAAGGGATTGACAGGCGTGGGTATGCCCTGATGTTAAAGACCCATCACTGCTTCATGCCCCCCGACACAAAAACCATCGGTGGCCAGAGGGCTGGCGTGGAACTTTTCTCTGGAGCAGAGACGTGGACGTGGACATGAGAAATGGATACAAAGTCTAAAAAGTACCCAAAGAAGCATGGTGAGGTGCACGGTGGGAATTACAAATACTCGAGCTGCACCGTAGCCATGGTGGGGGGGGGGGGGGGGTCACATTGTGGGACCGTGAGCGGGTGGCGACGGTTGTGGGGGGGACCCTCATCCACCAGTGGATTGCTCATGGCTGAATTCATTATGATCAACGATAGAAAGGTAAAGGTTGCAGCCCTGCGATTCCTTGCTCACACCACGGAGGGAGCTCCTCGAGAGGGAGCTCTAGAGGTGGACCCTGACCTCCGTTCGGCCAACTGCGGTGCGCCCATTTATTGCACTAATTGATACCTGATAATTGTTTTTTTACCCTTCTATCTGGCAACAAAACTGACACCTTTTTTACAAGGAGTCATGTTTGCATAGACCACAATACCTGCAGTCATAATGCAAACAAAAAACATAACTCTGATATTGTATGCACTGTCCTTGAAGTTGATTGGTCCACACCCGAGACAGCTTTCCTTAAGGAAAAAAAGGTGTCAGTTTTGTTGCCAGATAGAAGGGTAAAAAAAACAATTATATTTTTTACTGGCAAATGAGGTTCCAATGGTGTAATTGATACCTGTCAACCTCTTATCAGTGCCTGCCTGATTACAGACCAATTCAGACCTTATTGGTCACCCCGTGCCCTTATAAATCTCAACGTACATCCAACAGAGTCCCATCACAAGGGAGAAACACAAACAGTATTGAAACGGTTGTACGGCGTATGGACCTGAAAACTCAATTTCCCTGTACAAGAATACGGGGTAAACCGTATGGGTTGACAGGTATGCTAAATGATCCCACCGAGCCAGCTATGATTAACCCTCGTGTTGTGGTTGTAACGTTGCCACCCCCGTCCCCGTGTAGGGCGCTGGGCGGCCCCGAGGTGGACGACTTCTGCCGTCGCCTCGCCGCCGCGCTGGTGGCACGGGGGGACGCCGGCGCCGAGGCCACCGTGCTGCTCCAGCGCCTGCACCTCGTGGTGTCGGCCAGCAGGAAGAGACGGAGGTACGGTGACGCTAGCGCCTCGCGGCCAGATGGGGGCCTGGGTTCGATTCCTGCCTCGGGAGTTTGTGTGTGTGTGTGACCGTGTGCATATGTATTTGTGGAGAGCGGTCAACGCGCTGCACTACGAACCCGGCGACCCGAGTTTGATTTCTACTCACGGCCAAAACCAATTTTCTAAATCTGTCCTGGGCCTCCCCTAGGTCGACTCGACATCAAATCAGTACTTGGTATGATGTGTTAACATCGCTACTGGGGAGACACAGGCAGCCAGGCATGGTGCCGGCCTCCCACCCCCTCGTGTGCCGTGCCGGCCTTCATCGGTGCTCGCTAACAGCACTTGCCCCAACCGTCTGTTAAGGCTACACGGGGGGGATCTTTGTCTTTTTGTGCGTATATTTGTGCGACTGTGTGTGTGAGTGTGACCATGTGTGTGTGACTGCATGTGGTTTACCCATCGCGCAGGCTGCCTAGGGAGGTTCTGGACAAGCTGCTGGCCATGCTACTGTTCCCCACCGCCCCAGACAGCGTGCACACGCTGTGCGCCGGCGTGCTGCGGGATTTGGGGCCCCGGCTCGCCCCCGCGCTGCCCCACGCCTCCGAGCCGGTGCCTGGGGACAACACTGCCACTCCTCCCACCCCCACTGCGAGCCCTGCCGGTGCCACCGCCACGGAGCCTCCGCTGCTCTCCTTGACACTGCTGTGCGATGACGTGGCGGCCCTGGACGCCTCGACCCTGACTCGCCTGGCGCCCGTGCTGCTCGCTCAGGTGAACGGCTCACCATGGTGATGGGCTCTTTGCTCGGTAAATTAGGGCGTTGCCCGCTCGTTGACGGTGTCACCCGATTAACGGGATGGTCGGCGCGACCTCTGCCGCAGGGCAACGTGAACGGAGAGGTGCAGCAGCTGCTGGGACGAGTTTTGCGGCTGCTGGAGGGGAGGGGGGGCATCCCCGAGGGGGGCTCGGGGGCCCCCCGCTTGCTGGCTGTGCTGGCTCGCATCGTGCACCTCTACCCTGCCCTGCTCACCTCTGGTGAGACGACCTCGCTATGACCTTTTCCATGACCTCGTAATGACGCGCGGGGTCGCCTGTGCAGCGGCTCTTGTTTGCGCCGGCGTGGTTCTCGAGTTAAAGGCCGAATGACATCTGGGGAAGGTGGGTGTGGTGCAGTTTGTCTGATCATGGTGTCTGACCTCCCGGGTTCCCTTGCCCCGCTGTGCGTGTGGTGCGTGCGGTGTGCGCCACAGAGCAGTGCGACGCTGTGAGCCGCCGTCTCGCCCAGTGGCTCCGCTACACGGGGACCTCCCAAGGAGCCCCCTCCTCCCACTCCTCCTCCTCGGCCGGATTCTTCTCAGCGGCGCGGGGAAGCAGGTACCGCCATCCCGTTCCGGCCGCGGGAACGACCGTAAAGACCGTCACTTGCCCGTGAAGTCCATCAGCCCCGATAGCAATGGGTTTAACAGCGTGCTGATGAGACTGAGAAAGTCCAAACCCGTGCCAAGTTTTATTACAATTTGATGATCCTCATTTGCAAGAGTGACGTGGGGCACCAAAATTACAATAGAAATAATATGAAAAGAAAGAATGACAATTAAGCAAAAAAAAAACAAAATGGGGTAGTAAAGGTTGCTCACGCCTGCTGTTCCATTCTGGCTAGAGCTATTGAATGAGATGGAAGTATCAACACTTTACCCCTCCACACGAGGCCTCCCGTTCTACTAACTGTGGTGGGGTGGACAGAGGCGGTTGATTTAAGAAGCTTGCCTCATTGTTCCAACTGCTGCGTCTGGAGATCAAACCGGCGACCCGGTTTCAAGTCCGATGTGCTGACCGTCACTTGCACCCCGTCTACCACCACCCTCTCCTCCCCACTGTGCCCCTGCACCCCTAGCTGGCTCCTGTGCAGGAGGTGGACGGCAGCCCAGTGGGAGACTTCTTTACCGTGCTGTGCATTGGTCAGCACTACACCCACGAGCAGTGGCTGCACCTTCACTCCTTCTCCATGCTGCGCCTCTGGCTGCAGGCCTGCCTCACCCTCACCCCCGCTGGTAAGCTCGCCCCCCACCCCCCCGCTTCACCCCCCCACTCGCCCCGATAGCCTCCCTACCCCCCGCCGTGACCTCGACAATTACCGCGTTGTCGTCGAAGCAATAAATAAGCACTGAAGTAATAGGAGAGCGGCGGGGACACGAGGTAGCTCTGATAGAGACGAGAGAGCAGACGCCACCGGTCGGGATGCATGACGTTACACGCGCACACGCACAATCGCGCGGAACAAGGGCAGAAGGGATCGGCGGAGATCCGGCGCCATCATCCCTCGCAGAAGAGGAAAGGGAGCTAGAGGAGACGATGCATGCACGCGTGACCATTCACCGCCCCATGGCTCAGCGGCGGAGCAAGCCGCTCGCAATCGGGAGATCGCAAGTACAAATCCTGGTTGGGGGGGGGGGGAGGATGGTTGACCCACCTTGACACCCCCGCATGTTTAACCGACCTGGCCGCTGTCTCTGACCCCCATCTGTGACGTGCCACGCGTGTGGCCCCCGCCACCTCTGCGTAGAGGGGCGCGTGTCGTTGCCGGGCGGCTCGGTGTCATCGCTGGTGTCGGGGGCGTCGGCGGCGTCGGCGCAGGGCGGCGCCCGTGACCGCCTCGCGCGCGCCGCCTTCGAGTACAGCCTCCGCGTGCTGGGCCAGGCCGAGAGGAGTAAGGCCCGCTCACCGCCACTCTCGCTCACCACGACCGCCCACCACCACCGTCGCCACGCCAACAACGTTCGCTTACCACGCTCGCTCGCCACACATCTCACCTCCTTGTGTATCCGCCCCCTCCACCCACCCCTCATTTGTTCCTCCACAGAAGCCACGAAGAGGATTGACGCTGAACTCCAGGGAGCGGTGAGACGTGGTGCACACTCACTCGCATTGAAACAAACTTGCTCGACCCACGCTCAAGCACGCTCGCAATCTAACCATCGGCGTGTGTGTGGGCCTGTGCGTGCTCGTTCCAGTGCGTGGAGGAGGCACTGTCTCTGCTACAGTTGCTGTGCCGCCTGGACCCTGACCTCGTGACCCCAGCGTTCTCGGCCGTGTCGCGTCTCTCGGGGAGTCTCCTCTCCTCCCGATCGCACCCACGCGCCCTCCTCCCCGCCGCACACTTTCTGCTGCACCACGGTGAGGGGAACCGCACCGTCGCGCACAGTCCCGCGCCATCTGTCCTGCCGCCTTGCATTGACCACTCCGTGACCTCGCCACGTTTCCCACCCCCCACCCACCGTGGCGTAGGCGAGACGCTGGCGGTGGATGCCAGCGCCGCGTGCCGGGCGGCGCTGACGCGACTGCCCTCCGAGCTGGGTCGCGACCCCGTGACTTCTCAACTGCTGGTCACATTCTGCCGCCGCAACGCGTCGCGGCTGAGCGATGTCCTGCCAAGAACGTTTCCCAGCTTGCTCAAGGTGCCCGCTCCCCCTAACACCACTACTTGCATGACCTGTACCACCACCAGTACGCATCACCTCGACCACCACCAGCACGAATACCACCAGTACTGCCGCTACTGCTGCCGTGTAAATCACGAGGATATTTTTCCGCTGCATTTGAGGGGCCTGGACTGCTTGGGTAGACATCGTTTACAGGTCTTTCGTGGCCATGGGCCATTCGCTCAGCGGGGCCAATGGCGTGACCCAGCGTGACCCCGCGTGACCACATGTGACCCCGCGTGACCACACATGACCCCGCGTGACCCCGTTTGACCCCGCATGGCACAGCTGGTGGCGTGGCACACCGTGGCGCTGCTTCCCGACTTGGTGGAGCTCATGCCGGCGATAATGGGCCGGTCCACCGCCCTGGAGCTCTTCCACAGCCTCCTGGACCTGCCCGTCCTCACAGCCGCCCTGGCCCTGCGGTAACGCTCGCCTCCCCTCGCCTCCCCTCGCCTGCCCACTCCTCTCCTCCCCACTGGTCTCCTCCCCACTCCTATCTTACCCACTCCTCTCGTCCCCACTCCTCTCCTCCCCACTGGTCTCCTCCCCACTCCTATATTACCTACTCCTCTCCTCCCCACTCGTCTCCCCTCCCCACTCCTATCTTACCCACTCCTCTCCTCCCCACTCGTCTCCTCCCCACTCCTATCTTACCCACTCCTCTCCTCCTGTCTCCAAACCAACTCTCCACTCCTTCCCCTCCCCTGCACTCTCCTCCCCTCCCTTCTCTCCTCCCCTTACCCCCCCACTCCCCTCCCATCTCCTTCCTCCCCTGCCCTCTTCTCTCTTATATACCCGTATTTTAATAAGAAGAATAACAATTTCGATTTAAAGCTTTCGTGACTGCAGGGATTCATATTGTTGGTTCTTTCGGTAAAGTCCCGCTACTAGTCCATAATTGGCAAATAAGTAACGGCAAAGCTGTTATAAGTGACTCTCAGAATTGTGCGCAGTTGCGTATACAGTACACGACTTCCCTGAAGGCATCAACACCTTCAGTGAGCGCGATGTGGTTTGAATTCGATCCTCGATCGATGGCGCAGCCATCGCCGCACACGCGTCGAATAAAAAGCAAGGGACAAGTCCTTACTTACTAACAACTCGTATAATTTTTCATTGCTGGAGGGGTTGCCCACCCCCCCCACCTGAAAATCCCGGCTCCGCCATTGGCGCGATGCAGTTTTCACACCGAGGTGCCAGAACCCACGGAAAGGTGTGAGGAAGGCAGCCAGAACCGACGCTACCAGCAATTGTCCGAGCTCTGTTTAGCAAATATGCACTCCCCTCCCGTGTCTCCAGCTCATTCATCTCATACTTGCGTCTCTGTACAGGTACGAGGGGGGTGCCACCACCCCGAGCAGACCGGCGGGTGAGCTGCCCCACGAGGCAACCCTTGACCCCCTCACTCAGGGCATGCTGCGCTTCCTACTGAGGGAGGAGTCCGGCTTGGGAGATACCATTGACAAGTAAGGCGGGGTGGGGGGGATGGGAGGGAGATACCATTGACAAGTAAGGCACGGTGGGGTGGGGGGGATGTGGGGATGATACCATTGACAAGTAAGGCACGGTGGGGTGGATGGGCGGGAGATACCATTGACAAGTAAGGTGGGGTGGGGGGGATGGGGGGGAGATACAATTAATAGTAAGGCACGGTGGGGTGTGGGGGATGAGGATGATACCGTTGACAAGTAAGGCACGGTGTGGGCGGAGGGATGGGGGGAGATACCATTAATAGTAAGGCACGGTGGGGTGGGGGGCATGGGAAGGAGATACCATTGACAAGTAAGGCACGGTGGGGTGGGGGGGATGTGGGAGGGAGATACCATTGACAAGTAAGGCTTGGGGGGGAGATGCAATTGACAGAGCACAGAGGGCTATAATGATGACGTGGCGGTTGTGGTGGCTGCAGGCTGGCGATGCTGCACGGGGAGCTGGAGTCGCTGCGTGGGCACCGGCGCGTGCTGCTGTGCGCTCGCGCTGCCCCCGTCCTGCTCCACGCCTTCTTCTGCGCGCTGGCTCACGTGAGGCCCTAGCGCTATAGTCGTGTGCCACTCACGTGAGGGCCCCCACCCCCCCCCTGAGCTAGCGCTACAGTCACGTGCCACTCACGTGAGGGCCCCCACCCCTCCCCGCGAGCTAGCGCTACAGTCGCGTGCCACTCGCGCTCCCCTCTGTAGCCTTCGCGCCTCTCACCGTCGCTTTTGTGATTTGTTTTTGTCCGCGCAGCGGGCGGACGAGGAGGAGCTGGTGGCGGAGCTGTTCCCCGTGCTGCTGGAGCGGAGCACTCAGCTCTACGGCATCGCCGCCTTCCAAGCGGACGTGCTGCGGTACGGGAGTGGGGGGCCGTGGGGGGTAGCGGGTGGAGGTTTGGGGGTCGAGGGGGGGTCGGGGATGGCAGGGTTTGGGGATGAATTGAATTCGTAATTATGGTCATTGAGAGCTGACGTGACACGCTGTGTGTGTGTGGGCTTGTGCCCGTGTTCCAGTGTGTGTGTGTGTGTATATGTGCGTGTGTGGGGAGTGGGAGTGTAGTGGTTAACACGCTGCTGTACGAACCCGGCGACCCGAATTGGATTCCCACTCACGGCCAACACGAGTGAACGTTATCTGAACCGGTCATGGGCCTCCCCTAGGTCGACTCAACCTCAAATGAGGACCTGGTGCGGTGTGTAAACATCGCCACTGGGGAAACAAAGGTGGCCGGGCATGTGGTGCTAGCCACCCAACCCCTCGTGTGCCGTGCCGGCCTTCATAGGTCCTCGCTAACAGCACTTGCCCCAGCAGTCTGTTAAGGCTATACGGGGGATCTTTGTGTGTATGTGTGTGATGTGTTTGTGTGTGTGTGCAGTTTGCTGGGGGCGGAGGTGGAGCGTGTTTGCTCACTGCAGCCGTCGCTGCTGCTGGCGCACTCCGGAGACGTCGCCCACGTGGTCTCCTCTCTCTCCAGCCGCCCCGACCACGAGTCACTCCTCGTCAGCCTGGTACCAGCATCGCCACCACCGCCACTATCACCACCGCCACCACCAGCATCACCAGCACTGTCACCACCAGCACCAGCATCACCACAGTTGCTGTGGCTACTGGGTTTTACTTACAGTCGCCCTGCTTGCACTAAATGCCAGAACCCATGAGACCAGGGCCCATGCCAGGGCCTGGTGCTCTGGGCCTTGTTAATCTGCTCACAGTTACATGTGAGGAAAATGATGTATTGTCCATCTAAGGTTAGCGATCATCCACGTGGTGGGCAGTTGCACGTGACCGGTTTTGGGAACACCTGGACACCCGATGCCGAGGTTAGGGTGCGAGTCCCAAAGTCGATACGGCGTCCCTGCGCCGACCTCAACACCCAGGACCTCTGTGGAGTAACCCAAGCTGGTGTACCATGTGGTCTTCTTGGTTAACGTGCGGCTGGTTAACGTGCGGTTCCCGTGGTCACCGCGCGATTGCCGCACGGCTGCCGTGGCGTGCGCAGGTGTGGGCGGTGGGCGAGCACGCGCCGGGCGACGCGCCGCACACCACGCTCGCCGCCTACTTCGCGGCGCTGGAGACGCTGCTCTACGAGGCGCTGGCGTCCCAGCCCCCCCGCCACCCTCCCCGCGTGGTGGCAGCCGTGTGCTCCGCCCTGGCCAAGCTGGCGGCGCGGAGCCAGGACCTCATCCCACGGTGACGAAACAGCACCATCGCGCACGCACCATCATCATCATCGCCATCATTATCATCATCTCTCCGCGGAGAATACAATCGGGAGCGTTTAGCAGGCGTGGATGCGATTAAAGGTTGTGGAGTTAAGCGAAGATAACGGATTTAGCGTCTTACCTAGGTGTGCGCAGCCAGTATTGTTCTGGCTTCCTGGGTTTCATTCTCGCTTCCTGGATCTTGTCCTCAAGTTGCTGGATGCAGGCTCAAGCGAAACATCGTGCCTCTGATCGCTGAATTTGGCTGAAAAATTTGTTTGAAATCTCGCCCACAGTGAGCTGCGACGACGATGATTCGCGCGATAATAACATGACCGTTGAGTTTGATTGGCTGTGTCGGGTGGTGGAGGGTCTTGTGACGCAAAGTTGGCCGCATCATTGTGGGCCCAACACACAAGCTAATGGTGACTCAACGGGTTTCAATTACAGAGCGAGAAAACATGAAATCCGTGCCAGACGGGCGAGAGTAACGATGGAAAGGTGATCGGAGGGGAGGAGAGGGGGCAGTCAACAGGACGAGAGGTGGTGCAAATGAGATTAGAAGATTTTGGAGAATCAATTGTGCTTTATGTAAATAAGACACAAAAGCAACATCTGGGCCGCCTCCTCTTCACCAGACCACACTAACCAGCGTGGGGAAGTACGGTCAAACAGACCTGCGTGACCACCTTACCCAGTGTGGGCGAGACCTTCATCCATCTGGCAGTGGATTGGCAGAGGGCTGTTTTTATTAGTTGGTGCGCACGTTTGGAGTGATGTTGATTGTGTGGCCGTGCGGCTGCCCCGTCCGTGGAACAGAGGTCGCAACCGGGTACCCGATACCCGTACCCTACCCGATACCCGGCTACCCGTACCCGGCCGGGTACTTGTACCCATTTGCGACCCTGGTGCGGCCGGGTACGGGTAAGCCGTGCGTCACTGGTGAGTAACTGTTTGTCAGTCCTTTCCCAACGTCTTGTGTCTCTTCTCACAATTCAAGTTCCTAGAATTAACCCACCCACGCCTGCAACATGGCTTCATCCCAGAGGTCGCAATCAGGTACCCGATACCCGTACCCGGCTGGGTACGGGTATAGGGTACGGGTACGGCCGGGTACGGGTACCCGTTTGCGACCCTGGTGCGGCCGGGTACGGGTAAGGAATCAAAACCCGTTTGCGACCTCTGCCGTGGAACCTTTCCACCTGCCGTCTTTCGTCGCCTCTGCAGACCTCCGCGTCACCACGAGGGGGCTCCACCGCGTCACCTGTGTTGCTCCGTTGTGGCTGCCCCCTCCCAGCAGTCTGGATCAACCATGTCCCCCCCCAGTCGCCTGTCCTGTCGGCTCCCTGCCCCCTGTTCAATCCCGGCTCAAAGCCCATTTTCTCTGCCTATAACAGACGACCTAAAATTAATCCCAAGAATACGAGGTGAATCTTTATTTGAAGCTTTCGTGACTGCAGGAATCCATACTCTTTGGTTCTTTCGGTAAAGTCACGTAGGTAGAAATAAATGTTTTGGACCGGGTTCGCGAACACAAGGCAGATCTGAAACACGGCAGACCCAATACCTCTGCCGTGGCTGACCATTGTTATAACGCTGTGGGCTCGCATGATATTGTTTTTTCCCGAGACCAAGGTACTCTGCAAACCTTCGGGCAGCTATCAAAGGTTTGTTCATGAAGCCATCCAGATATATAAACATAGACATAACTTCAACCGAGAAGATGGATACAAATTTAGATATTATTGGAAGGATGTTATTAACCAGGTAAAGCCTTAACTGATTGTGGTTGTTTCCATCAAACCTGCCGGGTACTAGTCTATTTTTCCGAGTTACTTTCCCCACCGTGTCCCCAGCTTCCCACTTCTAGCCCTGCTTACTTCTCCCCCAGCCTCACTTCTTCTCCCCCTAGCGCTCACGCAGTCCTCCCCCCCTTTCTTACCTATATAACCTCTTGGCAAGGCAGCTCTCTCGCCGACTTCAGCAATATTTTTTCTTGCTGTGGTTGTTCCACCATATGAGGATTGCTTGTGTTGCGATCGAAATGTCGCGATTTATTTTATTTTATTTCTACCTACGTGACCTTACCGAAAGAACCAAAGAGTAATAATACGAGGTGAATGACTGCTCTAGGCAATATATGTTGATATCACTATTCATGTTCGAGTGTACGGCATTCTTGTGTGGGGCATCAATATTAATGAGCGTGTGGGCATTGGCTTGCGCACTGCTCACAATAGCTGGCAAGTGTATGAATATGCAGCATTATTTGGCGATGTTGCTGCAAGCACCAATAACAACCCCAATATGCTCGTCAACAACGCTGCCTTGGCAATGGCCCTTCGTAGCGCGTGATATGAACAGCACAGAATAATTGTATTCTGTTAAAATTATTAACGTCATTTTACATGCCATGAAGAAGGCACATTGCCCAAAATGTTGCGTAGAATGTCTTTTTCTTTTTAATGCCACCACAGTGGTATTGACAAATGCGTTGAGGCTTTTAATGAATATTCATAAGCTTGAGGGCAGAGTCTGAGATGCGGGACCATTATCCCCCCCCCCCACCTCGTGAATGGCTGCCTGCTCATTGAGAGCGCAGCATCAATTATTGATGTCAGCCACTGCCGTTAATCCGCTTGGCTACGTGGCTCCATCGTCATCGATTCACGTGCCGTCGCTGCCCTGTTTCATTCGGGTTTCGGAGGCAGCAGCGGGTGATTTGGAAACCATGCTGATTGGGAAATTGTGCTAATTGGAGGTACGGGGGAAAGAAAACAAACTAGGCACAAAAAGCAGCTTTAAATAAATGTTTTAAATCTATCTCTTTAAAATGCGTAGCTCCAGTGGCATCCTAATATCGGCAGCAAGAGCGTTCCAGACAGCCACAGAAGCGCGATGCGGTGACGACGATTGCGTCATGTCACTTATGTTGCATGTGCCCCCACCGCCCCCCCCCCCCCCCCTGCAGGCTGCAGCTCGGCCTGGGCAAGGTGTGCACGCAGTACGGGGCAAGCGGCGGGCGCGGCGCTAGCGCCAGCGCGCGGGAGCTGGCGTCGCGAGCGCGGGAGCTCTCCGGCCTGGTGGCGCAGCCCACGACGGCCCAGTGCGTGCTGGGCGGCACCGCCGCGATGCCGGCGTCGCTCCTCCACCACCAACGCGACCCGCACACCGTGCCGCCGCTGGCGCTCGCCGCGCTGTGCTGCGACGAGCGTTACGCCTGATATCCGCCGGCACCTGCATCTATGGGGCGTGCCTGGGGCTACCTGGGCACACGCTTGGATGTGACCTGGAGCACACTGTGGACAGCCCTGCGCGCACGCGTAAATAACGTGGGTGCGCCTGAATACACCTGTGGACAGACTTCTCTAAGCACGCACCCATGGATGCGGGGATTCACAAGTACACTGTGCACACCTGTGCACACCTGTGGATGCATGGGAGACACTGGAGAGAGGGAATGCCATCTGTCCGGGTTTTATCTGCACAGTGAAGCCTGGGAACTGGAGTGATTGTTCAGGCGGCACAAATAAATTTGTATCGGGATCTGGTAACGGGTAATGCTGCGCTGATCTTCCTTACCGCCACACTGCGGTTGTGACGATGGGCCCTAGTCTGACTTGAAGTAATGGCCAGGTTTGGTCTTTGGTGGGAATGGTGGCCACCTGCGGATGCGTGGGACACACCTGTGCAAACAAGGCGGTGTGGTTTGCGTAGTCGAGTCAAAAAACAGCCAAGGACAAATCGCATCCGTGCTGCTGCTGTTACTCTCCCACATCCTCCGGACCTTGCCGTGCTGCCCTTGGAGGGGGGGGGGGGGGCAGTGGGGAGTCGTGGTGCAGTGATGGATGACGCGCGAGTGGGCGACGTGGTGATGTAATGCGAGTCGGGACCTTGTCGAACAAAACACAATGAGCGGAGAGGAAGTGACCCTTGGGACCCGTTGGCCTGTGCCACGGCTCCTGCAAATGGTGTGCGGGGGAGGCAGTGGCAGGGTTGGTGGATCAAACGGAGATCTGTGGACCCACATGCAGTACAGCAAGGTGGCAGTTCACTCGTGTGCGTACCAGACTTTAGAGCATCGCCCCTTCGTTTGTCGAGTCTTTCTCCGGGTACTCACGATTTTTTCTCCTGGAGATACAAAACGACCCTGTAACCATACTTATGCGCAAAGTAAAACGCACAGAGCCAATGACCAAATCGTCCCAAATGTCCCCCATTCCGAGCCAAGCAGGCTTGGGCCTGAATAGCGCTTGGCATGGGCGACCACCGTGCTGATGAAGCAGGTGCTGTCGGCTGCGGACGTCGCTACGTTGTAAGCGGAGGGCAGCGCAAGAAAATCCATTGCTTTACTGCACCTGGCCCGGTATGGAGAAGTCGCCTGTCTCTACCTCCCCGAACAGCTTTGTGTAATTACAAGATGTTTAATTTTCTTTGTCGGTGTCCCTTGTGTTGCATCAGGTGGTACGTGCCGATCCAGAACCTGTATGCGTCTTGGTTGTGTTACACTGTCGCGTGAAAACCGGTACAAAATGGCACATCTTTACTCACCAATGCAGTTGAGGTTATGGAGGCCTACAGCCCAGAACCCCCCTGCCTCCTCCCGTCTTGCCTGAACGGTTCAGCCCAAAAAGAAGCGCACCCAAACCCAGTTAGGGACCTTGGCAAGTCATGACCGATAAATTGTAGATGATAATGAAACAAGACGAGTAGAGAAAAAAAACTGAACCATTAACCTTTATAGAGACAGTAAACGCTTTGTTTTGTTAAACATGGTCATGCGGCGACATTTTTTTTAAACGCGTCCTTTTAATATCTTGCCATTGCTGTGATAACCCACGTGACCCTAAAAATCTGGCCAAACGCGGCACAGTTTTGTTGTGCAGCAAGGAGAGAGGTGTACAATGGGGGGGTGGGGTGGCGGTCGTGGTTGAAAGAAATTCTGCACAACTTCCACCAGATACTCCAGCCTGTGATACGGAGCAATGGATGCAATCGCAGGAAGCAAGAGTTGTGGGGAAATTACACTTTTCCAACTTCAGTTGTGACCCTCAATTCGATCTTTACCCCCCCCCCCCCCCCCCAAATCAAACGCGGGACACGTTGCTCAAAACTGTGCAGTGGTAACCTGCGGTAAGTTCAGAGTCATACAAATCAACTCCTGCCACCAGAAGGTGAATGCCAATTCCCGCGCTGTCCAGTTCTTTGCCTGGATAGGCAGCCAACTCGGTGTTAAGGCTGCATTATGTGCTTGGGAGCCACAGTTCGTGGTAGGGGGTTTGGGATTACGGATTCGAGTTAGGGGAGCTGGTCTAGTGCATCTATCCCATCCCTGGTCCAGCCACCCCTCGGTTTGTGCACTTCACATGGTGGGCGGGAAGTCCCCCGAAACCCTGACCTGCACCAGAAACAAGAGGCGCTTTATCCAGAGGTATAGTGACTTCCCATCCACCCTGCAAATAGATACATATACATACATACAATATAGTACACACACACAGGGCTCCCTTATCACCTGGTCCCTACTACAAGTTAATGGATTGGTTAGTAAACACACGGCTCGGCGTAGTTGCAGGCACACTGCAGGTGGGAGCGCGCAGAGTTCCTCGGCTGCGCGGGTGAATCTGCTGTCCACCCGCACCGACCTTGCCGTGAACGCGCCTGCTCCCAGAGAGTACGCAGCTGCGGCGCCTGGTTAGTGCAGTGCGCTCGCAAAGGGGGAAGATTGAATTGCCAGCACAGCGAGCGGCTTTGTAAAGACCCATCTCCGGTTTCCTCCGAAACGCAACGCTAAAAATCGCACGCTCGTGTCGTGGTAGCACCCTCCAGAAAAACGGGCCTTGAGACTCTGGACGAGGCTCTCCTGGGTAAATGCATCGCTCTCAAAACAACAAGAATAATAATATTACTACACAGCACTGGTAGGCATATATATGGGCATACTGACATAAAAAAAAAAGACCCGGCTCACACGTTCCATCGCTCGCACATGTCCACGTTACTATGGAACGACGAGGCATCCACGATAGCATACGCCGCCGCTTTGCTCTTCGGCGTTTTGTGCGTAACGCGGCCCCCGCGGTGCACAGGGCGAGGCTCCGACGTGAAGCCGGTTCTGGGGGTTTTGCTGCTGAAACAAATGCCGCTGGGAAGACTGGCTCAGAAGGCAGCTGGGATGATGGACATGAAAGTGATTTTACTGGAAGTGGGGGACGGGGGGGGGGGTAGCGTAAGGGCATAGGGGCTGGAGATGCTTCAGGTGGCGGCAGCTCCGGGCGGAAGAGGCTCTGGGTGTCTCCACGCTGGTTGGCCCCTAGGTGAGCACCGTGCGTGGCACCTGGTGTCGCATGGAGCCCCGGGTGGTCACGGGTGTGGAGCTGTCCGGGCCCCCAGGGGGGGAATACTGGGGGTGGGGGGTGGGGGGGGGAATGTGGGGGTCAGTGAGGTATCCTGATCCCACAGGACAGAACCTTGGTTCATGTTCCCCTGTTTGCATGCCTCCCATGTCCCATGTCTTTGCATCCCCATGTGTCCCTAATCGCCATCTACCACTCCACTGCGTCCCTTCGTCTGTGGTATCTGTCTCCTGTTCCATGTCCCCTGTGGTCCCCTGTGGTCTCCAAGTCTGTCCCCCTGTCACCCTATCCCCCTGTCACCCTATCCCCCTGTCCCCCAGTCACTCTGTCACCCTGTCCCCCTGTCCCCGTGTCCACCCTGTCCCCGTGTCTACCCTGTCCCCGTGTCACCTCGTCACCCTTTCTCCGTGTCCCCATGCTCACCGAGGGTGGGGGTGAGTGGCGTCCGATGAGTGGGACGTTCTCGTAGCGCGGGTTCCCAAACGCGGCGCTCTGGTTCCTGACGTCCGAAAAGAGAAACGATAGCACTACAACCACCACTACTACCACCACAACCAGTAAAACCACCACTACAACCAGTAAAACCACCACCACAACCAGTAAAACCACCACTACTATAACCACGACAACCACCACAACCACCACGACAACCAGTGAAACCACCACTACAACCAACCACCACCATAACAACCATCACTATCACTGCTGGATGAAGACCTCTCGACGCTGTCGGTTGAGCTTTTTGTTTACCATGCTTCACCACGCTGGTCAGTGCAGGTTGGTGAAGCGAGCGGCCTAGGACCAGTTCAAATCTCGCTCACCACTGGTGTTAAGCGCTGGCTGGCAATCAAACCAGGTTCATGGTGCGGTGCGCTAACCACGGCGCCACCCCTCCACGCCTATCCCTCCACCCGCTCTCGACGAGCCCTCCGCCGCGTACTCGGACTCGCATGTACTCGGACTCACACGCGTACTCGGACTCACATGTACTCGGAGATGGGTGCGTTGGTGACGGACTGCGAAGGGGGCCGTGCGCTGCCCAGGCTGCCCAGGCTGCCCCCGGGGAAGCTGTAGAGGCCGGGGAAGGTTGTGCGCAGGGGGGCAGGCCCCCCCCCTGGTCCGGGGCCCCGCCTCCGAGACCCCCGCGGGTTGAAGGGGTCCCCCCTGGCACCCGCGCACACCTCGTCGTCGCCGTCGTCGTCGTAGTCGTCGCAGTCCCGCGGCCTACAGGGACCGCGCCGACACCAGCGCCCCAACCACACTGAGTACAACCACACACCACACACGCACCCCACATGCACCCCCACACGCACCACCCCCTAAACACACACCCCGGTTGTACACCCAAGAAGGAGGAACAGATTCCGTATCCCGAGGCCACGTGGTTTTTTTGGTTTCCACGCTCTCTGGAAGGGGGCCGGCCCGGTGGTTTGTGACCCCCGGTTCCCTGGGCCGCCGCATTCTTCCCACTGGCCGGTTGATGGTGGGCACGCCGCAACAATCGTCTCGGATCCTCCGCTCCCCCAGGTCCCCCCAACACCCCCCCCCCCCCCCCGTGGGCCCCAGGTACCCTTTCCCTGTTCCTCCCCGATGCTGCCATGATTCCACAATGATGAGAAATGAGGTTCGGGCCGTGTAGCTCAACCACGGCTGCTACGTCCCCCCCCCCCTGCCCGACACTATAGGACTGGAGGGCGGCAATCACAATCGGCGATGGTTCGCGTGCACTCGGCTCCGATCTGCGCTATCCCAACCTCGGGTCGCTGTTTTAGAATTTTCTGCCGTTGATTTTTTTTTTTTTCAACGACGATGCGTCCCTCGACTCCCGTCGCAGCAGCGGCAGGAGACCGTCTCCTCTTCCCCGGTTCCGTGACACTCGCGACCTCGCGACCTTGATGCGGCTGGGCTAAGGGCGCAGCGGCTTCTGCCATGTGGGTCTGGCCGCCCAGAAAGAGCCGGCCGCGTGGCCCGGCGGGTGGGGCCTAGCTCCGCTCGCTCGCTCCCCACGCCTGGAGCCGCGCTCCTGGAGCCGCGCTCCCCACGCCTCTCCACGTGACCCCAGGTCCCCGGGGTTTACCCTGCGCTGGGGGTCGCGTACTCCGAGTCGCAGGGGGCAGAGGGCACGGGCGGGGATGGAGACGCATCCGGGCTGAACTCATCCCCCCACGACAGCTTAGAGGGGAGACTGGGGGACACGGGAACACGGGGATACAGGGACACGGGACATAGGAATACGGGACACGGGACATAGGAACACGGGTATAGGAACATGGGAACATAGGGGTACAGAGACATGGGGAAACGAGGACCGTGGAGACGGGGAGACAGGGTGGGACAGGGTGGGACAAGGTCGTGAAGCGGACATTGAGGACGGGGATGAGGCGGAGGAGACAAATGAGAAGAAAGACGAGACGAGGTGTAAGTCATCTCATGAGACACGATGGCGCGGCGGGAGGATGGAGTACATTTTTTGGGAAGCATGGGGGGCATGGGGGGGGGGGTCAAGTCCCCCAAGGCACAGGGGGGGGTGGGCAAGGGCAACCTGGTTGTGTGCACGTGTAGGTGTGTAAGTGCGCCTAGCCTGGCAGGAGGGTGGTGGTGACGGGGCTCCACCACCTATAGGTGTCAGCTGTTGTGCGTGTGTGAGCCAGTGACAGGATGGAGTGTGTGTGTGCTTCAGGTGTGTGCAGTGTGCCCGCACCTGCTGCCCGCGCGGTGCCAGGATCGCGGGGCAGCGCACACGACGGCGTTGAACGCCAGCGCCGCCAGCACGGAGCCGAGCGCCAGCAGCAGGAGCCCCCAGAGCCCGTCCCGGCACAACCCGTGCAGCCCTTCCACGTAGTCCTACAGGGCGGCAACACAGCAGAAGTGAGGAGGGGCGGGGGTCCTGGATAGCCCAGCAGGGGTGGCGGAACATCTTGGCCCTCCAAGCCACGAGCGAAGGCCCGGCGCACAGTAGCACATGGGGAAGGCCCAGACCTTGTGTAGGCCTCGGCAGTCGAGGAGGGCTGTGAGGAGATGCAGCTGAGTCTCTGTGCCGTTGAGCTCCCCTTGCAGGTTCAACACTTGTCTCTGTCGCACACACATAGGGCACACACATACGGCACACACACCACCGGACACACCACCGCACACACCACCACACCAGGACAGTGAGCACCTATGAAGGCCGGCACGACGCACGAGGTAAGGCAGTGGGCAGAACCACGTCCGGCCACATTTGTCTCCCCAGTGCTGAAGTTTACACAGCGTGCCAGGCACTCCTGAAGGATGAGTCGACCTAGGTTAGGCCAAAGAGCAGCCGATGTCTAATTTGCCAGCAATGTTATCCATTGTGACATGCTGCTGCACTACTCCGAACGCACAGACACGAGCACTCGGAGCGCGCGCTCGATCTCGTCGGATCCTTGAAGCCGAGCAGGGTAGAGCCTGGTTGATACTCGTCTGTGAGCGAGTGGTGGTGAGGGAGAGTGGTGGTGAGGGCGAGTGGTGGTGAGGGCGAGTGGTGGTGAGGGCGAGTGGTGGTGAGGGCGAGTGGTGCTCACCCGGGCAGAAGGGAAGTCTCGGGCAGATGCGGCGAGGAGCCCCTGGACTTCTCCCTGTGCGGCTGACAGAGCCTTCTGACTCGCGGTGAGATCCTGGGGGGCAGCAGGCGAGTGGGGAGGGGGGCAGGTTTTGAGCAAGGAGAGGAGCACAACTTCTGACCTGTGACCTTCACAATCACTCGCCCTCACCCACCGATCACCCGGACTCATCCCTCACCCACCACCCATCCCTCACCACCCATCCCTGACCACCCATCCCTCACCACCCATCCCTCACCCTCACTCATCCCTGACCCTCACTCATCACTCACCCTCACTCATCACTCACCCTCACTCATCACTCACCCTCACTCACCACCCATCCCTCACCACCCATCCCTCACCACCCATCCCCACCACCCATCCCTGACCACCCATCCCTCCCTCACCACCCATCCCTCACCCTCACTCATCCCTCACCCTCACTCATCACTCACCCTCACTCATCACTCACCCTCACTCACCACCCATCCCTCACCACCCATCCCCACCACCCATCCCTCACCACCCATCCCTCACCACCCATCCCCTCACCCTCACTCATCACTCACCCTCACTCATCACCCATCACTCACCCTCACTCATCACTCACCCTCACTCATCACTCACCCTCACTCACCACCCATCCCTCACCACCCATCCCTCACCACCCATCCCTCACCACCCATCCCTCACCCTCACTCATCACCCATCACTCACCCTCACTCACCACCCATCCCTCACCCATCACCCATCCCTCACCTGCTGCAAGGGGTTCCCAACTCCCGGAGGACAGTAGAGGTAATAGTCCAGGAGCTCTGCAGATGAGACGCACGCAGACAACCATCAGCATCACCACCACCATCAGCATCACCACCACCAACATCAGCATCACCACCACCAACATCAGTATCACCATCAGCATCACCACCATCCGCATCACCACCACCACCACCACCATCAGCATCACCACCACCAACATCAGCATCAGCATCACCACCATCAGCATCACCACCATCAGAATCACCATCACCACCACCATCACCAACATCAGCATCACCATCAGCATCACCACCATCACCACCATCACCATCACCACCGTCACCATGACCACCATCACCACCACCATCAGCATCACCACCGCCGCCATGACCACCATCAGCATAATGGGCAGGGGTAGGAGGTCTGGCGTGGGTGTGTAGTGGTAGTGAGTGTGTGCGAGTGTGTGAGTGTAGGGGTGAGCGCATACCTTTGCTGGCGCGGTCCTGGCGACTCACGTTCACGATGAACTGGTCAGGAGCCACACAGAAGTCCGCAACACCCTGCAAGCTCAGGCACAATCACACCGCAATCACACGCACAATCACACGCAATCACACGCACAATCACACGCAATCACGCGCCATCACACGCAATCACATGCACAATCAACAATAAAGACAAATATCCCCCTATAGCCTCAACAGACTGTAGGGGCAAGTGATGTTCGCGAGCACCTATGAATGCCGACACAGCACACCAAGATAACCACACACACACGATCACACACACACAACAACAACAGCCGCACTTCACCACCAAGTGGTGGTGATGTCATCACAGCGCTTGTGCCAGGCTAGGTGCGCTTGGAGGCCATCGCGTGAAGTGTGGAAGGTTTCGCTGTTGGCAAGGAGGTCACGGAACAGACCCAGGTGCCATGAGGTGACCACCTGTGCCACCTCGCTGCGTTGTCGTATGTCGTGGTCACGCACACGCAACACGGGATACACCCCACGCACACATCCCCCCGCCTTTGCAGTGTCAGGGTGTCCCTGTCTGCTTTCAAGTCTGCAAGGTGGCACTGCAGTGGTTGACGCGCCTCGTAGCAAGAGGTTTTCCCAGAGTTCCATTCCCGAACCGGGCGACTTTCTCTGTGAAGGTTGTCCGCTCTCTCCCTCTTCTTGGAAATGTTCTCGACCTGAGGACGGCTGCTTGCATTGTGGCCGAAACGTCGTGAGAATTGTATTTAATGTTAAATTTTTATTATTTTATTATTTCCATTCTACGTGACTTCACCGAAAGAACCAAGAAGATGAATCCCTGCAGTCACGAACGCTCTCTCCCTGTTGTTCTGCATGGGGTTTCATCAGGATTCTCCGGTTTCCTCCCGTAACTAAATACAAGCACGCTACTGTAAGCCGGTATTCGCCCAAATATCCCATTGCCGAAAGGTCACTCGCAACTTAGTGGGTTGGGATCACAGCAGCAGCATCGTCGTGGTAGGGCCCTTCTGACGAAACGAGCCTGGGGACTCGGCAGGGTGGACGAGCGAAATAACGAGGATGACGAATAACGAGGACGATTGACACGCACGTCTGGGGGTCTCTCTCCACCTCGACATTCCGGTTCTGAGAGCCTCGAGGGTCAAAGGAGGGGTCTGTGTGTGAGAGAGAGAGTGAGCAGTGAGCAGTGAGTGGGAGTGAATCCGAGTGATGGAGTGCGAGTGAGCGGTGTGAGAGTGCGAGTGAGAGTGCAGTGAGAGTGTGAGTGAGTGGTGTGAGTGCGGGTGAATAGTGAGGGCATGCGAGTGAAAGTGCGAGTGAGTGGTAAAAATGCAAGCGAGCAGTCAGAGCGAATGGTAAGAGTGCGAGCGAGCGGTGTGAGAGTGTCAGTGAGCGGTGTGAGAGTGCAAGTGAGCGGTGAGAGCGAGCGATGAGTGGTGAGCGAGTGGTGAGTGCAAGTGAGCGAGTGGCGAGTGGTGAGCGAGTGGTGAGCGAGTGGCGATTGCGAGTGAGCGAGTGGTGCGGGTGAGCGAGTGGTGAGCGAGTGGTGAGTGCCCGTCCTCACCACGCCGAGCGCGAGCTCGAACGCCAGCGAGGCCCAGCACAGCAGCAGGGAGAGCGAGGCGAACACCGTGAGCCTGGCACAAAGACAAACGTCCCCCGGGAAGCCTTCGTCAAGATTCGCATTACTGTGAGAGACCCCCATCATCCCTCTACCCCAATCCCCTCCCCCTGTAGGACACCCACGGGACCCCCTGTGGCACCCTCGTCAGACCCCCGTCAGACCCCTGTGAGCCCCTCTGTGACCCCCGTGGGCCCCCATGGGGACCCCGTGGGACCCCGTGGGACTCAGGCGAGATCCCTGCGAGACCCTCTTGGATCCTTGTAGGACCCCCTCCCCCATGGGCCTCCTTGTGCATGTGACCCCATGTTACCCCTGCGAGACCCCGTGGGGACCCCATGTTACCCCTGTGAGACCCCGTGTGGACCCCATGTTACCCCTGCGAGACCCCGTGGGGACCCCATGTTACCCCTGTGAGACCCCGTGTGGACCCCATGTTACCCCTGCGAGACCCCGTGGGGACCCCATGTTACCCCTGTGAGACCCCGTGTGGACCCCATGTTACCCCTGCGAGACCCCGTGGGGACCCCATGTTACCCCTGCGAGACCCCGTGGGGACCCCATGAGACCCCGTGAGACCCCCGTGCTACTGACGAGATGAGCAAGCAGGGAGCGCGCGTGGCGATGCCCAGCAGCACGAGCAGGCAGGAGAACAGCTGGGCGAGTAGCAGCAGCAGCGTGCCCGGCCACCTGCAGGGGCACACGGGCCCGCGCCGTGAGCACCACGCCACGAGCACCACGCCACGAGCACCACGCCACGAGCACACCGCACTGCACTGCACCGTGAGCACGCCGCACCACACCACACCACGAGTACCGCACTGCCAGTAGCACACTGCACCACGCCGCACTACACCGCACTGCACCGCAGGGCACTGCACTGCACTGCAAGCACATCACGAGCACCGCGCCGCACTGCACCGCGCCGCACTGCACCGCGCCGCACTGCACCACACCACACCGCACTGCACTGCAAGCACATCACGAGCACCGCAACGCGAGCACGCCACACCATGATCGCAGCGCACCACACCGCTGCTCCATCACGGCACGGCAGCAGCACACCAGAAGCACCGCAGGTCGAGTCCCAACACCCCTCCCCCCCCAGGCAATTCCCACCCCGTGGCCCCTCCCACCCTCCCACCTCAATGACCCCCCCCCCCCTCCCACTAATGGATCTGTATCGATTGCAGCTGAGTTTGCAGAGATCGGCTCCACGTGGCTGGGGATGTTGCTGCTCGTCGAGGCGATGTTGTTGTTGTTTGTTCCGATGTTGCTGACGCGATGTCGTCATCGGTCGAGTTGTTTGTGGTGGCGGCGGCAGCGGTGGAGGTGACGTGTCGAACGGTGGCGCAGCGGTTAGGGGGCCGCGCCGCGAACCCGCCAAACCCGAGTTCGATTCCCGCTCACGGCCACCAACACCAGTGAAGATTGTCTGAACCGGTGGTGGACCCCCCTCGGGTTGATTCAACCTCAAATGAGTACCTGGTGCGGCGTGTAAAACATCAGCACTGGAGAGACAAAGGTGGCCGGGCGTGGTGGTGATCACCCAGCCCCTTGTGTGCCGTGCGGCCCTTCATAGGTGCTCACTAACAGCGCCTGCCCCAACAGCCTGTTAGAGGCTATGCGGGGGATCATTTGAATTGATGGTCGAGTTGAGGATTTAACTTTGGTGGTGGTGGCAGTGGTGGTGCAGTGACACTCATAGTGAGTTACAGACCCCCCCTCGGTTCCCACCCCCCCACCCCGTGACCCTCACCCCACCACCCCCCAATCCTCACCCCCCCCCACCCTCAACCCCCCGACCCTCACCCCCCCACCTCCCGACCCCCACCCCCCCACCCCCCCACCCCCCGACCCTCACCCCCCCACCCTCACCCTCATCCCCCCCACCCTCACCCTCATCCCCCCCACCCTCATCCCCCCCACCCTCACCCCCCCCCCCCCACTCCCACCCCCCAACCCTCACCCCACCTCACCCCCACCCCCAACCTCACCCCCCACCCTCACCCCTCCCCCACCCTCACCCCCCCCACCCTCACCCCCAACCTCACCCCCCCCACCCTCATCCCCCCCACCCTCATCCCCCCCTCCCTCATCCCCCCCCCCTCACCCCCACCCTCACCCCCCCCCCACCCTCACCCCCCCCCCATTCTCCCCCACCCCACCCCCTTCACCCCCCCTCCCCCCCCGGCCCCTCACCTGTAGCCCTCAAACTCCGCGGTGGCCTCGGACAGCTGCTGCAGCGAGGGCAGCGGGGCCCCCATGGCGGGGTCCCCCCCACCAAGGGGGGGGAGGAAGGGGGCCCCGGGGCCCCCCGCGTGGGAGAAGACCCCCCCCGTGGGCAGGGTGGGCAGGGCCGCTGTGAGGGTGAGCGCGTGGCCCCTCGCCGCCTCCAGGCGCGACAGCAGGTCCCTGCGGCCTCCAAACACCTCGCCCAGACGCTCCATCTCCTGCGTGACGGCCCCCCCCACGCTGTCGTGCGTGCTCAGCACCTGGAGGAGGGTGAGCGGAGGTGGTGAGGGGAGGTGGTGAGGGGAGGTGGTGAGGGGAGGTGGTGAGATGGTGAGGGGAGGTGAGGTGAGGGTGGTGGTGGTAGGGCGAGGAGGTTGGTGAGAGATGGCTGGCTGGCTGAGGTGAGGTGAGTGAGTGTGGTGAGCGTGGTGAGTGAGTGAGTGTGGTGAGCACGGGGAGCGAGGTGAGTGTGGTGAGGGGAGGTGGTGAGGGTGGTGGTGGTGGTGGTAGGGCGAGGTGGTTGGTGAGAGATGGCTGGCTGGCTGAGGTGAGGTGAGCACGGGGAGCGAGGTGAGTGAGGTGAGTGAGGTGAGTGAATGAGGTGAGCGTGGTGAGTGTGGTGAGCGAGGTGCGTGAGGGTGGTGAGTGTGGTGAGGGTGGTGAGTGAGAGTGTGGTGAGCGTGGTGAGTAGGTGAGTGTGGTGAGTGAGTGTGGTGAGTGAGTGTGGTGAGTGAGTGTGGTGAGTGTGGTGAGTGTGGTGAGTGAGTGAGTGAGTGTGGTGAGTGTGGTGAGTGAGTGAGGTGAGTGTGGTGAGTGTGGTGAGTCTCACTCACCAGGCTGCTTGCTGTGTGCAGGGTGAGTGTGGTGAATGAGTGTGCAGGGTGAGTGTGGTGAGTGTGGTGAGTGAGTGTGGTGAGTGTGGTGAGTGAGTGTGGTGAGTGTGGTGAGTCTCACCAGGCTGCTTGCTGTGTGCAGGGTGAGGGTGGTGAGTGTGGTGAGTGTGGTGAGTGAGTGTGGTGAGTGTGGTGAGTGTGGTGAGTGTGGTGAGTGAGTGTGGTGAGTCTCACCAGGCTTCTTGCTGTGTGCAGGGTGAGTGTGGTGAGTGAGTGTGGTGAGTGTGGTGAGTGAGTGTGGTGAGTGAGTGTGGTGAGTGTGGTGAGTCTCACTCACCAGGCTGGCTGCTGTGTGCAGGGTGAGTGTGGTGAGTGAGTGTGGTGAGTGAGTGTGGTGAGTGAGTGTGGTGAGTGTGGTGAGTGTGGTGAGTGTGGTGAGTCTCACTCACCAGGCTGGCTGCTGTGTGCAGGGTGAGTGTGGTGAGTGAGTGTGGTGAGTGTGGTGAGTGAGTGTGGTGAGTCTCACTCACCAGGCTGGCTGCTGTGTGCAGGGTGAGTGTGGTGAGTGTGGTGAGTGTGGTGAGTCTCACTCACCAGGCTGGCTGCTGTGTGCAGGGTGAGTGTGGTGAGTGAGTGTGGTGAGTGAGTGTGCAGGGTGAGTGTGGTGAGTGAGTGTGGTGAGTGTGGTGAGTCTCACTCACCAGGCTGGCTGCTGTGTGCAGGGTGAGTGTGGTGAGTGAGTGTGGTGAGTGAGTGTGGTGAGTGTGGTGAGTGTGGTGAGTCTCACTCACCAGGCTGGCTGCTGTGTGCAGGGTGAGTGTGGTGAGTGAGTGTGGTGAGTGTGGTGAGTGAGTGTGGTGAGTCTCACTCACCAGGCTGGCTGCTGTGTGCAGGGTGAGTGTGGTGAGTGTGGTGAGTGTGGTGAGTCTCACTCACCAGGCTGGCTGCTGTGTGCAGGGTGAGTGTGGTGAGTGAGTGTGGTGAGTGAGTGTGCAGGGTGAGTGTGGTGAGTGAGTGTGCAGGGTGAGTGTGGTGAGTGAGTGTGGTGAGTGTGGTGAGTCTCACTCACCAGGCTGCTTGCTGTGTGCAGGGTGAGTGTGGTGAGTGTGGTGAGTGTGCAGGGTGAGTGTGGTGAGTGAGTGTGGTGAGTCTCACTCACCAGGCTGGCTGCTGTGTCCAGGGTGAGTGTGGTGAGTGAGTGTGGTGAGTCTCACTCACCAGGCTGGCTGCTGTGTGCAGGGTGAGTGTGGTGAGTGCGTGTGGTGAGTGAGTGTGGTGAGTGTGGTGAGTGAGTGGTGAGTGAGTGTGGTGAGTGTGGTGAGTCTCACTCACCAGGCTGGCTGCTGTGTGCAGGGTGAGTGAGTGAGTGAGTGTGGTGAGTGTGGTGAGTCTCACTCACCAGGCTGGCTGCTGTGTGCAGGGTGAGTGTGGTGAGTGAGTGTGGTGAGTGTGCAGGGTGAGTGTGGTGAGTGAGTGTGGTGAGTGTGGTGAGTCTCACTCACCAGGCTGGCTGCTGTGTGCAGGGTGAGTGTGGTGAGTGAGTGTGGTGAGTGCGGTGAGTGTGGTGAGTCTCACTCACCAGGCTGGCTGCTGTGTGCAGGGTGAGTGTGGTGAGTGAGTGTGGTGAGTGTTGTGAGTCTCACTCACCAGGCTGGCTGCTGTGTGCAGGGTGAGTGTGGTGAGTGAGTGTGGTGAGTGAGTGAGTGAGTGTGGTGAGTGTGGTGAGTGAGTGTGGTGAGTGTGGTGAGTCTCACTCACCAGGCTGGCTGCTGTGTGCAGGGTGAGTGAGTGAGTGTGGTGAGTGAGTGTGGTGAGTGAGTGTGGTGAGTGAGTGTGGTGAGTCTCACTCACCAGGCTGGCTGCTGTGTGCAGGGTGAGTGAGTGAGTGTGGTGAGTGAGTGTGGTGAGTCTCACTCACCAGGCTGGCTGCTGTGTGCAGGGTGAGTGTGGTGAGTGTGGTGAGTGTGGTGAGTGAGTGTGGTGAGTCTCACTCACCAGGCTGGCTGCTGTGTGCAGGGTGAGTGAGTGAGTGTGGTGAGTGTGGTGAGTGAGTGTGGTGAGTGAGTGTGGTGAGTCTCACTCACCAGGCTGGCTGCTGTGTGCAGGGTGAGTGAGTGAGTGTGGTGAGTGAGTGTGGTGAGTCTCACTCACCAGGCTGGCTGCTGTGTGCAGGGTGAGTGTGGTGAGTGTGGTGAGTGTGGTGAGTGAGTGTGGTGAGTCTCACTCACCAGGCTGGCTGCTGTGTGCAGGGTGAGTGAGTGAGTGTGGTGAGTGTGGTGAGTGAGTGTGGTGAGTGAGTGTGGTGAGTCTCACTCACCAGGCTGGCTGCTGTGTGCAGGGTGAGTGAGTGAGTGTGGTGAGTGAGTGTGGTGAGTCTCACTCACCAGGCTGGCTGCTGTGTGCAGGGTGAGTGTGGTGAGTGTGGTGAGTGTGGTGAGTGAGTGTGGTGAGTCTCACTCACCAGGCTGGCTGCTGTGTGCAGGGTGAGTGAGTGAGTGTGGTGAGTGTGGTGAGTGAGTGTGGTGAGTGAGTGTGGTGAGTCTCACTCACCAGGCTGGCTGCTGTGTGCAGGGTGAGTGAGTGAGTGTGGTGAGTGTGGTGAGTGAGTGTGGTGAGTGAGTGTGGTGAGTCTCACTCACCAGGCTGGCTGCTGTGTGCAGGGTGAGTGAGTGAGTGTGGTGAGTGTGGTGAGTGAGTGTGGTGAGTGAGTGTGGTGAGTCTCACTCACCAGGCTGGCTGCTGTGTGCAGGGTGCCATTGGCGCTGCTGAGCGCGTGGCAGAAGCGTTGGGCGCCATCGCTCGCCTCCCCGTTTCCATAGAAACCCAGACCCACAGCAACCCTGCACCCACCATCACCACCATCTTCATCATCAACAACACCAACATCATCATCACCATCACCGCCATCAACATCTATCACCACCATCATCATCACCACCATCACCGCCATCACACCATCAACATCTAGCATCACCACCATCATCATCAACAACACTATCAACATCTATCATCACCATCATCACCATCACCGCCATCATCATCATCAACAACACCAACATCACCACCATCATCACCATCACCGCCATCAACATCTATCACCACCATCACGCCATCAAAATCTATCACCACCATCATCATCAACATCATCAACAACACCAACATCATCACCATCACCGCCATCAACATCTATCACCACCATCATAACCATCACCGCCATCAACACCATCACGCCATCAAAATCTATCACCATCATCACCGCCATCACGCCATCAACATCTATCACCATCATCATCAACAACACCAACATCACCACCATCACCACCATCACACCATCAACATCTATCATCAACATCTATCACCACCATCATCACCATCATCATCATCAACAACACCATTATCATCACCATCACCGCCAACACCACCATTACCACCATCACCATCACCGCCATCAACATCACCACCATCACCACCATCACACCATCAACATCTATCATCAACATCTATCATCACCATCATCAACACCACCACCAACACCACCACCATCACCGCCACCACCGCCACCACACCATCAATATCTATCACCACCAACATCACCATCATCACCATCACCGCCATCACCGCCATCATCATCATCAACAACACCAACATCACCACCATCACCGCCATCAACATCTATCACCACCAACATCACCATCGGCGCCTCCGCCGCTGAATGAGCCGAGGTCACGGGTTCAGGCTCCGTTTCCCACGGATTCGTCCGTTCACTCGGAGGGAGGAAATGATGAACACGTGTTGCACACCACGCTGACACGAAGCCACGTGTTGCACACCACGCTGACACAAAGCCACGTGTTACACACCACGCTGACACACAGTCACGTGTTACACACCACGCTGACACAAAGCCACGTGTTACACACCACGCTGACACGAAGTCACGTGTTACACACCACGCTGACACACAACCACGTGTTACACACCACGCTGAAACAAAGACAAAGCCCCCCCCCCCCAGCGTGTAGCCTTTCAGAGGCTACACTGGGCAAGCTGCTGGGGGGGGGGGGGGTGGCAATGTGTTCTTGTTGAGTATCTACGGCACACGGGAGGGGTCTCGGTGGCCAGCCCCACGCCCGGCCGCCTTTGTCTCCCCGAGTGCAGGCGTGTGCACATCACCGCCCAAGCACTCGTTTCGGGCCGAGGTGACCTAGATGAGAGACCCCAAGACCGGTTCAGATATTCGTCGCTGATAACGCCATGAGCTAAAATCGAACTCGGGGTCCGCTGGGTTCGTACTGTGGGGCTGAACGATGAATCGATTTCAAATCGAAATCTCAATTTGAAACAATGCAATTAGCAAATCACAAAGGCTGCGATTTTTTTGCGATTTGCAAAGTCCGATTTATTTTCTTATTGGAAGTGATTTATTTTCTATTATTATAACTTTATTTAACTTAACAATTGTTCTATATTTGATTGTTCTATTTCAATTAAAACATTTAATTAAATACATGTTGGAAGCAATTCACGTCTTTGAAGTTATCATCCTTGCCTGCATTATAATATATCGAGCAGTTAATAGTTTGATGGTATCACGTGGTAATGATGCTCCATCACATGTTTTAAATCTATTACTCAGTGAATATTGAAATGAAGCTTGACTTGAAAAAATTGAGTCGCAATATTTGTCAGAAAAATCCGCAATTAGATATTTCCCCCACTGCCCTAGTTCGTAGCGCAGTGTGCCCGCCACTGCACTATCCATCCCCCACCCACACGCTCTGTCACACACACACACACGCTGTCACACACCCACCCACTCAGTGTGTGTGTGACAGCCACACATTGTCAGTACGATTCTGTTCACGTATGCGCATACAGTACCCTCATTCACACACTCAGCGACAAAGATCCCCCGTGTAGCATTCACACAGATTGTTGGGGCGAGTGATGTTAGCGAGCGCCTCTGTCTTCCCGATGCTAATGCGTATACAGTGCACTGGGTAATCAATTAAGGCTGAGTAAACCTCACATTCTCTCACACATACACTCAGATAAACACGCTCACACAGCCAATACACACACACCCTGACACTATCACCTACACACACACACCCTCACACTCTCACCTACACACACACACACACACCCTCACACTCTCACCTACACACACACACACACACCCTTACACACACACCTACACACACACACCCTTACACTCTCACCTACACACACACACCCTTACACACACACCTACACACACACCCTCACACTCTCACCTACACACACCCTCACACTCTCACCTACACACACACACCCTCACACTCTCACCTACACACACACACACACTGACACTCTCTCCTACACACACACCCCCTGACACTCTCACCTACACATCACACACCATCACACTCCCACCTACACACACACACACCCTCACACTCTCACCTACAAACACACACCCTCACACTCCCACCTACACACACACACCCTTACACACACACCTACACACACACACCCTTACACTCTCACCTACACACACACACCCTCACACTCCCACCTACACACACACACACCCTCACACTCTCACCTACAAACACACACACTCCCACCTACACACACACACCCTGACACTCTCACCTACACACACACCCTGACACTCTCACCTACACACACACACCCTCACACTCTCACCTACACACACACACTCTCACTCTCACCTACATACACACACCCACACACCCTCACACTCTCACCTACACACACACACCCTCACACTCTCACATACACACACACACACCCTGATACTCTCACCTACACACACACACCCTCACACTCTCACCTACACACACACACCCTCACACTCTCACCTACACACACACACTCTCACCTACACACACACATCCTCACACTCTCACCTACACACACACACACCCTTACACTCTTCACTACACATTCTCACTTACATACTCACACACACTCATCCTCCCACACTCTCACACTCTCTCTCTCTCTCACTCCCGATGACCCCACACATCGCTGCACACACAGCGACACTTTGTCAGTAGAATTCTCGTCCCTTTCTTTGGCCGGGAGCTGCCAGAATTCCTGGAAGGGGAGTGAGGGGTGGGGGGAAGTGGGGGGGGCAGGAACAGGAGCTGGGTGGGTGGTGGGAGGGGCTGACACCTGCAGCTGAGCCCAACACCACTCACACGACAACAACAACAAACAACAATAAACAACAACACCGGATGTCCTTTGTTTGACCGACGCCCATGGAGATGTCTTCTCTGAGCAGAACGAGCCCACGTGGGGACAAAGAGCAGCACACGTGGAGACGCCATAATCGCTCACAGAGACGATCCCACACGCCGTCTTGCACCGACACACACACACTCCACGTACACACTCAACACTCTCAGACACATTGATGCTCACTCTCTCACTCGGGGGTTGGGAGGTGAAGGGTGGGAACTGAGGGGTGTCTGTAGCTCAATATCGTGAGTGTCACTGCACCACCACCACCAGAGTTAAATCCTCAACATCAACTCCAAATGGCAACGATCCCCTGTATAGCCTTTAACAGGCTGTTGGGGCAAGTGCTGTTAGCGAGCACCTATGAAGGCCGGCACGGGATACAAGGTAGCGGGTGGCCAGCACCACGCCCGGCCACCTTTGACTCCCTAATGGAGATGTTTACAAACAGCACCAGGTGTTTATTTGAGGCTGAGTCGACCGAGGGGAAGCCCATGGCCGGTGCAGATAATCGTCACTGGTGTTGGTCTTGAGCGGGAATCGAACTCAGGTGGGTGGGTTTTTAGCGCTTAACCACGACGCTACCTCTCCCCACACACTCCCACACACACAGACACACACAGAGACACACCAGTACCGGATTAAGCTAGTGCGTGGCCTGTAGCATATGTTATTAAGGGGCCATAAATTAGAAAAAAACATAAATATTAAAACACATAAATGTTTTACTTGCATAGTAACGTAATTGTATTTTTGCATCTGCTATACAGCCAGATAATAGGACAAATCGCGAACCTTAAACACCCAGTCGTTCATAAAAGTTGAAGGCAGTATAGTACTATAGTAAATAGAGCAAGTGCAGAATCACTGAACCGATCGAAACGTCGTGATATTGTTATTATTTTGATAATTTTTTCTATCTATGTGGCTTTACCGAAAGACCCAAAAAATACGCAATTGATAGCTTGAAAGCATTTAGCGCGGGTGGCCCTTGCAAGTGCGGCGCCCGTAGCATATACTACTTTTGCTACTAGGATAATCCGGCACTGACCCACACACACACCGACACACTGACACTCCCTCTCTCTCGTACTCGTTGGCCCAGTCTGGCCACATGTCAGTGCCTCGTCTGGGACTCAGGAATGTTCACTCCTCGCCAGGGGAGGTCCGCGGAGAGGAGGGACGGGCGCAGGAGGGCAGCACGGCCCCCACGTGGCCCCCACGTGGCCCCCCACGTGGCCCCCCACGTGGCCCCCCACGTGGCCACCAGATCTCCCACGTGGCCACCAGATCTCCCACGTGGCCACCAGATCTCCCACGTGGCCACCAGATCTCCCACGTGCGCCGTGACCCCTTCCGGCGAGCTGGAGGCCCATTGAGAAACCTCGCGCGGAAGCGGATACCGCAAAGCTACCTCTGAGATCACCTTCTGCACAGCGACACCTGGTCCACTGCACAGTAGTAGGGGCAGCGCTTGTCCGCCCGCCCCGCTCGTAATCGCGTGATGGTCAAACCGATATTTTAATCGTCACAGTTGGAATTTTCCAGATTCGGTGCAGGACCAAAAGTGACGTGATGTTTTGCTTGTGCAGTAACTGGTGACCAGGCTGAGACCATCAACTCACTGCACCAGAGAATGCGGTTTAATCACAACTCAGTCGATGTGAGTCTGTGGGTCTCTACATGAGTCTATGGGTCTCTATACGAGTCTATGGATCTCTGTGCTCCTATTGGTCACGATGGTGTTGTCTGTGGGTCTCTAGATGAGTCGATGGGTCTCTATATGAGTCTATGGGTTTCTGTGATCCTATTGGTCACGATGGTGTTGTCTGTGGGTCTCTAGATGAGTCTGGGTCTCTATATGAGTCTATGGGTTTCTGTGATCCCATTGGTCACGATGGTGTTGTCTGTGGGTCTCTAGATGAGTCGATGGGTCTCTATATGAGTCTATGGATCTCTGTGATCCTATTGGTCACGATGGTGTTGTCTGTGGATCTCTAGATGAGTCGATGGGTCTCTATATGAGTCTATGGATCTCTGTGATCCTATTGGTCACGATGGTGTTGTCTGTGGGTCTCTATACTATATGAGTCTATGGGTCTCTATATGAGTCTATGGATCTCTGTGATCCTATTGGTCACGATGGTGTTGTTGGTGGGTCTCTAGATGAGTCTGTGGGTCTCTATATGAGTCTATGGGTCTCTGTGATCCTATTGGTCACGATGGTGTTGTCTGTGGGTCTCTAGATGAGTCTGTGGGTCTCTATATGAGTCTATGGATCTCTGTGATCCTATTGGTCATGATGCTGTTGTCTGTGGGTCTCTAGATGAGTCTATGGGTCTCTATATGAGTCTATGGGTCTCTGTGATCCTATTGGTCATGATAGTGTTGTCTGTGGGTCTCTAGATGAGTATATGGGTCTCTATATGAGTCTATGGGTCTCTGTGATCCTATTGGTCATGATGGTGTTGTTTGTGGGTCTCTAGATGAGTCTATGGGTCTCTATACGAGTCTATGGATCTCTGTGACCCTATTAGTCATGATGGTGTTGTCTGTGGGTCTCTATATGAGTCTATGGGTCTCTATATGAGTCTACGGGTCTCTGTGATCCTATTGGTCACGATGGTGTTGTCTGTGGGTCTCTAGATGAGTCACCATTGACTCGTCTAATTGCAGTGGGCGGCTCTACCCCGGGCCGCATCTCGGAGCCCGGCAGCGCCAGCTCAGCGCTCTGACCTCATCCACCCGGCCACAACTCAACCACTTCTCCTCCCACGCTCCACATCCATGACCATAACCACATCCCTCTCCACAGATGCCCTCTCTCCCTTGGACCTCTACCCACGCCCAGAATACCCTCAGACTGCCACAGGGCACTCCCACTACCACAGCGCCCCCCAACACCACAGCGCCCCCCACTACCACAGGGCCCCCTACTACCACAGGGCCCCCTACTACCCAGAGGTCGCAAACGGGTTTTGATTCCTTACCCGTACCCGGCCGCACCAGGGTCGCAAACGGGTACCCGTACCCAGCCGTACCCTACCCGTACCCGGCCGGGTACGGGTAGGGTATGGGTATCGGGTACCTGATTGCGACCTCTGGGATGAAGCCATGTTGCAGGCGTGGGTGGGTTCATTCTAGGAACTTGAATTGTGAGTAGAGACAAGACGTTAGGTAATGAGTGACAAACAGTTACTCACCAGTGACTCACGGCCTACCCGTACCCGTACCCGGCCGCACCAGGGTCGCAAACGGGTAGCCGGGTATCGGGTAGGGTACGGGTATCGGGTACCCGGTTGCGACCTCTGCTACTACCACATGGCCCCACACTACCACAAGGACTCCTACCGCACCAAAGTGAGAAGCTGCCTTCCCCCCAAATTATACTGTACTCCCACACACACACACACACTCTTACTGCCTCACCGACTCTCACACTCACTCTCTCACTCCCACACACTCAATCCACACTCTCACTCCCACACTCTCATTATTTCGCACTCTCACACTCACTCACTCACTCCCGCTCCCTCCCACTCTCTCTCTCCGTGACGACTCAGCGCCGTGGCCGAGCGCCGTCTCGCCGTGGGGAGGAAACGTCTCGTGGTTTCCTCTCCTCGCAAATTCGCCACAAAATATTGGACCCCCCCCCC
>NC_083781.1:7786963-7929468 GCF_015708825.2 Lethenteron reissneri
CGGACCTCCGAGCCACGCGTCCGCCTCTCGTCACTGTGGTTTGTAAATCGCGCGACGAGGCGGTTCGTGAGCCTAGCCGTTCCAGCCGCAGCCTCGCGTCATTAGCCCAAGCCGCGCCCCTGATCCACGCTGGCCCTCTCGCGCGCGAGAGAGAGAGAGACGGCAGGCCTTACCGCCCAACCGCCGCTCACGCAGCCACATGTCGGCACAAGCAACGCCGCGGCCCGCGGTTTGATCGGCGAGGAGCGGACTCCCGTAGGACGCCCTGCGCCGCTCGGCGACGTCAGAACTACTCGGGCCATTGCCAATCATTGTTAGGATTGTCCGGTACATTTTCTCGGCGGTGAAATGGCCGAGATTTGGCTCTCTGCTCCCGCCGATCAAAGTGGGGGCGGCGGCGTGCCTCGGCCGACGCCGTACAAACGGGCCCGGCTACTTACGGGTGGCACAGGAAGGTTGTGCCAAAGAGCGCCAGGCAGCGGAAGGTCCCGGCCGGGCGCCAATAGTGCACTCGTCTCATCCATCCGCCCGCAAAGAGGCCGTAACGCAGGGATGTGAGAGCTATCTAAGGCAACGCAAAGCACGCCAGAGGGGTTTTCTCGCACGGCACACACGAACGAACACACGCACACAAGCACGAAGACACGCGCACGCACACAAGCACGAACAGATGCGCACGTACTGCAAGCACGAACACACGCGCACGTACACACGCGCACACACACAAGCACGAAGACACGCGCACGTACACAAGCACGAACACATTTGCACGTACACACGCGCACGTACGCAAGCACGAACACACGCGCATGTACGCAAGCCCGAACACACGCGTACATATGCAAGTACGAACACAGGCGCACGCACACAAGCACGAACACACACATAAGCAGGAACACACACACGAACACGTATGCTTGGACACACGCACGCGCGCACAGACACACACATGGGTACGGCTGCACAAGCGCACGCTCACACGCACAGAAATGCCTGCACACACGCTCGCACGCACATGTACGCATACGCTTGCTGGAGCTGTGGAAGCCATGACAGGACCACGGAGGCCATGGTCTGTGCAGCGTTAGTAATGGCAGAAGAGGTGAGGGCTCGCCACGTGCTCAATGGGTGAGGTGGCACCACAGAGGTTCACACACACACAGTAACCTGGCCACAAATCTCAACAGTATTTCTTATACAACACAACAGCAATGTGGATTTACATCACCCTGTCTAAACGTGACTGGATATCAAGAAGCTGGACAGGAACAGCCATATTTATTTTTATAAAGGCAGTTGTAGGTCTCTATGCAAGTCTGTGGGTTCCTGTGTGGGTATATGAGTCTCTATGAGAGTCTAATAGCCTCTGTCTAAGTCAATACAATGTAATGTGAATGTAAAGAATGTCTAAATGGGAACGTTTATTTTGGAGCGGGGGGGGGGGCAGTTCGCTAACCTAACCTTAAGCTCTCACCCACACTACAGTTGACATTCATAACAAGTAATTCTTTGAGTCTTTCGGTAAAGCCACATAGAACAGAAAAAAATACAAATAAAAAATTCATAAAAAGCACAACGCAATTTGGATCCGCACAGCCAAACGAGAACGACTTAGCGGAGACGGAGCGACAAGATTAGCTCATGTCCAGTTGCTGGACAGATTGTTGTGTCACGTAATGGCGAGAACTGGCGACAGCGTGAGGAGAAAGGCCTGCGGCCACCAGTAGCTAGATCGTGCTTGGTGGGTGACATTGTCGATTCTGCTCAGGAAACATTCAGGGTGTACGGGGTCGACAGTAGAAGAACCTTTCATAAATGTAGAGGAGCCTTTCCTAAACCCAGCCAGAAATCGGCTCGTGCGCAGGAGCTAGCCGGATTGTTGCGCCGCGTGACTGCGAGAGGAGGCGCTGGCAGTGGATGGACTGCGGTGCGCGCTGGTGACGGTCGATATCGGCGTGCGAGCTGCGAGGCGCCGGCGCCTGCGGTACTGACCACAAGCACGAAGAAGGCGTAGAAGAGTAGCGCCATGGCGCTGAGCGCCTGCAGCGAGGCCATGAGGTTGCGCTGGAGGCTGATGGGCAGCACGATGAGCGAGGCCACGGCCAGCAAGAGGAGCGCGCGGAACCCAAACGAAACCTCCACCACGACAACAACAACAGCAAACAACTCTCACTCATCTTAGCAATTACTTACACCTCCCCCACGATAATAACTATTAAAAAACAACACTCCAACTCATCGCACCTACGATTAGCACAGTTGGCTACACACGGTGAGAAAGACGTTCAACAGACATACATCTCACGAATTAACGAGACCTCCACCTCAGCAACAACGAACCACACTCGCACACTCACTCTCGTCTAACCAATTAACATACTCACTTATGAGTAATTAGCAATACTTCCTCCATGGAAACAACAACAAACAACTACTCACTCTCATCTCACTAATTAATCTGACTTCTCGTCAAGAAACATAAACCCATTACGCAAACTCCGGTCATCGTCGCAGTGGCTTTTGGCTATCCATCGAACAAAGAAGGTCACTGCAAAAGCCGTCTGGAACGCTCTTCCTTCCGATATAAGGATGCTACTGGAGCTATGCACTTTTAAACCATCTAGATTGAAAACGAATTTCTTGAGAAATGCTGTTAAGTTTAGTTTGTTGTCCTTCCCCCGCACCTCCGATTAGCACTGTTGACTACGTACGGTGCGAAAGAAGTTCAACATACACACATATAATCAAAGGATGAACTACAAATAACGAAGGACCCCCTCCTCTGCTAGGGATCGTCTGTGTGTTGGTGCGCTGTGCTCACGGTGACCCCGAGGAGGCGTCCGAAGAAGCTGGATCCGAGGTCGGCGATGACGACGTAGAAGGCGATGCACGTGCCCAGCATGAGGCCGATCATGCTGCCCGCGAGAGGTGCACCGTGGGTGCAGCACAACGGCACGGAGGAGCGTTAGGGATGACGCTGCAGGATCGCGCGCCGATACTTTGCATCTCGTTTGTTTTGCCTTGTTTAACACTGTCCTCGTCTCATTTGTATTGTTTGTCTTGATTGTCATGTCTCATTACTTCCGTTAGCCTTAATGTCACATGGTCAGTGATATCTGAGCCATCCCTGGGCACCCGCCCTTACCAACCTGCCTTAACCAGCATGGTGAAGTATGGTCGAATAACCCTCATGACCAACACAGAATGGGGAAGCCTTCCTCCTCAAGTGGCTTAACAAAGGGCTGTACATTATTTATTTATCATTAATTATGAGCGAATACAATACTCTCTCGCTAACGGAGCATAAATTATACAAACCAGATAGAAAAATTAGAAACGATGCAAACAACAGGAAAGTGAATTGATTATTGAGATGGATTTGCAACTCCGGGAAGTGGTCTTGCGAGTAGTTAAAGATAATGAATGAACGAGCAAGTCACACTTAACACCGCTGGCCGTTCAGTTCTCACCTGGCCTCAACAAGCAGCTTCCCCGGATGCCCATATGCCTGGTAGGCTGAGATACACGCACACACATGCGCATGTCAAAACACATTTTACTCTCCATTTCAAACGTACACAAATGGAAACTATCATGATAATCCAACTTCTTTCGCACCGTACGTAGCCAACCGTAACGGTCATGCGCTCCCAGAAGGTCGTGTGTCTAATGGGATGTGTAAAAAAGAAACATTAGATTTGTTTTAATCTGGTGGGCTAAAGAAGTGAATTATTTTGTCCTTTGAAAACGTGACACATTTTTTACTGTTTGGCCGTGTCGGGTGGTGGAGGGTTACGACACATTTATAAATAACGCGATCTGACCCAAAAACCTATATTATGAATAATATTGGTCACGAAAGCCTACGTCTTAAACTGGAGGGTTCCATTGGAAGTTCTGCGCAAAGTAACGTCATCGTTCTCGCTCTGATTAACGGCGCGGCTCTTGTTAACGATGACAACTCTGGTCATGCCCGCGGGTGGCGCGGTGGGACGGGTGGCGCGGTGGGGCGTGCGGCGCAGAGGGATGAGCGCTGGGTACCCAAGCCGACGTAGGTGCGGCGCTTGGTGGCGAAGGCCGTCTTGACGAGCATCATGCAGGTCTGGTGCGTCATCCACGCGCAGAAGAGCAGCAGCGCCGTGCCCAGCACCACGCCACACTGCGCACATACAAAGTCAAAGATCCCCCATCCCCCCGTGATGTTTACACACTGCACCGGGTAATCATTTGAGGCCGAGTCGACGCAGGGGAGGCCGAGGACCGGTTCAGATAATCGTCACTTGTGTTGGTCGTGAGTGGGAATCGAAATCAGGTTGCCGGGTTCGTGGCACAGTACGCGCTAACCACTGCACTGCCGCTCCCAACGCACGATCCCCGGAGTAGCTTAATTAGATTGTTTAGGAAAATTCTGTTCACCAGTATCTCTCAAGGCTGGCACCATGGGGAAAGGGGTGATGTGGTCAGCAGATATATTTCAGTCACAGTCTGTGTCTAGTCGACATCTTGTGCAGTTGTATTCGAGTCTTAGATTGTGGGTTTCATTCGGTCATTCTCTCGAAACTGTAGCAACCCTGGGCAGCCATCTAACTGCATTCAGGCATCTCCATGAACGGATGCATGCATGGAGCTGTCACGCACAGGTGCTGGGAGATGCTGCAGGTGACGTGAGGCTGTTATTGTCGGGCAGTGAGACGGGACACAGCTGTGAGTGGGCAATGACCTCTAAGAGCCAGTGAACACGTGGGGTGGGCGGCCCCATCCAAACCCATCAAGTGGAACCCGAGACACGTCTGATATGTCTCTGAAGTGAAACATGAGACACGGACACGTGGAACATGAGACACAGGGACACGTGGAACAAGAGACAATGGACACGTGGAACAAGAGACAATGGACACGTGGAACAAGAGACAATGGACACGTGGAACAAGAGACACAAGGACACGTGGAACATGAAACACAGGGAAGCGTGGTACATGAGACACAAGGACACGTGGTACATGAGACACAGGGACACGTGGGACAAGAGACACAGGGACACGTGGTACATGACACACAGAGACACGTGGTACATGAGACACAGGGACACGTGGTACATGAGACAGAGACACGTGGGACAAGATACACGGAGACACGTGGTACATGAGACACAAGAGACACGTGGTACATGAGACACAGAAACACGTGGTACATGAGACACAAGGACACGTGGTACATGAGACACAGGGACACGTGGTACATAAGACACAGAGACACGTGTTCCAGTAGAATATTAGACAGAGACACGTGGAACTATTAAAATATAAACTATTTTATTTTACCAGGTAAGGCCCACTGAGCTTCATAGCGACCTGTTCACAGATCACAGCTCAACAAAGTGGCTTATCACGCGGACAATTATAGCAGCCGCATAGAATACTCGAAACGCGCGTTTCTAAATGTTTAAAGAAACCCGGAGGACCTGGAGAAAAATCCACGCGACCACGGGGGGGCAGAGAGACATGGGCATCGAACACACGATCTCCTTGCATACCAGGTGAGGTTAAATTTCGATTTAAAGCTTTCGTGACTGCAGGGATTCATCTTCTTGGTTCTTTCGGTAAAGTCACGTAGAAGGGAAGTAATACAATAATAAAAATAAAACATAATAAAGTAATTCTCACGACGTTTCGGCCACAACGCAAGCAGCCGTCTTCAGGTGAAGACCAGGTATGTCGGGGAGACAGCGTCTGAAGATGAATCTCTGCAGTCTGAACATTCAGACGCTGTCTCCCCGACAGACCTGTTCTTCACCTGAGGACGGATGCTTGCGTTGTGGCCGAAACGTCGTGAGAATTATCTTATTATGTTTTAGCTTTATTATTGTATTACTTCCCTTCTAACGTGACTTTACCGAAAGAACCAAGAAGACAGGCGAGGTGAGTAAAGATCTCGCCAGCGTGGAACATGAGACGGAGAGGAGGAACTAGAGGAACACGAGTCACAGGTGTCACACGAGTCAAAGTAGAACACGCATTGGAACCCTCGTCAAGAGAGTGTCCAAACTTGACGCAAAACCACGCGAATCGTTGCCTCGATGGGACCCCCCCCCTCACCCCTGACCACCCGTGAACTCGTAGAGAAGCACAGTCCCCCCTGCTGCCCACCACACGAAGCCCCCCTCACCTCCTTGAAGCAGTAGGGCATCGTCAGCACGCTCACGCCGACGATGCTGTTCACGATGTTTATCGTCAGCCCCCAGCTCGTCACAGCCATCTTCGCACGGAACGAGGGACGTGGATGGTGGAAAAGACCCCGAGGGGATGATAGAAACGAGACGGGGGTGGGGGGCACACACAGAGAGAGAGAGAACGCCTCGAGTCCCCGAGACCGGACACCCCCCGACCACCTCCCCGTGGTCTTGCCTAGTCGCCCCGCCGGGAACGCGCGCGATCGGCCCGCAGCGATTAGTAGGCCGCAACGGAAGGCAGCAGCGGCGTCGGGGGGGGGGGGAGCTCTTGTCGAATACAAAAAAAACTATCGAAATAAAGTTTATGTTATATCTTGTTAACAATAACACACGGTGGGGTGGTGGGAGATGTTGATGCTGGGCAGTGCCACGCCACAAGATGCAGAGAGAGCGGCTGGGCTGTGGCAGGGTGCGGGAAGTGGGAAGCCGCGGACGTGGCAGTGCGGACCGCCCCCCTCGGAGTCCCCGAGATCCCCTCGGTCTCACCCACAAGCCCCCCCCGTCCCCCCTGTCCCCCCACCCCCCCAAGCTCCCCACCCCCCTTGTCCCCCACCCCCCTGTCCCCCACCCCCCTGTCCCCCTACCCCCCTCTGTCCCCCTAAACTCACCCCCCATGTCCCCCACCCCCCCTACCCCCCGTCCCCCTAAACTCACCCCCCATGTCCCCCACCCCCTACCCCCCCTAAACTCACCCCCCATGTCCCCCACCCCCCCTACCCCCCGTCCCCCTAAACTCACCCCCCATGTCCCCCACCCCCCTACCCCCCTAAACTCACCCCCATGTCCCCCACCCCCCCTACCCCCCCGTCCCCCTAAACTCACCCCCCATGTCCCCCACCCCCCTACCCCCCCTAAACTCACCCCCCATGTCCCCCACCCCCCCTACCCCCCGTCCCCCTAAACTCACCCCCCACCCCCCCCACCCCCCTACCCCCCCTAAACTCACCCCCATGTCCCCCACCCCCCCTACCCCCCCGTCCCCCTAAACTCACCCCCCATGTCCCCCACCCCCCCTACCCCCCGTCCCCCTAAACTCACCCCCCATGTCCCACACCCCCCTACCCCCCCTAAACTCACCCCCATGTCCCCCACCCCCCCTACCCCCCCGTCCCCCTAAACTCACCCCCCATGTCCCCCACCCCCCTACCCCCCCTAAACTCACCCCCCATGTCCCCCACCCCCCCTACCCCCTGTCCCCCTAAACTCACCCCCATGTCCCCCACCCCCCCTACCCCCATGTCCCCCTAAACTGACCCCCCATGTCCCTCACCCCCCCTACCCCCCCTGTCCTCCTGTCCCCCTAAACTCACCCCCATGTCCCCCACCCCCCCTACCCCCTGTCCCCCTAAACTCACCCCCATGTCCCCCACCCCCCCTACCCCCATGTCCCCCTAAACTCACCCCCATGTCCCCCACCCCCCCTACCCCCTGTCCCCCTAAACTCACCCCCATGTCCCCCACCCCCCCTACCCCCATGCCCCCCTAAACTCACCCCCATGTCCCCCACCCCCCCTACCCCCTGTCCCCCTAAACTCACCCCCATGTCCCCCACCCCACCTACCCCCCCTAAACTCACCCCCATGTCCCCCACCCCCCCTACCCCCCCGTCCCCCTAAACTCACCCCCATGTCCCCCACCCCCCTACCCCCCCTAAACTCACCCCCCATGTCCCCGACCCCCCCTACCCCCTGTCCCCCTAAACTCACCCCCCATGTCCCCCACCCCCCCTACCCCCCCTGTCCTCCTGTCCCCCTAACTCACCCCCATGTCCCCCACCCCCCTACCCCCCCTAAACTCACCCCCATGTCCCCCACCCCCCCCTACCCCCCCGTCCCCCTAAACTCACCCCCATGTCCCCCACCCCCCTACCCCCCCTAAACTCACCCCCCATGTCCCCGACCCCCCCTACCCCCTGTCCCCCTAAACTCACCCCCCATGTCCCCCACCCCCCTACCCCCCCTAAACTCACCCCCCATGTCCCCCACACCCCTACCCCCCGTCCCCCTAAACTCACCCCCCATGTCCCCCACCCCCCTACCCCCCTAAATTCACCCCCATGTCCCCCACCCCCCCTACCCCCCCGTCCCCCTAAACTCACCCCCCATGTCCCCCACCCCCCTACCCCCCCTAAACTCACCCCCCATGTCCCCCACCCCCCCTACCCCCCGTCCCCCTAAACTCACCCCCCATGTCCCCCACCCCCCTACCCCCCCTAAACTCACCCCCATGTCCCCCACCCCCCCTACCCCCTCGTCCCCCTAAACTCACCCCCCATGTCCCCCACCCCCCTACCCCCCGTCCCCCTAAACTCACCCCCCATGTCCCACACCCCCCTACCCCCCCTAAACTCACCCCCATGCCCCCCACCCCCCCTACCCCCCCGTCCCCCTAAACTCACCCCCCATGTCCCCCACCCCCCTACCCCCCCTAAACTCACCCCCCATGTCCCCCACCCCCCCTACCCCCTGTCCCCCTAAACTCACCCCCATGTCCCCCACCCCCCCTACCCCCTGTCCCCCTAAACTCACCCCCATGTCCCCGACCCCCCCTACCCCCATGTCCCCCTAAACTCACCCCCATGTCCCCCACCCCCCCTACCCCCTGTCCCCCTAAACTCACCCCCATGTCCCCCACCCCCCCTACCCCCTGTCCCCTAACTCACCCCCATGTCCCCCACCCCCCCTACCCCCCCTAAACTCACCCCCATGTCCCCCACCCCCCCTACCCCCCCGTCCCCCTAAACTCACCCCCATGTCCCCCACCCCCCTACCCCCCTAAACTCACCCCCCATGTCCCCGACCCCTCCTACCCCCTGTCCCCCTAAACTCACCCCCCATGTCCCCCACCCCCCCCTACCCCCCCTGTCCTCCTGTCCCCCTAACTCACCCCCATGTCCCCCACCCCCCCCTACCCCCCCTAAACTCACCCCCATGTCCCCCACCCCCCCTACCCCCCCGTCCCCCTAAACTCACCCCCATGTCCCCCACCCCCCTACCCCCCCTAAACTCACCCCCCATGTCCCCGACCCCCCCTACCCCCTGTCCCCCTAAACTCACCCCCCATGTCCCCCACCCCCCTACCCCCCCTAAACTCACCCCCCATGTCCCCCACCCCCCCCTACCCCCATGTCCCCCTAAACTCACCCCCCATGTCCCTCACCCCCCCTACCCCCCCTGTCCTCCTGTCCCCCTAAACTCACCCCCATGTCCCCCACCCCCCCTACCCCCTGTCCCCCTAAACTCACCCCCATGTCCCCCACCCCTCCTACCCCCATGTCCCCCTAAACTCACCCCCATGTCCCCCACCCCCCCTACCCCCTGTCCCCTAACTCACCCCCCATGTCCCCCACCCCCCCTACCCCCTGTCCCCCTAAACTCACCCCCATGTCCCCCACCCCCCCTACCCCCTGTCCCCCCTAAACTCACCCCTATGTCCCCCACCCCCCCCTACCCCCTGTCCTCTAACTCACCCCCCATGTCCCCTACCCCCCTGCCCCCTAAACTCACCCCCCATGTCCCCCACCCCCCCTACCCCCCCGTCCCCCTAAACTCACCCCCCATGTCCCCCACCCCCTACCCCCCCTAAACTCACCCCCCATGTCCCCCACCCCCCCTACCCCCCGTCCCCCTAAACTCACCCCCCATGTCCCCCACCCCCCTACCCCCCCTAAACTCACCCCCATGTCCCCCACCCCCCCTACCCCCCCGTCCCCCTAAACTCACCCCCCATGTCCCCCACCCCCCTACCCCCCCTAAACTCACCCCCCATGTCCCCCACCCCCCCTACCCCCCGTCCCCCTAAACTCACCCCCCATGTCCCCCACCCCCCTACCCCCCCTAAACTCACCCCCATGTCCCCCACCCCCCCTACCCCCCCGTCCCCCTAAACTCACCCCCCATGTCCCCCACCCCCCCTACCCCCCGTCCCCCTAAACTCACCCCCCATGTACCACACCCCCCTACCCCCCCTAAACTCACCCCATGTCCCCCACCCCCCCTACCCCCCCGTCCCCCTAAACTCACCCCCCATGTCCCCCACCCCCCTACCCCCCCTAAACTCACCCCCCATGTCCCCCACCCCCCGTACCCCCTGTCCCCCTAAACTCACCCCCATGTCCCCCACCCCCCCCTACCCCCATGTCCCCCTAAACTGACCCCCCATGTCCCTCACCCCCCCTACCCCCCCTGTCCTCCTGTCCCCCTAAACTCACCCCCATGTCCCCCCACCCCCCCTACCCCCTGTCCCCCTAAACTCACCCCCATGTCCCCCACCCCCCTACCCCCATGTCCCCCTAAACTCACCCCCATGTCCCCCACCCCCCCTACCCCTGTCCCCCTAAACTCACCCCCATGTCCCCCACCCCCCCTACCCCCATGTCCCCCTAAACTCACCCCCATGTCCCCCACCCCCCCTACCCCCTGTCCCCTAACTCACCCCCATGTCCCCCACCCCCCCTACCCCCCCTAAACTCACCCCCCATGTCCCCCACCCCCCCTACCCCCTGTCCCCCTAAAACTCACCCCCATGTCCCCCACCCCCCTACCCCCTGTCCCCCTAAACTCACCCCCATGTCCCCCACCCCCCCTACCCCCTGTCCCCCTAAACTCACCCCCATGTCCCCCACCCCCCCTACCCCCATGTCCCCCTAAACTCACCCCCATGTCCCCCACCTCCCCTACCCCCTGTCCTCTAACTCACCCCCCATGTCCCCCACCCCCCTACCCCCCCCCTAAACTCACCCCCCATGTCCCCCACCCCCCCTACCCCCTGTCCCCCTAAACTCACCCCCATGTCCCCCACCCCCCCTACCCCCCTGTCCCCTAACTCACCCCCATGTCCCCCACCCCCCCTACCCCCCTGCCCCCCTAAACTCACCCCCCATGTCCCCCACCCCCCCTACCCCCATGTCCCCCCAAACTCACCCCCATGTCCCTCACCCCCCCTACCCCCCCTAAACTCTCTCCACCTTCGCTTCAGACTGTGCCCGGCTGGCTCCCCACGTGCCCTGGTCTCTGCACCCAATTCCAGGTGTCTCCCTCTGAATCCCTCGGTCCGAGTCACCGATCCCCAGGTCCCCGGTCAGCTTTCAAGACTCCTTGCCGCCGGTCCCCAGCAATCCCACGAGTCCCTCAAGAGACCCCCCTAGTGACGAGGGGGGTGATTTTGTTGGGGTACGTGAATGGGGGTCGTCCTTTAGGGGGGCGCTGCACCATCACCAAGAGCAAAGATCTCTCTCGGATAGCAGGCAGTAGATTCATCTTCTTGGTTTTTTCGGTAAAGTCACGTAGAAGGGAAGTAATAAAAAAATAAAAATAAAACATAATTAAATAAAATAATTCTCACGACGTTTCGGCTACAACGCAAGCAGCCGTCTTCAGGTGAAGAATGAGACACTGCCAAGCTTGGAGCTTATATATAAGCTGGGTTGGAGGTGGAAGAAGAGCACCTTAACAAAAAATGTGCATATCTTGATATGCAGTGTCTCATTCTTCACCTGAAGACGGCTGCTTGCGTTGTAGCCGAAACGTCGTGAGAATTATTTTATTATGATTTATTTTTATTATTTTATTACTTCCCTTCTACGTGACTTTACCGAAAAAACCAAGAAGATGAATCCCTGCAGTCACGAAAGCTTTAAATCGAAATTTAGGCAGCAGATTGTTGAAGAAAGTGCTGTTAGCGAGCACCTGTGAAGGCCGACACTGTGGCACACGAGGGGGGTTGGGTGGCCAGCACCACGCCCGACCGCCTTTGTCTCCCCAGTGGCGATGTTTACGCACCGCACCATGCACTCCTTTGAGGCTGAGTCGACCTAGGGGCTCTAATAATCGTCACTGTGGTGTCGGTGGTCGTGAGTTGGAATCGAACTCGGGTCGCTCAACCAAACCCCTCTCTACAAGACCTCGCGACCACCACCATCATCATCATATTCTTGGTTCTTTCGGTAGTCACATAGAAGGGAAATACAATTTTTTTATATTTTAAAAATAATAAAATATATTTCTATTTTTAAAAGAATAAAAATAGGTTTATATATAAAAAAAGTTTATATATGTTTTTATTATTCCCCTTCTACGTGACTTTATCGAAAGAAAAATAGTCACATAGAAGGGAAATACAATTTTTTTATATTTTAAAAATAATAAAATATATTTCTATTTTTAAAAGAATAAAAATAGATTTATATATAAAAAAAAGTAAATATTTGTATTATTTAATTATTATTCCCCTTCTACGTGACTTTACCGAAAGAACCAAGAATATGAATCCCTGCAGTCACGAAAGCTTTAAATCTAAATTTACACCACCACCATCATCTTTCAACATCAACACCATCACCGTCGTGACGTCACCATCACCGTCACCATGCCCTGCCCCTCCGACGTCATCGAGACGCTGAGTAACACAGCGGCCATGTTACGTGGGAGGGGGGGGGGGGGTGTGGACCCCGTCGCTTCCATATGACGTCCGCCCCACGGGGTCCCCTTGCCGGCCACGTGTGGCTGCGGTGAGGGGGCTCTGGGAACGACACACAGACAGCCAGCAGCGGGGTTGCAGCAGTAACCCCAGGTGAGGTCAGGTGAGGTCAGGTGAGGTCAGGTGAGGTGAGGACGGAGGTCAGGACAAGGGGTGAGGACAGGTCAAGGGGGTGAGGTGAGGGGGTGAGGTGAGGACGGGACAGGGCAAGGTGAGGACAGGACAGGGAGTTAGGTGAGGGGGTGAGGTGAGGACGGAGGTCAGGACAAGGGGTGAGGTCAGGTTAAGGGGGTGAGGTGAGGACGGCGGTGAGGTCGGGACAGGGCAAGGGGTGAGGACAGGACAGTGAGTCGGGTGAGGGGTGAGGGGGTGAAGTGAGGACGGGACAGGGCAAGGGGTGAGGGCAAGGGGTGAGGGCAAGGGGTGAGGGCAGGACAGGGAGTGAGGGGGTGAAGTGAGGACGGAGGTCAGGACAAGGGGTGAGGGCAGGACAGGGAGTCAGGTGAGGGTGGTGAGGTGAGGACGGCGGTGAGGTTGGGACAGGGTGAGGGGAGGACAGGGATTCAGGTGAGGGGGTGAGGTGAGGGGGTGAGGACGGAGGTCAGGGCAAGGGGTGAGGACAGGACAGGGATTGAGGTGAAGGGGTGAGAGGGTCGGGTCGGGTCATGTCGGACCAGCAGGAGGGACCCCTGCTCGTCCACGTGTCCGCGGGCGGCGCGGCGCTGCTGTGGAGCGCGGCCGAGGCGCGCGATCTCCGGGAGCGTCACGGCATCGCGGGCTCCCCCGCGGGCTCCCTGGCGCGGCAGCCCCGGCAGAACTCGCGCCTGGGCCTCCCCGTCATCCTCATGGCCGAGGAAGCGAGGCTCCTGGCCGAGACGGGAGCCGCCGTTCTCGTGAGGCCCTCGGCGGCGGAGGAGGGCGACGGCGAGGAGATGGAGCGCAGGGTGCAGGAGCTGGAGGAGGAACGGGAGCGAGGGTTCAGGGAGCAGAGGCGCCTCGCCATTCGGGAGCGCAGGGCGCGCATGCGGGGGGGTCTGGCTGCCACCATCGCCCGGGGACGCGAGGCGAAGCGGCGCAAGACGCGGGGGGGACCCGGCGACGGCGGTGAAGGAGGAGGAGAGACGCGGGGTGGAGATGGGATGGGTGGTGGTGGTAGTGGAGATGGGATGGGTGGTGGTGGTGGAGGAGGAGAGACGAGGGGTGGAGATGGGATGTGTGGTGGTGGTGATGGGATGGGTGGTGGTGGAGATGGGATGGGTGGTGGTGGTGGAGATGGGATGGGTGGTGGTGGTGGAGGAGGAGAGACGAGGGGTGGAGATGGGATGGGTGGTGGTGGAGGAGGAGAGACGCGGGGTGGAGATGGGATGAGTGGTGGTGGAGTGACGAGGGGTGGAGATGGGATGGGTGGCGGTGGAGGAGGAGGTAGGGGAGACTTTGAGGATGCCGGTGAGGAGAGACCTGAGTTGACCTTCGAACCTGCTGAGGATGCTGGTGAGAGGGACAAGGTGACGGCTGAGAGTGGCGAGCAAAAGTTGGAGGACATGGAGCTTGGCGAGGCGTGCGTGGACCACCACGATGCCGGCCAGGAAGCCGAGGAGGACAATGCCACTGCTGCTGCTGCTGGTGACGACAAGGACGACGAGGATGATGATGAGGACGACGATGATGATGATGCTGGTCTCCAGTTCACGCGAGAGAGCATGCTGGTGCAGGTGCGCACGGCGAGTGCCACGAGGACCCTGCGTGTCGTGGAGTGGCGAGCGGCCTCTTCGCTGTGGCCCCACCCGGCGCTACCGCACCACGAGTTGCGCTACCGCGTCTACCGCGACCTGCAGCGGCGTGGCCTGCACCTCACGAGCGGAGCCAAGTTCGGGGGAGACTTCCTCGTCTACCCCGGTGCGGCTGGCGGTAGCGCGGTTGGATACGTACGGTGCGAAAGAAGTCGTGCTGTGCGTGCTCGCAGCTGGGGAATTCCACGTTGTTGTGGTGTTTTGGGCGAGTTCAATCCGTGGGAGATTTCGGCACAGTGGGGGCAGGAATTTTATCGACCTTTGAAGGATGAATGATGGGCTAGGTGTGTACCCGATTTTAAATGTTCTGGGTATCAGAACCTTTATTCGTACTGGAGGAATCCGATGAATAAAAAAATTAACCCGTAAAAACAAAGTTTTTCACTATAAATCCTTTATATGCGTGGCGGCTAGAGTCCTCTCGTCCTCTGGCTTGAGATGGCTGCCACCTATGGGTCAGATGATTGCCTGTCACCATTAAGCAATTGGTAATTAAATATTTTGAAAAAATCCTAAAAAGTGTAAAGTTATGGAAAAAAAATTTCACGAAAACTAATTGTCACGCACAACGAGTCTGTGTGCAAAATGTCAGCTCGATTGGATCACGGGAAGTGGGTTAAAAAACGACCGAAAGATTTGCACGGTCGTAAGCACGCAAGCAAGCAAGTGAACTTAATATAAAGGATTTAAAAAGCTCTCCGGTAGTGGCAGGTCGCGTTCCAACAAACATTATAAAAACAATCGGAATGCAAAGTATAGGAAATGTAAACAAATAACTTTTATTTATATAAATAAAAAATTACTTAGTCTTATCTTACCAGGTACGCTGGGGGGGGGGGCATAGCAGAGAGTGAACGTGGGTGGGAGGTCACGGGGACATGGACATTCGGTCGTGCAGGGCCCCCCACCCAGGGACACCCCGAGGGGGCCGTCCATAAATGACGTCACGCACCTGGGGGGGGGGGGTCAGACATTTGTGACGATGTGTGACGAGGGGGGGGGGGGTGAGAAATGTGACGTCACGTAAAAATGCGCAACTTTAAATAAATATAGACAACACGTTCTACTTAATTAAATAGACTTTTTAATAAATGTTTTCTACAACATCAGAGTGCAGCGCCACATTAAATAATGACAATAGTTTAAAGCGATTTGAAGCATGTTTTATTTGGGGGGGGGGGGCAGAGCTTTGTGACGTCATATTTTAGGGGGGGGGGTCTGACTTTTTGTGACGAAGGGGGGGGGTCAAAAATCGTCAAAAATTGCGTGACGTCATTTATGTACGGCCCCAAGCCCGGCCCTCTCACGAACAACGCTGCCGAGGGCAGCACGGGGCAGCGAAGTCGACCATCGCCCGCTAGGGGGAGAGCTTAGCCATGAGGCGCGTCCACGCTTAGCAGGTTTTGGTTAACATGGAAACACGATGCTGCGACTATTATGGGGCCATCCGTTTAGTACGTACGCATGGAGAAGGGAGGTGGGGGGGTTAACCCAAATGCGTATAGGGGGGGGGGGTGAAGCCTCTATAATACTGGTAGGAACCTCCTGGTTACACCAGCCCACAGGGGATTATTGTGTCCGTCGTGCAGGGAGGGGCTGGGTGGGGAGGGGATGGTGGGGAGGGGCTGGGTGGGGAGGGGCTGGGTAAGGAGGGTGGGGCTGGGTGGGGGGTGGGGCTGGGTGGAGAGGGGAGGGGCTGGGTGGGGAGGGTGGGGAGGGGCTGCTCACCCCATGGTGCCCTTATAAAACTCAACGTTTAACCTCCTCACGCCGGCTTGTGCCCGCCCTCACAGTCGGGCATATTTGCGGAATACACCACGCCGCCGTTGACCCTGGCCATTGACCGAGCAACCCAACGTGTTCCTACCAGCTCCCTCCGCAAGAATGTGTTTATTTGTCTACATTGGCCTTCATATGAGTTAGTCGCGCGGTGGGACTGTTTGCTTAAACACGTTAATATTATTAATCGTTTCTACCTGGATTAAATATCGGCCATTCTATAGGATTTGGGGGGGGGGGGGGGGTCAAACGAACGTACAGAGATAGGAGGGGGGGTGTAAAAAGTACGCGTGAGTGCAGGCAGGCAGGGTGGGAGGGGTCAAGTTTTGACAGATTTTTGCGTACCTACTAAATGGATGGCCCCTATTGATGATTTTATATTGCGCCGTAATTCTTGCTAATGGCAGATGAAGACGCCGCTGCTGTAGAAGTTGTAACGCGCGCAGTCTTCGCACGTGGGGGGTGGGGGGGGGTGCAGGAAACCGAACAATCGAGAAAGAATGCCAGAACCGACAACTGCGCAAGCTTTGTGTTCCTATATTTTTGGATGTTTTGCAAACGCCATTGTGATGGGTGTTTATACACTCATTGCCAGTGGCGATTTCCATAAAACGTCATTGATGTGTGTTGCAGAGGTTCGTATCTGGCAGGCCACCCTGGTTAATCCTTCGGGTGTATTAACGGTACAAACGCACCATTTGCTTCACAGCGGACGTTAAAGATCCCCTAAAGCCTTTTCGAAACGAGTGGTCCATTGTGGCGGCATCACGGTGTAAATTTGCCAAATTTGAAAATTACCCGTAAATTACTCAGAATTAGGATTAACATGGCAATATCGCTCCCTCCTGACAGACTGCATCCATCTGTGAAACGCGGCGCTTTTGAAACAAGCCCTGCGCTATAGGAACAGCGTTAATACAGACCAGTCCTAACCATTACACTGGTCAACAAAAAAAAATTCTGGCCTGGACTTTTGCAGCTGTTTTAGACAAATTTCAGGGTGCTGATTCCAAATCTGATCTCAGATTTGCTCTATCACATCTCATTTTTATGCTATCGGCATATACCTCATTTTCATTGATTTTACTCGAAATTAACTATGTCACTTATGATTGCAAGTTGTTGCGAGTCAGTGACTGCTTTAGTGTTAAAATATGGTGCTGTATTTTTAGGATAGTGCGTTTATAATATAATTTGATGTAGATAACCACATTTATTTAATATTTTTCTTCTGCAGTTTTTATTAAAAATGCTATATTTGATATCTCAAAAATCTGACGTGATAGACAAAAACTGATGCCAGATTTGGAATCGGCACCCCACCATAAAACCGTTGGAATACCTTATGCCAGAAAAAGTGTGTTGACCAGTGTTATCATTTCAAGCCAGCCGTTGGCAAGGCCGCTAATCTCTCGTGGCGCGCATTCGCAGGAGACCCCCTGCGCTTCCACTCGCACTTCATCGCGCTGTGTCACGACGACGAGCGGCCGATGGCGCTCGTGGAGCTGCTCGCGGCGGCGCGTCTCGGCAGCAACGTGAAGAAGACGGTGCTGCTGTGCTCGCCCATGCCCCGAGACGGCGTCCGCTACACTTCCCTGCAGTGGAGTGGCTGGAAGTAGTGACCACCGCCCTGCCCGTCGCAGCCCTTGCCCAACCGGCAAGTTCCAATGTCGCACATTCAGCCTCCCACCACCTCATCCGTGAAATATCACAAACACCAAGAGCTCATCCGGTAACCTCCAACCAAAATAAAACTGACAACTTTGAACCTCCAACCACTTCTGCGCTATTGGAATTTATTCTAGATTTGAAGCTTTCGTGACTGCAAGGATTCATATTCTTAGGTTTTTTCGGTAAAGTCACGTAGGTAAAAAATTAAAATTAATGAAAGTAATTTTTTACCTGCGTGACTTTACCGAAAAAACCTAAGAATATGTTGGAATTTAGCCCACGCACCCCCCCCCCCACCGCGCTGTGGATACGTGGGGTCTGCGCCGTCTGCACACTCGTTAGCTACGCCGCTGGTGACCTCTCACCTCCCCCTCCCACAGCCATGCTGCAACATCAAACCCGTAACGTGACACCTCTGGCTGCCCGGCTGGTGGTGAATAAGAGGCCGAGTAGTGGGGAACGGGTGGGAGTCTGGTCCTAAGCAACCTTCAGAAAATCCTGCGACTCCTTACGATCCAGGACGGATGGTTTCGTAGTCTCGCTCTTTTTTTCCTTCGTCTGTGCAGAGTTCCTTAATGCGTGGACCTAATCCTGAAAGTATAAAAATCAACAAAATAGCCTGCAGCCCCGTTCGTCACCCCACTGCTGGATGAGGGAGTTCCCATGCCTTGACGGTTATGATAATGGTTTGGCCATGCTTCGCCAACCTGGTCAGCGCATGGTTGGAGATAGAGTACACTTGCCAGTGATCTTGGCTCTGGCCAGGATTTGAACTCTGGTAAGTTGTTTTTTGTGCAGCGTGCAAACCACCTCCCCATCTCCGAAGCAGAACAGACCAGAATTTCGTGGCAATAGAGAACATGCACTTGTGTTTACTGTTATTGTTAATTTGCTTGGTCGCCATAGAAGCTTCATTACCACCCTTGTGTATTGGCATTTCACTCCTGGCTTGGTGCCTTGTAATCGAACCCCGGGCAGCCAGGTCAACAGTGCAGTGGTCTGTGCTAAACTCCACCCAAAATTAGCATATCATTTCCACAATTCTACGTATGAAGATAAGAAAACTCTTATAACCGATTAATGAATAAGCAGACAATTTTCCACCTCCACAAGCATTAAGTTTCCTATTTTTTTACACATCACATCAGCCACACAGCCTTCTGAAAAGTGCATCATTTAGGCAGCATTGGCCCAATAGAAGCTGCAACTCTAAACCTGTTTTGACATTCAGCGTCTCGGCAGCAGTCCACTTGGCTTGCTTATTGTGTCCCGTCGAACCACCCGACGACGAATCGTCACGGAACAATGCTACACTCAAACCGGCCGAAGCCTCATTCTTTAAAAAACGGCGACGGAGGAAGCGTCGTGTAAATACCTCGCTTTTATTTCCTACGCAACCGCGGGGTTACGTGACCACGCAGGCATCTCTAACACGCCCCAGCCCCCACACCGCGGATTCACGTTACAAGAAAAACACAGCGAGGCGCCTCGTGACCGCCACTGGGTCATCCGCCGCGCATCGACCGTTAAGCTTAAAGAGTTCCCAACGCGACGAGGAGACGGGGCAGGGCAGGGCAGACACGCTCGGAGCTGTTGCAGCAGTTGCAGTGAACTCTACTTTGTAAGCGGGGTACGGTGGTGGCAGTGTTACACAACCAGACCAGGAGGCCAAGCCCCACTGGAGGCTGCTCAATCGGAAGTGGCCGGGTGGGTCGGAGGTGCCAAGCCGGTGCCGCCGAGCCAGTGTCCTGGGCTCGGAGCCGGGGATCGGCCGCCTGTGTTTCAATTCGATTCGTGTAGCGAGTTGCAGGTTTCGTGCACAAATAAACCATCATAAAACCCCATCGGTGTCAATTCAAGGCGGCCAGGTGGCTGAGTGGTCCAAGATGCTGAGCCGGCACCGCGGAGAGAGCCCGAGTTCCAATCCGAGTGTTGGATGCCTGCGATTGTTCTGGGTCCTCAGCTGAAGCGAGTTGATGTTCTCAGCCTGGTAACCGATGACTGCATAAAACACCCCCATCACGTGAAATTGTTTCGTTTCAATTTGGCTAAACTCCAGCTGAGAATAAAACATTATAAAAGTTGGAATTTACTGTAGCAGGGTGCCCCCACATGTGGATAAGAGATTCCAGAAATAGTCCTGTGTTTACTTCTCCAGTTGACCCTTCTCTAGCCCATGGCACGGGGCACCGAGACTCCATTAAACGATGCCGATATCACAATCGGAATGAGGCTGAGGGGGGAGGGGGGGGGGACAAAAAAATGTAATAATCGAGTTCTCAGATATCAGAATAATAATTCTAGTCGCTCGCTGCTCTTCTGGCCAGCTGTGCAAAAGAGTCGGAGTTCATTCCTTGTTTTTATTTTTCCCCCAACCACTGCGGCGGCTGCAGGTTTCAGCCGGTGTCCTCTCCTCCGTCACCGCTTCGCGGTTATTAGACGCTGACCGTGCGGAAGACGTTGAAGCCGCTGTGCGCCGTGCTGGCGATGACGCCGGGGCATTGCGGGTGCCAGTGCAACTCCTTAATGTCGCTCTGGCCCTGGTGGATGAAGAGGAGCTGGGGGGGGATGGAGGCCAGCTCCCCGGTGGTGTCGCCGCCACCAGCCTCGGCGTCGCTCTCGACGCCGAGATCCCACTGCGTGAGGAGGTCGTCGGCGCCCGATGCCGCAAACACGGAGCTGTCGCCCGGGTGCCACTCGACCGATGTGATGGGGGCGGTGTGCTGCTTGAAACTCGCCACGGGCTCACCCTTCTGCTCATGTGCGCATGCACGGGGGAGGGGGGGGGTGACGAGGGTGCACGTGTCACATCGCATGTTCCACGCCGCACGAGTCGTGCGTCACGCCGTGCACATCTCGCCAGAGGTGCGATACTTGAGATTTAATTCACAGAACTCTGCTAAACGATTCGGACGACAATGAAATCGGAGAACGCAGCAGACGGTGGTTGAAGACGTCACGGCGAGCAACGCGAGCTTTAGAGCAGCGAGGAGATGGATGTTGATTTGCCAGCTGTCAATGGACTAAATGTGGTCTTCATGGAAGTCATGGAGTTTTGTAATAAATCACATTCTGGGGTGCCCCAGCACTGAATTAGCCCCGGTATTTTTAGGACGCATTGTACTTCAGGTCGGTTATATTTTTTTCTGGGATGTCCATTAATCACAATTTGTTTGCAATAGAGTGCTCTCCTTTACACCGGGGCGTCCGAGCACTTCACACGCGTGATGAGCGACTTGCGTGTCATCTCAAACAATTGAAAGGACACTCCTAGCGACAGCTGTCCCTGGGGGTGCCCTGTTGCGGTAGAGGCTATCTCGGCACCTGGGATGTCAGTAGGGGGCGACGATCGCTGCTGCGCGTGCAATCCCAATGGAGTAATTTGCAGGTAACATTTCTAATTTGGCCAATTTGGATTCTAAACTTCAGCTGTGAAGCAGACAGCGCATCATAATCGCAGCAATAACCAGGGTGGGCCTGCCGGATTCCAACCGGGGGTGAAAACCTCTGCAATGAGTGGCAAACGTGCGCCACCTCTGAGCGGCATCATAAGGGCCCCCCCCACCCCCCCGGTACCTGGAACTGGCGCAGGTCCCAGACTTTGATGAGGGCGTCGTCTCCGCCGGAGACCAGAAAGGGCTCACGCCCGTTCCAGCCGATCACGTTCACGTCGGCGTCGTGGGCGTGCTCGGCAGTGAGCATGCACGCCTTGGCAGGGGCGGCGCGCACGTCCCAAACGCGCACCGACGCATCCGCCGAGCACGACGCAAACACCTGCACAGCGGCGGCGACGACGCAGCAGAGGGAGAGGCAAACGCGGTCAACTCGCGAAGACAAGAACGGCAAGATGCGGGCCGGACACACTGTTGTTACTGCTATCTTAGCCTCTCACATTCTCACCTGGTTACACGAAATAAACGTGACGTTTTAAGTTATTATTAGCAAACGAGACTGAAACAATCGCTACTTGCATTCCGACACCCGGCGCGTAAATACGAAGTGAGCGGCTGGGGGGGGGGGGGGTGGGGGAAGGTGAGGGTAGAAATCGCCAAGGCGATCGCTAATTACCGTCGCCTCGTTAGGAGACCACTGTAGGTCCTCCACGGACTTGGTATGCCCCGTGTAGGGCCTCTGGTCCACGTGCCAGCCGTCGTCCCGCGGGCTCCACAGATGGATGTTCTTCTTGCAGTCCCCGCTCAGCAGGCGGCCTGGGGGTCGGTGGGGGGGGATGGCAGCGGTGAGTTAGGATCAGAGCCACACTCGTCACGGGATCGAGGATCGGCAAATCCTTGAATCGATTTGACCAGCTTTCTATACGGGCAAGCCCCAATTGGCTACACAACTTGACACTTTCTGCTTGCTTTGGATCATGTTTACGAGATTAATGTGACTGCCCGTGCCGAAGGAGAGCACTCGTGGAATTTCCCCCTCAACTGCAAAGCATTGCAAAGAAGTGAAATGGTAAGAAATGGAGGGAGCGACTGTGACCCCCTCCCCGCTATAGACAGGATGATCGATGGACAAACAGAAAAACCGTCTGAACAGAGCTAACACATTAACACCGTCAACCTTGACTGGACAGCATGAAAAGGGAAGTCAGGAAATCGAGGAACTGGTTGCGCTCCCCACTGCACAGAGCTTTTTTAGCTGGAAAGCTAAAATTATTATTTATCATTATTATTACACGTTTACACAGGAGAGCCTCACTAAACCTTAAGACTCTTGGGGGGGGGGGGGGCAGGGGTTTTGCCAAGTTTTGCTATCCTGATGCCCAACAAACCGGGTTAAATGAAAGCGTGACCCCGGGTGAGCGAGGGGGCAGCACTCACCGGGAACGGTGGGCGACCAGTCAAGCGCGAAGCCCTCGGCGAGGTGCCCCGAGAAGGAGAACACGGGGCTCAGCTCGTTCTGCTTCTCGCGCACGAAGCTCACGAGCGCCTGCGGAGACTCGACGGCGGCGAGCTGGGGCCGGAGGTCCCACAGCTCCACGCGGCCCTTGTCCGACCACACAGCCGCCAGCGCCACCCCACCGACACGCGACACCTGCACCACGGGCACCGGGCGCATATTTACAAACATAACACCACTGATCGATTGTTTGCCCGAGTCCCCGCTCACCCTCGCCACACAGCTCACTCGCACCGCTCGCTCTCGCCACACCGCTCACCCTGAGAGTACACCGCTCACTCACGCTGCTCACCCGCACGCGGTTGATGGCACCGTAGTGTGGCACGAGCGCCGTGTCCATCTGTGGTTTGGCGTCCTCGTCGTCGCTGTCGTCGCTGCTCTCGTCCTCCGCCGCAGTCTCCTCCTCGCGGCCGCGGCCAGTGCCCAACAGGTTTGACATCTTCATCACGAGCAGCCTGGGAGCGGGACGGCCATCGCCACGGGGAACAGGTGACACTCCGTCATTGATGCTCACGCTACTGCCGGCTCAGGGGTCTCCACTGGAGGGAGCTATAGAGAGTCCCTCTAGGGGTTATTCTTTTTTTACTCTTTCATGCCGGCCAGCTATCTTGTAAGAGGTGGAAATACCCACCATTTAGCTTACCACACGTGAGCTTATGATCGACGCTGTCGTGTACTTGTGTATACTGCTGGGAGGACATGCATTAGGACAGGAGTCTGCAACCAAAATAAAAAAAACTAAATTGTAAATCGGTAAAGCTATCTCAAGAGCATGTGAACACAAGACCGTCCTTAATACATAACGTCACGAAGCAGAGTAAAATAGAATGAGTGACCTCCCACTATGCAAAGGTTGACTGTGGGCTTTGGTAGAAAGCCTTGGTTGCTGGAGCAGAGGATGTGGAGAGGAGCGGAGTGAGATATATTGGGGAGATGTAGGAGAGTGTGGGGAGAACTGCAGAGAAAGAGGCAGGTAGGGAAAAATCAATGGATCTTAAAAACGGCGAGAGCGATCTTGATATTGATCCGGGATTGGATTGTAAACTAGTGGAGGGATCGGGAGTGTTGGAATGACGTGGTCTCATTTACAGGTGTGAGGAATTGGTCAGCGGCATTTGGATCGTCTGGAGTTTGAGGCCGAGGGATTTGGGGGAAGCTGTGGATGAGAGTTGCAAACGTCCAGTGGGGGTGTGATTAAGGCACGAATGAGGATCTCAGTAGCTGCTGTGGTAAGGAAATGGCAGCTGCAACGCTCCTGCCGACCATCAGAAGGCCCAGGCACCTGTTGGCTTGCGCCGTGTCGGCCTGCGTCCCAGCCACCAGGTACATGGTCAGGGGGAAGTCTGTGCGCTGCTCGCCCAGCTCGTCGGGGATGAACGCGAAGCTGAGACACGGGGCCCCTGCGCAGAGAGAGAGAGAGAAACCACCCAACACAGTTATTGTTTTTGCCCCGACTGCGACTGCTTCATTCCTCTATTTTTAGTTTGTTTTGCTTTTGTAATGTTTGTGATCCAGGTCACACTTGCTCACGAGACTGTACTGGTCTTGAGTTCTCTCTACCTGGTTAAGACAGAATAAACTTGAAAATTGAACTATATTATCGCGATCATAAGATTCACTTCACCCCCCCCCCCCTGCATTTTCAAGGAAAAGTTGGTGCACAAATAAGCAGACAATTCACCCCCTTTCCATATCCATACCGGTAAACCCCTTATCTGTGCCTACTTTTTAAATCCTTTATATTAAGTTCACTTGCTTGCTTGCTTGCGCGCTTACGACCGTGCAAATCTTTAGGTCGTTTTTTAACCCACTTCCCGTGATCCAATCGAGCTGACATTTTGCACACAGACTCGTGCGTGACAATTTATTTTCGTGAAAAAAGATTTTGCTAAATTTTCCACTTTTTAGGAAAAAATAATTTTCATATTTAATTTAAAATACCAATGTGATAAAAATGAAACTCTTACTCAAGAAAAACAGAAATGAGTAATAAAATAAAACCGATGCCACGCATATAAAGGATGTATAGTGAAAAACTTTGTTTTTACGGGTTAATTTTTTTACAGAATAATTCAGACCTTATTGGTCACTCAGTGCCCTTATAAATCTCAAAGTTCATCCTACAAAGTCCTATCACATGGGAGAAACACAAATGAAAAAAAAACATGTTTTTTGCCCATATCGAAACGGCTGTACGCCGTATGGACCTGAAAACTCAATTTTCCTGTACAAGAATACGGGTAAGCCGTATGGGTTGACAGTTATGCATATCTATCCCTCCTCATGAAAAGAAAATAATGTTTAAACATTCCTTCCGAAAGTGCATTACTTCAGTAGCATTGTTAAGAAACAGGTATGGGAAGAAAGATGCCCATTGTATAATTCGGTAGGTGTGTGTATCACCAGATTTGTACGAGCTCATTAGCACCGGACACAAGCTTAGGGTGGTGCGTCTTAGTTTTCAAAACGTCCTATCAGCCGGTGGACAATAAGTCATCATTGGCACGGAGACACCGAGAAAAATTGTCCACTTTTTCCTTACAACCTCCCTTTACCCATACAAGATAAAAATCCCCCGTAAAGCCTCATCAGATTTTTGGGGCAAGTGCTGTTAAGGCCGACATGGCAAGTGCTGTTAAGGCCAGCACCACGCCCGACCGCCTTTGTCTCCCCAGTGGCGATATTTTACACACCGCACGAGTATTCATTTGAAGCCGAGTCGATCTAGGGAAAGCCCATGCGCAGTTCAAAAAATCGTCACTCGTGTTGGCTGCGCGCACGATACCACTGCGCCACCGCTCCCCATACATACATATTTAAACAGGTAAAAGTGCAGCCCTACAATATCTTGCTCACTTTACTGCTGATGTCAGGGCCTCCACGTTTTAATTCTACGGAGTATTTGGCCTACTTTCCCACACTAAAGTCCAACTTTTATTTTGTGAAAGTTTATTTTTTATAGTGGGCCCTGCCTGATTTCTGCATCACCGCTCAGCACCGCGGCCGGAGTTCAGTTTCCCTGAGACAACACGGAGTGGGCCACGCGTTCTGCAGACCCGGCTCGCAGAGTTGAGGGGGGGGGGGGGTCACCGAATCTGACCCTTCCCAACCCTACCTGACCCTACCCTGTCAGCCTAACTCTCCCCACAGTCACCCTACTATAGCCCTAACCCTACCCCTGTCCCGTACCCATACCGGTCTGCGCCTGGTGGTACATGTGGTAAGCAGAGTCGTCGCGCACCAACTCCTCGCCCGCCGAGAGCGGCTGCCCGGGCAGGTACACCCGGGGCTGCGACTCCCCGCTACCCTCTGCCATCTCCTCCTCGCCCTCTTCTTCCTCCTCTTCCTCGCCCGACATCTCCTCCTCCTCCTCCTCCACCACCTCCTCCACGTGTTCCCTGCCCGGCGCGGACATCTTGCCTCGGACTCGCCACACGTGACCAGAAGTGACGTCAGTACTTGGGGGGGGGGGGGCGTGGTTTACTGCTATCGGCCACGTGGCCGTCTTCCTGAATCGGAAGTATTTTTTTTTGCTTCCGAAGAATCATCGGAAGATTTGCTTCTTGGATCGGAAGAAATCTACTGGAATAGAGACGAAGTCTTCTCGAATCGGAAGTTTTACTTCTCAAAACGGAATCTTGCCTTGCGCCTGTCAGTCACAGAGTATGGAATCTTGTCACTTTAATAGGGAAGATGTGTTCTATAAACAGAATACGTCTTAAATTTTGATGTAAAGCTTTCGTGACTGCAGGGATTCATATTCTTGGTTCTTTCGGTAAATTCACGTAGAAGGGAAACGATAAAAAAAAAATAATGTATCACGTAGAAGGGAAACAAAATAAAAAAATATTTTTATTTAAATTTTTTATTTTATTGTTTCCCTTCTACGTGACTTTACCGAAAGAACCAAGAATAAGAATACGTCTTCTAGAATCGTAACGCTTCCGTAAACAGGGAAGACGTCTTCCGGAAGAGGAAGACTTTGCTCGTGGAGCCCAAACGAAATCTCTCGGCGACAGGCAACTCGTAAACTGCGCGCGACCCAAACCCGTTCGCGTGCTTGTGTTGGGAGAATATAATCTGTCAGTCACGCCACGTAATAGAGAGTCAAAAACGAAGCCATCAGCCAACACACTTGGCTTGTGGGAGTGCACGACGTGTACGATACACACGTACGCGATGAACAAATCCACCTGTACATTGTTGTAATACACACACCTATGCTCCCCTGCCTTCAAATGTGCAATTGCCAGCGTGGTGAAGTATGGTCAAATCACCCCCTGTGGCGTAATCAAGCCCTCACGTGCAGCAGTCAACCGGCGGAGATGGCGCGGCTGCGTTATGTAACGAGTGGCCTTGAGCCCTGGTGTATGATGTCATTTTATTGGTAATAAAGATTTTTAAAAAATGATTTATGTTCTCTGTATAAACAAAAATAAGCTTTTACAACCGAAATATAAAGTTTCATTTTCGTTCGTCATGGAAAAAATGTGGGGGGGTTTAAAAAAAAAAAATTAATGTGTAATTACACAAACCTGTTTGCGTTGGCAGGGTACATGAATAATTAGTGATGTGATGATGAGTAATTAAAACTCCACCTTTTTTACTGTGTGTGTTTGTATGAGCCTGAGAGGAGAATATAATAGTCGACGTTTCGGGCAATGGCTCTCCTTCATAGCACATGGATGGGCCAAAAGAGATGGTAAGAGTGGGAGAACGGACTTGTTTACCGCGTGAGCTGATGAGAATTATAAAAAGCTGTTTCCCGATAAATAGCACTTCATTTTGCATCTGAAGTTATCTCAAACAATAATTATTAATCCCACCTCTTCTTCTGAGAAATTGAAGAGTAGCGTTGTCTCACTATGAGACCTCCTTTACCAGTGGCAAAATATAGTAGTAGGTTTTTACCCTTTAAACTGGTACAAAACTAACACCTTTATACAAGGCATCATGTTTGCAATAACCACAACACAAGCAGTCAAAATGCTAACAAAAAGAAAACAACTCTGATGATGATAATGATATGCACTGTTCTTGAAGTTGATTGGTCCACACCCGAGACAGCTTTCCTTAGAGCCTAGTCTCACATGGGTTGGACCAGATGACGCCAAAAGGCGTCAGTTTTTGTACCATTTGAAAGGGTAAAAACCTATTACTATATTTTGCCACTGTAAAGGAGGTCTCATAGTGTAAATTCTTACCCCGAGCTCTCAATACTCTGATAGTGCGCTGTTTTTGAGTTGTACGCCTTTTGGCGTCATCTGGTCCAACACCATGTGAGACTAGGCTCTAAGGAAAGCTGTCTCGGGTGTGGACCAATCAACTTCAAGAACAGTGCATATCATTATCATCATCAGAGTTGTTTTCTTTTTGTTAGCATTTTGACTGCTTGTGTTGTGGTTATTGCAAACATGATGCATTGTATAAAGGTGTCAGTTGTGTACCAGTTTAAAGGGTAAAAGCCTACTACTAGCGTTGTCTCGTTAAGCGGAGGCCCATTCATCAGCAGTGGCGTGGGTCAGAAATTTAAAAGCTGCACCTGACCAAATGCAACCACCTTCAACAATCAACTAATACGGTGACATTCTGGAAATCCACTGCTGGATGAGGGCCTCCTCACGCCGCGTGGGTCACGGGGCTGGAGTTGAATGCATCGTGAGGAGCAGAGTTGTCAGGTCGCGAGTCAGACGCGCAGCCAGTGACCCATCACGGGCGCTGTCATTCGGTTAGAAGAGCGCTCAGTGAGGGGGGGGGGGGGGTGGGGAGAGGTAGGGGAGAGTGTGGGGAGAGTGAGGGGAGATTGAGGGAGTGAAGAGTGAATGACGTAGGGGAGAGTGAGGTAGGGGAGAGTGAGGTAGGGGAGAGTGAGGAAGTGAAGAGTGAGGTAGGGGAGAGTGAGGTAGGGGAGAGTGAGGAAGTGAAGAGTGAGGTAGGGGAGAGTGAGGTAGGGGAGAGTGAGTGAGGGGAGAGTGAGGGGAGAGTGAGGAAGTGAAGAGTGAGTGAGGTAGGGGAGAGTGAGGAAGGGGAGAGTGAGGGGAGAGTGAGGAAGTGAAGAGTGAGTGAATGAGGTAGGGGAGAGTGAGTGAGGGGAGAGTGAGGGGAGAGTGAGTAAAGGAGAGTGAGTGAGGGGAGAGTGAGGGGAGAGTGAGGAAGTGAAGAGTGAGTGAGGTAGGGGAGAGTGAGGGGAGAGTGAGTGAGGGGAGAGTGAGTGAGGGGAGAGTGAGGGGAGAGTGAGTGAGGGGAGAGTGAGTGAGGGGAGAGTGAGTAAAGGAGAGTGAGGTAGGGGAGAGTGAGTGAGGGGAGAGTGAGTGAAGGGTGAGTGAGGGGAGAGTGAGTGAGGGGAGAGTGAGGGGAGAGTGAGTGAGGGGAGAGTGAGTGAAGGGTGAGGTAGGGGAGAGTGAGGTAGGGATGAGTGAGTGAGTGAAGGGTGAGTGAGTGAGGGGTGAGTGAGGGGAAGGTGAGTCAGTGGAGAGTGAGGGGTGAGTGAGTGAAGGGTGAGTGAGGGGTGAGTGAGTGAGGGGTGAGTGAGTGAAGGGTGAGTGAGTGAAGGGAAAGTGAGGGGAGAGTGAGTGAGGGGTGAGTGAGTGAAGGGTGAGTGGGTGAAGGGTGAGTGAGTGAAGGGTGAGGGAGGGGAACGTGAGTGAAGGGTGAGTGAGGGGTGAGTGAGTGAAGGGTGAGTGAGGGGTGAGTGAGTGAAGGGTGAGTGAGTGAAGGGAAAGTGAGGGGAGAGTGAGTGAAGGGTGAGTGAGTGAGTGAAGGGTGAGTGAGTGAAGGGTGAGTAAGTGAAGGGTGAGTGAGTGAAGGGTGAGTGAGTGAGGGCAAGGTGAGTGTAGATTGTGTTCTCTCTCTCGGGAGTCTACGCAGTTTTGTCTCGAGGCGAATTCTCCGCGCGGCACGGGGAGAGTGCAGACAGGGAGAGAGGGGAGAGAGAGAGAGAGAGGTTTGGGGGTGGGTGAGTGGAGAGTGGGCGGACAGGGTGGAGAGAGAGGGTGGAGAGGGTGGAGAGTGGGTGGACAGGGTGGAGAGGGAGGGTGGAGAGAGGGAGGGTGGAGAGAGGGACAGGGTGGAGAGAGGGTGAGAGAGAGGGGTAGAGAGTGAGAAAGGTTTGGGGGGTGGGTACAGAGTGGGCGGACAGGGTGGAGAGGGCGGGGAGAGTGAGAGGTTTGGGGGGTGGGTGAGTGGGTGGGTGGAGAGTGAGCGGACAGGGTGGAGAGAGAGGGTGGAGAGGGAGTGGAGAGAGGGACAGGGTGGAGAGAGGGTGAGAGAGAGGGGTAGAGAGTGAGAAAGGTTTGGGGGGTGGGTACAGAGTGGGCGGACAGGGTGGAGAGGGCGGGGAGAGTGAGAGGTTTGGGGGGTGGGTGAGTGGGTGGGTGGAGAGTGAGCGGACAGGGTGGAGAGAGAGGGTGGAGAGAGAGGGACAGGGTGGAGAGGGTGAGAGAGAGGGGTAGAGAGTGAGAAAGGTTTGGGGGGTGGGTGGAGAGTGGGCGGACAGGGTGGAGAGGGAGGGTGGAGAGGGACAGGGTGGAGAGAGTAGATAACTGTGCTGGGTTTGCTGTCGGAGAGTGCAGAAGGGGTCGCGTTGTGAGTGTGGAGAGAGTACAGTGGAGAGTACAGTGCAGAGTACAGTGTGTACAGTGTCATACAGTGTGGAGAGTACAGTAGCTTGAGTGGGGAGTCGAGTTCATGATGGCGAGCTGAGTCCAGTGGAGGGTGCAGCACGAAAGGTTGGATAGTAGAAGTGCAGAGTACGTGCACGTGGGGGGGGGGGGGGGGGGTGTGTTACTTGGCAGAGAGAGAGTCGTGTTAAGTTCATTTTGTTTAACAGAGTAATCGAGTGTCCAGGAGGAGAGAGTCGTTTGCAAGAGTGAGCTTGGTCAGGGGTGAGCTGTCGGTCTGGGACTCTGGGCCATTGCTCTGCCAGTAGAGGGTGATGGAGAGCTCCATCCCTAATTGAGTCGAGTGGTTGAGTTGGAGAGTTGTCCACCACCGCCGCTGATGATAATGATGATGACAAGAGGGAAGCTGGTGGAGAGTACACAAAGTACAGCACAGAGGGTAGAGTGCACACTGAGGAGTTGAGTACGACGTGGAGAGTTGCATACAGCAATAAGGTAGTGGAGAGTTGAAAGGGGTGGGGGAGGTGCTGAAAGGTCAATGTTAGGTAAGGGGGGTGCTGAAAGGTCAATGTTAGGTAAGGGGGGTGCTGAAAGGTCAATGTTCAGTAAGGGGGGTGATCCATTGCATATCGTGCAGGGGGGAGTACATTGCAGTGCACGGTGGAGAGTGGAGTTAGTGATGATGGAGAGTTGAGTTCACGGTGGAGAGTGGAGTTAGTGATGGTGGAGAGTTGAGTTCACGGTGGAGAGTGGAGTTAGTGATGGTGGAGAGTTGAGTTCACGGTGGAGAGTGGAGTTAGTGATGGTGGAGAGTTGAGTTCACGGTGGAGAGTGGAGTTAGTGATGGTGGAGAGTTGAGTTCACGGTGGAGAGTGGAGTTAGTGATGATGGAGAGTTGAGTTCACGGTGGAGAGTGGAGTTAGTGATGGTGGAGAGTTGAGTTCACGGTTGGAGAGTGGAGTTAGTGATGGTGGAGAGTTGAGTTCACGGTGGAGAGTGGAGTTAGTGATGGTGGAGAGTTGAGTTCACGGTGGAGAGTGGAGTTAGTGATGGTGGAGAGTTGAGTTCACGGTGGAGAGTGGAGTTAGTGATGGTGGAGAGTTGAGTTCACGGTGGAGAGTGGAGTTAGTGATGGTGGAGAGTTGAGTTCACGGTGGAGAGTGGAGTTAGTGATGGTGGAGAGTTGAGTTCACGGTGGAGAGTGGAGTTAGTGATGGTGGAGAGTTGAGTTCACGGTGGAGAGTGGAGTTAGTGATGGTGGAGAGTTGAGTTCACGGTGGAGAGTGGAGTTAGTGATGATGGAGAGTTGAGTTCACGGTGGAGAGTGGAGTTAGTGATGGTGGAGAGTTGAGTTCACGGTGGAGAGTGGAGTTAGTGATGGTGGAGAGTTGAGTTCACGGTGGAGAGTGGAGTTAGTGATGATGGAGAGTTGAGTTCACGGTGGAGAGTGGAGTTAGTGATGGTGGAGAGTTGAGTTCACGGTGGAGAGTGGAGTTAGTGATGGTGGAGAGTTGAGTTCACGGTGGAGAGTGGAGTTAGTGATGGTGGAGAGTTGAGTTCACGGTGGAGAGTGGAATTAGTGATGGTGGAGAGTTGAGTTCACGGTGGAGAGTGGAGTTAGTGATGATGGAGAGTTGAGTTCACGGTGGAGAGTGGAGTTAGTGATGATGGAGAGTTGAGTTCACGGTGGAGAGTGGAGTTAGTGATGATGGAGAGTTGAGTTCACGGTGGAGAGTGGAGTTAGTGATGGTGGAGAGTTGAGTTCACGGTGGAGAGTGGAGTTAGTGATGGTGGAGAGTTGAGTTCACGGTGGAGAGTGGAGTTAGTGATGGTGGAGAGTTGAGTTCACGGTGGAGAGTGGAGTTAGTGATGATGGAGAGTTGAGTTCACGGTGGAGAGTGGAGTTAGTGATGGTGGAGAGTTGAGTTCACGGTGGAGAGTGGAGTTAGTGATGGTGGAGAGTTGAGTTCACGGTGGAGAGTGGAGTTAGTGATGGTGGAGAGTTGAGTTCACGGTGGAGAGTGGAGTTAGTGATGATGGAGAGTTGAGTTCACGGTGGAGAGTGGAGTTAGTGATGGTGGAGAGTTGAGTTCACGGTGGAGAGTGGAGTTAGTGATGGTGGAGAGTTGAGTTCACGGTGGAGAGTGGAGTTAGTGATGATGGAGAGTTGAGTTCACGGTGGAGAGTGGAGTTAGTGATGGTGGAGAGTTGAGTTCACGGTGGAGAGTGGAGTTAGTGATGGTGGAGAGTTGAGTTCACGGTGGAGAGTGGAATTAGTGATGGTGGAGAGTTTAGTTCACGGTGGAGAGTGGAGTTAGTGATGATGGAGAGTTGAGTTCACGGTGGAGAGTGGAGTTAGTGATGGTGGAGAGTTGAGTTCACGGTGGAGAGTGGAGTTAGTGATGATGGAGAGTTGAGTTCACGGTGGAGAGTGGAGTTAGTGATGATGGAGAGTTGAGTTCACGGTGGAGAGTGGAGTTAGTGATGGTGGAGAGTTGAGTTCACGGTGGAGAGTGGAGTTAGTGATGGTGGAGAGTTGAGTTCACGGTGGAGAGTGGAGTTAGTGATGGTGGAGAGTTGAGTTCACGGTGGAGAGTGGAGTTAGTGATGATGGAGAGTTGAGTTCACGGTGGAGAGTGGAGTTAGTGATGATGGAGAGTTGAGTTCACGGTGGAGAGTGGAGTTAGTGATGGTGGAGAGTTGAGTTCACGGTGGAGAGTGGAGTTAGTGATGGTGGAGAGTTGAGTGCACGGTGGAGTTAGTGATGGTGGAGAGTTGAGTTCACGGTGGAGAGTGGAGTTAGTGATGGTGGAGAGTTGAGTTCACGGTGGAGAGTGGAGTTAGTGATGGTGGAGAGTTGAGTGCACGGTGGAGTTAGTGATGATGGAGAGTTGAGTTCACGGTGGAGAGTGGAGTTAGTGATGGTGGAGAGTTGAGTGCACGGTGGAGTTAGTGATGATGGAGAGTTAAGTGCACGGTGGAGAGTGGAGTTAGTGATGGTGGAGAGTTGAGTTCACGGTGGAGATCATAGTTAGTGATGATGGAGAGTTGAGTTCACGGTGGGGAGTGGAGTTAGTGATGATGGAGAGTTAAGTGCACGGTGGAGAGTGGAGTTAGTGATGATGCAGAGTTGAGTGCACGGTGCAGTTAGTGATGATGGAGAGTTAAGTGCACGGTGTGGAGTGGAGTTAGTGATGATGGAGAGTTGAGTGGACGGTGGAGAGTCGAGTTAGTGATGATGGAGAGTTGAGTTCACGGTGGGGAGTGGAGTTAGTGATGATGGAGAGTTGAGTTCACGGTGGAGAGTGCAGTTAGTGGTGATGGAGAGTTGAGTTCACGGTGGAGAGTGGAGTTAGTGATGGTGGAGAGTTGAGTTCACGGTGGAGATCATAGTAGTGATGATGGAGAGTTGAGTTCACGGTGGAGAGTGGAGTTAGTGATGATGGAGAGTTGAGTGCACGGTGGAGAGTGGAGTTAGTGGTGATGGAGAGTTGAGTTCACGGTGGAGAGTGGAGTTAGTGATGGTGGAGAGTTAAGTGCACGGTGGAGAGTTCAGTTAGTGATGATGGAGAGTTGAGTGCACGGTGCAGTTAGTGATGATGGAGAGTTGAGTGCACGGTGGAGAGTGCAGTTAGTGATGATGGAGAGTTGAGTGCACGGTGGAGAGTGGAGTTAGTGATGATGGAGAGTTGAGTGCACGGTGGAGAGTGGAGTTAGTGATGATGGAGAGTTAAGTGCACGTGGAGAGTGGAGTTAGTGATGGTGGAGAGTTGAGTGCATGGTGGAGGGGGCAGTTAGTGATGATGGAGAGTTAAGTGCACAGTGCAGTTAGTGATGATGGAGAGTTAAGTGCACGGTGGAGTTAGTGATGATGGAGAGTTAAGTGCACAGCAGAGTGGGGGAAACTCAGTCGAGAGGGTGGCGTCTTCCTCCTCCTCGCTCCTCCCTCCGGGCCTCTCCCTCCTCCTCCTCTCTGCGGGCGTGAGAGACGCGGGAGAAGAGCTTGACACTCTCCACGCTCGCACATTTCCCCTGGAGCAGCTCCCCTTGGGACCCCGCGAGATGCAGGGGATACAGCGCAAGACGACGATGCCCACGACGCTGGTGATGATGGAGGAGCAGGAGGAGGGGGGCATTGAGAAGCGGTTTTGCCCGGGGAGAGTTACTCCCGGCGGACGCGGCTAGGCGCGGAGTTCACTCCCCAACTCGCTCTCGACGCGGAGTGCGGGTCACGGCGAGGTGGGGGCTGCCCTGCCCTGCCCGGTGCTTCCCTGCCCTTCCCTTCCCTGCCCTGCCCTTCCCCTCCCTTCCCTGCCCTCCCCTGCCCCTCCCTTCCCTGCCCTTCCCTTCTACCCCTTGCCCAGCACTCGACTCTGCTCCCGTCCAGGTGAGAAGGTCGAGCGAGGCGTGTCCTGCGCGCGGTGACACTTGAAGTTCGTGAGCGATCTCGCTCCTTGATGATGATGATGGTGGTGGTAGTAGTGATTATGGTGTTCGTGAATATGTTGGTGATGAGGGTGGTGGAGGTGTGGTTGATGGTTGTTGGTGGTGGTAGTAGTGATGATGGTGTTTGTGAATATGTTGGTGATGAGGGTGGTGGTGGTGGTGTGGTTGATGGTTGTTGGTGGTGGTGGTGGTTGATGGTTGTTGGTGGTGGTAGTAGTGATGATGGTGTTCGTGAATATGATGGTGATGCGGGTGGTGATTGTTGGGGTGGTGTAGTTGTGGTTGACGTTATGATGCTCGTGATGATTGTGTTATTGATTATGGTGGTGGTGGTTAGTGTAGTGGTGGTGGTTGGGATGTTTAGTGATCGGTGGTGGTGTGAGAGTGGTGGATGTAACTCGCTCCGTGGTTGTGGAGTTGCTGTGTATGCCGAGTGGCTTTTTTTAAAAACACAAATTCCATCGCCCAGGGCAGTGCCCAACACTCGCAACTGTACCCCGTGTGGCAGTGTTTATGTTTGACTGTGTGTGTGGATTCGTGTGTGTGTGTTTGTGTAAGGGTGTGCGTGGGTGCACACCCTTACACAAACAGTGGTGTAGCGGTTAGCGCTACGCTGCGCTATGAACCTGGCCACCCGGGTTCGATTCCCGCTCACGGCTAACACCACCGGTGACGATTATCTGAACCGGTCCTGGGCCTCCCCTAGGTCGACTCAGCCTTAAATGAGTACCTGGTTCGGTGTGTAAACATCGCCACTGGGGAGACAAAGGCGGTCGGGCGTGGTGCTGGTCACCCATTCCCTCGTGTGCCGTGCCGGCCTTCGTATGTGCTCGCTAACAGCACTTGCCCCAACAGTCTGCTAAGGTTACACGGATGATCTTCGTCCTTGTGCAAGTATAACTTGTTTTATGATATTGCGTGCGTGTGTAATTGTGTATGTGTGTGTGTGATTTTGTGTGGATGTGAGGGTGATGGTGTTTGCGTTGTATATGATTGTGCTGACCGTGTGAATTGTGTGTGTGTGTGATTGTGTAACGTTACCTTGATGTCAAATCAAGCAGCCAGAATGCACATGACAGCCAAACTCCTGAATGGAATTGGCCAAGCATCGCAATGCGGCAGCACCCTCTTGAAAACGAGTCTTGAGATTCATTGAGTCTTTTTGCTGGGTACATAAAGGGCCGTTGTGTAGTTTTTTTGTCGTCATAAGGACATCTTATGTTGTTAGACAGAACAGTGTGCGCGTACACACACGTGCACACTGTGCGTGTTTGTGAAATACAATCTCTGTACCTTAGATAGTGTTACCTGCGTGCCCATCTGTAATCAATCTCCGAATATGCGTGTATTGACCAGCGTGGTGAAGTATAGTTATATAACGCATACAACCCGTAGGGTGTGTGGGGAGGCCCTCATCCAGCAGTGGATTGACAATGACACAACATCCACACAATAACACAACGACACACAACAGCGTGACACAAAATAGTTACTCAGTTATTGTTGTCTTGTGTGGTTGTCGTGCTATCCTGGTGTTATGTTTTGTGTTATGCTGGTGTTGTGTTTTGTTATGCTGGTGTTGTGTTTGTGTTACGCTGTGTGTTGTGTTATGTTGTGTTATATTTTGTGTTATGCTGGTGCTGTGTTTTGTGTTATGCTGTGTGTTGTGTTATGTTTGTGTTATATTTTGTGTTATGCCGGTGCTGTGTTTTGTGTTATGCTGTGTGTTGTGTTATGTTTGTGTTATATTTTGTGTTATGCTGGTGTTGTGTTTTGTGTTATGCTGGTGTTATGTTGTGTGTTATGTTGGTATGTTTTGTGTTATGCTGGTGTTGTGTTTTGTGTTATTCTGTGTTATGTTTTGTGTGGTGCTGGTGTTATGTTGTGTGGTGCTGGTGTTGTGTTTTGTGTTATGCTGGTGTTATGTAATGTGTTATGCTGGTGTTGTTTCGTGTTATGCTGTGTTATGTTATGTGCTATGCTGTTTTGTTATTTTGTGGTGGTTTGTATACCGTTATGCTGTTATTCGGTAGTTGTTGTTGCGTGGTGATTACGCGGCTATATTCCTGTTGACTTCTGCTCTTGTGCTGTTACATAATTGCGTGGCTGTGTGACCTGCTGCTGGTTAGTTCTGGTGCGACAGCGCATGTGGTGGAATTGTGCCGCTTTTGGCTGTGTCACGGCTGCTGTTGTGAAGTTGTTGTTGAATTGTTGTTGTTGAGTTGTTGTTACTGTGCATGTCCCGTACCACAACAGCTCCGCACCACACTTTGTTGACATTCTGCCTGTTCACTGAGTCTCAAACACTATTTTTAGGAGGGTCCTGCCAGGCTCTCGCATGAGTTTCGTGGGGGGGAGATGTGAGATTGTTGCTGCTACTACTGCTGTGTGTGTGAGATACCAATTGAGTAACTTGCTGGTGATTTCTCACTATTGCAATGTTTGACCACAACCGGTAGGTAACGCTGCGTGTGGATGTTGTTTTAGCTTCTTCGCCCGATATGTGTGTGTTTTAAGCTGTGCAGCAGCTCTGCGTGCTGTTAAATCACTTCACACAACACGCTCTCAGTGTAAAGTGTTGTTTATGGTCGGTGTGTGTGTGCTGGACGTGTTTATGATTGCTTTGTGAGCTTGTTCTGCGTTTAAATGTTTCGGTTCTGAAAGGGAGATTGCATCTCCGTGAGCTGCCTGAGGTTCACGTGTGTGTCTGTGTCTACGGCGGTGCAGTGGTGAGCGTGCTGAGCTACGAACCTGGCCACGCGGGTTCGATTCCCGCTCACGGCCAACACCAAGTGACGATTATCTGAACCAGTACCTGGGTCTCCCCCAAGGCCGCGTAGCCATGGAGTCAACATTGGGGGGGAGCAAATCTTCTAGGGGGTCTGGGGTCCCCCCCCAGAAAAAAAGTCTAATTTTTAAAACGAATTTCCTGCCTAAAATAGAAAAAACAATTCACTAACACACAGGATGGACTTTTTATTAATTTTTTACAATGTCTAATAGTGTATTGTATTACGTTACTCTTTTTTTTCTTTTTGACCTTTTCTTGTTTCATTGTATGTAATGGCAGAGATTAGGGATTAATACATTACAAGCATAACCACAATTATATAAACAGAAATATATTTTATAGCAATATATTGGGGGGGGGGGGGCATTTTGAACATATTTGAATATTGGGGGGGGGGGGTGTGTGTCCCAATATATATTATAATTACGGCCTTGGCCTCCCCTATGTCGACTCGGCCTCAAATGAGCACCTGGTGCAGTGGCGTGTATAAACATCGCTACTAGGAAGACAAAGGCGGCCGGGCGTGGTGCTGGCCACCAACCCCCTTGTGTGCCGTAGGTGTAACTTGCCCCAACAGTCTGTTCAGGCTGTACAGGAGGGGGGGGGGGGGGGTCGTTGTCTCTGCGTGTTGCAAGGTGCGTGTGTTTCTTGTTGTGGTCACCACGTGTCGCACTGACGTGGGTCCCGCCTACCCTGTTTATTGTCTGCGTGCGTGTTTGGGAGTGTTTGTGTGTATACATGTAGGAGTGTGCGTGGATGTATTTGAGTGTGTGAGTGTGCGTGCGTGTTTGGGTGTGTTTGTGTGTGTGTATACATGTAGGAGTGTGCGTGGATGTATTTGAGTGTGTGAGTGTGCGTGCGTGTTTGGTTGTGTTTGTGTGTGTGTATACATGTAGGAGTGTGCGTGGATGTATTTGAGTGTGTGAGTGTGCGTGTGTGCTTTGGGTGTGTGTATGGTTGGGCGTGCGTGGGTTTGTATAGGAGTGCGAGGGGCGTGCGTGAGGATGTGTATAATAATAGGTGTTTCAACGCGTGCATGTGCGTATGACGCCAATGTGGGCACTCGCCTCTCTGTATAAACAACATTGTGGGGGTGGGGGTGAGACAAAGGCGGGTTGGGCGTGGTACTTTCCACCGCACCCTCTCCTCTTGTGTCGCCATGCCCGCTCTTCACACACAATAGGTGCTCGCTAACAGCCCTTGCCCCAACAGCCCGTGCCGTCTTCTCTGCGCGTGTCGCCCGTGCGTGCGTGCCGTGTTCTCACCGCATGATAGGTCCCCTCCTCTGCATCCACAATTAAAGCGGCGCGGGGGGGGGGGTGCTGCGGAGAAGAGGGGGGGGGGGGCGGGAGACGCGCTATTAATAATAGGGGGGCGGTGCAGGCAGGCACGGGGGGGGGGTCACCTTCACAAGGGCCATTCCGGGATGGATGAGAAGGGGGAGCGGGGGATGAAGGCGGGGGGTGGGAGGGGGGCTTCTGGGTCTCGTGACTGCGGATCTCTCCGCGTCGTGACGCAGCTGAAATTTGCGGAGAGAGAGAGGGGAGAGGAGAGAGAATGGAGAGAAAAGAGGAGGAGGGTGGAGAGAGAGCTCAGAGAGAGAGAGAGAGCGGAGAGTTCGGGGGAGAAAGAAGAGAATAGGGAGAGTGTGGAGAGCGGGGAGAGATGGTGATTAGCTCTGTCGTCTCGATACTTGCATATGTCTCTTCTGTCGTAGACTGCATACCAACGTGTACCCACACAACACACTTTGCAGGGCGTAGCTACACTACAGTTCTAACGCACACCACCACCACGCACGATACCACATATGGACCACAAGACTACGCGCATACCACGGACTCAGCACACACCCCACGCACACACCACTCAACACGACCACGCACACGCCCCGCCATGCAGAAACACACAAGCATGCACGTGCAAACATCGGCACGAACACACGCCCCACACACACACCACCACCACACGTACACGTGTCGCCTCCTCGACACGCTGGAGTTAGCGCGTTGCTTCGCGAGAGTTCGGAAGGCAGACAGGTCGACGGATCAATTGACGCACGCACTGAAATTGGCAACGAAGTTGATTGATTGATTGATGTATTCAACTGCCAATAACTCGCCACTAGCAGGGAGCGTTGGCGCAGTGGTTAGCACACTGCATGATCAACAAGAGGGACCTGAGTTCGATCGCCGGCCACGGCTAACATCAAGGGCTAATGATATCATCTGGTCAAACAATCCCCACGACCCACACGGCGTGGAAAAAGCCGGTGTATTGACAACATGGATGTCCATCAACATTACAGTACTCTAAAACCCCACTACAGAGAGCATAATGAGTGTCTTTGTGTAATTGCAGATATAAAACCTATTACCCGTGACACAACAAGGGAAGGGTGGTCGAGTCACGGCTATAATGTATGGAGAAAGAATAGGGAACAAAAGAATATGAATAATGGGAAATAAGTGAAGGGAGCGAGAGAAACGGGAGCAAAGGGTCAGGAGAGATGAGGATTGGAAGAGGCTATACAACAAGCACCTCGCCACTGCTGCTGCTGCACAGACGAGCAGCAGCGTCTGTTTTCACAGGGGGAGGGGCGAAGGGAGAGATTCACAGGAGGAGGGGCGTGAGCGCACACACAAGCCACGTGGTTTACAGGGGTCTCGGTGAGTTGAAATGTAACTAATCTTGATTTGAAGCTTTCGTGACTGCAGGGATCCATACTCTTTGGTTCTTTCGGTAAAGTCACGTGGACAAATCATAATAATAGATCACGACGTTTCGATCGCCACACAAGCGGTCACCTGAGGACGCGCACCACCACAACGCACGACTGTTTAATTAAATATAACAGATGTTTCGATTTAAAGCTTTCGTGACTGCAGGGATTCATCTTCTTGGTTCTTTCGGTAAAGTCACGTAGAAGGGAAGTAATAAAATAATAAAAATAAAACATAAAATAATTATCACGGCGTTTCGGCCACAACGCAAGCAGCCGTCCTCAGGTGAGGACGGCTGCTTGCGTTGTGGCCGAAACGTCGTGAGAATTATTTTATTATGTTTTATTTTTATTATTTTATTACTTCCCTTCTACGTGACTTTACCGAAAGAACCAAGAAGATATAACAGATGTGTTTACCTACTGCGATATGGATCACAAATGTGGGCATTGACAAAGAAAATTGAATATCTGAGAAGTGCGCAAAGAAGGATGGAGAGAGATACGTGCTGGGAGTCGCACTGAGCGAGCGTAAGGCATTGCAGTAGCGAGCATATGCAGGTGAGAGAGAAACATTGAAAGTGTGAAGACGAGTGAGTGCACTTGGAGCATGCGAACGACTCTACATCGGGCGTGATGATGAACGACGGACGAGACTCACACCGGAGTGGTGGCTGAATGAGCAAACACGGACGAGAGGACGCGAACCGCGGAGATGGAGCGATTAAATCAGTCCATGTGTGCCCTCCGATAGAGGTGTATTGTTGCATCGCGGGACCGTGATGGATGATCGGCGACTTTCGGAGGCATTTAACCAGCAGTGGATAGATCGTGGCCGATGATAGAAAAGGTGGACTGGAAATTGATTCATAAATCCATCTGTGCGGAGCTGTGGGTGTGCAACCCCTCGTAGGCCCCCGTGATAGGAGTGTGCGTTATGTGCCACTGTGTAACGGTGTCACTGTGTGAGGGTTATTGTGTCGCTGGGAATCCACATGTATGCATAATGTGACATAACTTGTGATTCCTAAGTGAGGGGTGGGGCCCACTTGTCCCCCACCCCCCGCGCCTCACAATGCCCTCAATTGAGTACGGGGGGCGGGGGGGGGGGTGCCCCACCCCGCCCCCACCCCACCCCACCACCGTCTTTCGGAATTCGCTCTGTTTCCTATCAGGGCAGTGGGGGAGGGTGGGCGGGGGCATTTGGGGTCGCTGAAGACGAATGCACGCCCACTATTTGGGAGAGTGATGGGAAAGGGAGGAGATGTAACGAGAGAGAAGAGAGGGAAGATATAAAACACAGAGGGGAGAGGGATGAGTTGATGACGGTGAGTGTGGGATGCAAACTGGAGAGAGGAGAGGGGATGGCATAGGGAGCTTGGTGGTGGGAGTGGGAGAGTGAGGGTCGAGCTGTCAACGGAGAGGAGAGGGGGAGAGTGAGAGAAAGAGGACAGCATCTCCACGAGAGAGGAGAGAGAGTGAGCGAGAGAGTGAGCGAGAGGTGGGGGTTTTACATAAAGCTAAGTTAAAAAATGTAAAAAAAAATACTAAATGATGAACGAAGCAAAGTGCCGAATACACCGAGCATCTTCTTGTTTCCACTGATCCGTAAAATACGAGAGGAGAGAGTGAGAGGAGAGAGAGGTGGTGGCGGGGGGGGGGGGTAGATAAGGCGAAGTGAGAGAAGAGCGTGGGAGGAAAGGATAATGATGGGAGAGTGGGAGGAGAGATGAGATGAGCGAGTGGGAGAGGAGGGAGGAGAGATGAAGGGAGGAGGGATGGGGAGAGTAGTGGGAGGAGAGTGGATCGAAGAAGGGCGAGGAGAATAGGAGAGGAGCGAGGGAGGATGAAGGGAGAGGAGGGGGGATGAAGGGAGAGGAGGGGGGATGAAGGGAGAGGAGGGAGAGCGCGTGGGAGAGTGAGAGAGCCGCTAGGAGGAGGAGGAAGAGCGGGGGTGTTTGTGTTTGATTCACGCGTGGGACTGGAGGAGGTGAGTGTCGCGTGTGCGTCCGTCTATGTGTGTGTGTAAGTGTGTATGTGCCCGTGTGTTAATATGTGCGTGTAGGTGTGCGCTGGTGTTTACGAAGGCGCGCAAGTGTGTGTACGTTGCGTGTGCACGTGTTTGTGCGTGATGGCATTTAGAGTGCGTGGGTGAGTGTGCGTGGAGATCTGTTGGTGGGTGCTATTGCTTGTAGGTTTGTGTGCGTATTAGGTGTGTCTATCTGTGTACGTGTCGGTAGGTGTGTGTGTGTTCATGTGACTGACATTTGTGTTGCCAGTATATCCTCGAATTAACGTGCCCCGCATATAATGAGGGAGGGTGTGTGGGGGTCGCTATGGGGAGTTGGGGACCTCCCAAAAAAATGGAAAACATTAAAAAGTCGCGCTCCCAGATATCAAAACCTGGACAGCGCTCAGAGACACAGAGAGAGATAGCATTGCCGACCCAGTGCAAGCTCTGTGGTTATGAAACAGTGGCATCGTCAGGTCGCGCGTCTCGGAATCGGATAGCGATTGTTGGTGGTTCAAGTTGCGAATTATAATTAAAAGAAAAAAAACATTATTTTTAAATTGCGTTATAAATGTTTTTTTTTTTTCTCACCGGTATGTAAGTCGGTATAAATAAAATGACAACAAGCTGTAAACGTGATGCATTTAATGTTTGTGGAAATAATGTAACGGGTTTTTGTCAAGGCGACGGATATACCCGGGGGGGGGAGCACCCGACCCGCCCCCCCGTGAATTGTCCGAGTTTTATTCGGGGACACGCAGTTTGTGATGTTTATGGCGCTGTTGATGGTGGTGTTTACGTGGCGGAGGCTCGTGAAGAACGCTGCTGCTCCTAGGCAGTTGGAAGGCAGTAGCCATCCAACAACAACGGAGGGCAGAGGAGCGACGCTCACAACAACGAGCGACGCGCATGGTGGCTAAAGCATAGCAAGTTTGCACAGTAGGGGACACAGGTGGTGCATCGGCCAGTCGTCTCAGTCAGTCGACCCATAGGCACCTGGGTCTGTCCGACGACCTCCTGCCAGCGGGCGTTCGACAACACTTCACGTGACCTTAACGTGCACATAGCCTGGCACAAGCGCCGTGGTGACGTCACCGCCACTTATTGGCGAATGGCGGTTGTTGGTGTTTATGTTTTGATGTAACGTCTGTGTTTACGGTTGTGTTGTGCAATTGATGTTTACTCACTCTGTGATGGGTGTATCGTTTGTGTTTACGTTGCGATGTGATCGTCATGCCATGGTTGTGTGGGATTGATGTTTCCGTGATGTTTGTGGTGATGTTGCAGACACTGTGCTCCTAAATTTGCCATCATCATCATCACAGCCATCGTTTACAATAACGGTATGCATCTTGATGATGATGGTAGTAGTGGTGATGGAAGTGTTGATTATGGTAGTGATGATGGTATTCATGATGTTGATGGTTTTTATAGTGGTGGTGTTGATGTTTGTGTTTATTATGGTAGCGATGAAGATCATGGTCGTAATGATGTTAGTATTGGTGATGGTAGAGTGATGATGATGGTAGTGAGTGATGATGTTTGTTGGTGATCATATTAGTGAATGATCATGGTGGTAGTGGAGTGATTATCAAAATGAGTGGTGATGGTAGTGATGATGGTGATGGTAGTAGGTGATGATGATAGTCGTGAGTGATGATGATGGGAGTGAATGACGGTAGTGATGGCGATGGTAGAGTGATGATGATGATGTGGTGAGATCTCACTCGCCACTGACGTGAGACATAGCCGGGAATGGAAGTCGTGTGTGTATCGCAGCGAGCTAATCACTGCGCCACCGCTCCCCAGACACAAACACCGCTGCGCAGATGTCTTCGTGGCCTGTGCGTGAGTCATCGCCGGATGACTTCAGCGCGTTTGGGGAGCAGGGTGATGGGGCGAGGGTGATCTGAGGTGATGGGGGAGAGGGTGATGGGGGGGATGTAAGGATACTGGGGGAGAGGGTGATGGGGGGGAGGGTGATGGGGGGGAGGGTGATGGGGGGGAGGGTGATGGGGGAGAGGGTGATGGGGGGGGGGGATGTAAGGATGATGGCGGAGAGGATGATGTAAGGATGATGGGGGAGAGGGTGATGGGGGGGAGGGTGATGGGGGGGAGGGTGATGGGGGAGAGGGTGATGGGGGAGAGGGTGATGGGGGAGAGGGTGATGGGGGGGGAGGGTGATGGGGGGGAGGGTGATGGGGGGGGAGGGTGATGGGGGGGAGGGTGATGGGGGAGAGGGTGATGGGGGGGGGAGGGTGATGGGGGGGAGGGTGATGGGGGGGGAGGGTGATGGGGGAGAGGGTGATGGGGGGGAGGGTGATGGGGGGGGAGGGTGATGGGGGGGAGGGTGATGGGGGAGAGGGTGATGGGGGGGGAGGGTGATGGGGGGGAGGGTGATGGGGGGGAGGGTGATGGGGGAGAGGGTGATGGGGGGGGGGATGTAAGGATGATGGGGGAGAGGGTGATGGGGGAGAGGGTGATGGGGGGGAGTGTGATGGGGGGGAGGGTGATGGGGGAGAGGGTGATGGGGGGGGGAGGGTGATGGGGGGGAGGGTGATGGGGGGGGAGGGTGATGGGGGAGAGGGTGATGGGGGGGGGATGTAAGGATGATGGGGGAGAGGGTGATGGGGGAGAGTGTGATGGGGGGGAGTGTGATGGGGGGGAGGGTGATGGGGGAGAGGGTGATGGGGGGGAGGGTGATGGGGGGGGAGGGTGATGGGGGGGAGGGTGATGGGGGAGAGGGTGATGGGGGGGGAGGGTGATGGGGGGGAGGGTGATGGGGGGGAGGGTGATGGGGGAGAGGGTGATGGGGGGGGGGATGTAAGGATGATGGGGGAGAGGGTGATGGGGGAGAGGGTGATGGGGGGGAGTGTGATGGGGGGGAGGGTGATGGGGGAGAGGGTGATGGGGGGGGGAGGGTGATGGGGGGGAGGGTGATGGGGGGGAGGGTGATTGGGGGAGAGGGGTGATGGGGGGGGGGATGTAAGGATGATGGGGGAGAGGGTGATGGGGGAGAGTGTGATGGGGGGGAGTGTGATGGGGGGGAGGGTGATGGGGGAGAGGGTGATGGGGGGGGAGGGTGATGGGGGGGAGGGTGATGGGGGGGAGGGTGATGGGGGGGAGGGTACTGGGGGAGAGGGTGATGGGGGGGGAGGGTGATGGGGGGAGGGTGATGGGGGGGAGGGTGATGGGGGGAGAGGGTGATGGGGGGGGGATGTAAGGATGATGGGGGAGAGGGTGATGGGGGGAGAGGGTGGATGGGGGGGGAGTGTGATGGGGGGAGGGTGATGGGGGAGAGGGTGATGGGGGGGGGAGGGTGATGGGGGGGAGGGTGATGGGGGGGAGGGTGATGGGGGAGAGGGTGATGGGGGGGGATGTAAGGATGATGGGGGAGAGGGTGATGGGGGAGAGTGTGATGGGGGGAGGGTGATGGGGGAGAGGGGGGAGTGTGATGGGGGGGAGGGTGATGGGGGAGAGGGTGATGGGGGAGAGGGTGATGGGGGGGGAGGGTGATGGGGGGGAGGGTGATGGGGGGGGAGGGTGATGGGGGAGAGGGTGATGGGGGAGAGGGTGATGGGGGGGGAGGGTGATGGGGGGTAGGGTGATGGGGGGGAGGGTGATGGGGGAGAGGGTGATGGGGGGGGGGGATGTAAGGATGATGGGGGAGAGGGTGATGGGGGAGAGGGTGATGGGGGGGAGTGTGATGGGGGGAGGGTGATGGGGGAGAGGGTGATGGGGGGGGTGATGGGGGGGAGGGTGATGGGGGGGAGGGTGATGGGGGGGAGGGTGATGGGGAGAGGGTGATGGGGGGGGGGATGTAAGGATGATGGGGGAAAGGGTGATGGGGGAGAGTGTGATGGGGGGGAGGGTGATGGGGGAGAGGGTGATGGGGGAGAGGGTGATGGGGGGGAGTGTGATGGGGGGGAGGGTGATGGGGGAGAGGGTGATGAGGGAGTGGGTGATGGGGGAGAGGGTGATGGGGGGGAGGGTGATGGGGGGAGGGTGATGGGGGAGAGGGTGATGGGGGAGGGGATGTAAGGATGATGGGGAGAGAGTGATGGGGAGCGGGGTGATTTCATGTGACGGGAGAGGGTGATGGGGGAGAGGAAAGGTGATGTGGAGAAGGTGATGTAAGGTTATGGGAGGGCGATGGAGGGTATTTTAAGGTGAAGTATGGAGGGTGAGTGGCGGGTGTGCGGGAGATGGTGTGTGATGGGGGGGGGGAGAGCACGGTGCATCGGGCACTACGAACCCCAGCTCCCCGAGATAAATTCTTAGCCACGGCAAACACCGACCCGCACTGACTCGTGCGGTGATGTATGGTCAATCTACCCACGTGGTCAACGCGGCATGGGGAGGCTTTCATCCAGCAGTGGCTATAATTGAATTGCAATGCGACATCGAGACTGACTGATCTCGCTTAAATTGGGAATCATCAGTGAGTTTAGCCCAGATACTTACGTAAGGTGATGGGGGAGGGTGATGTCATCAACATTAACCCTCCGTCACCCCCAACATCGTCTTGAACCACGCCTCTCATCATCGCCATCCGCTCCCCGCACCATCAACATTATCAACCCCTCCCCAATCACCCATATCATCAACAACCAATCATCCACCCCACCCCCCACCATCATCATCATTTACTCACTCCCCCATCATCATCATCCCCTCCCCCATCACCCCCATCCTCAAAAAGCCCCCCCCCCCTCTTCGCCCTCCTTCCATCACCGACTCCCCTACCACCCCGCCTCTCTGGGCGAGCCCACGTGGTAAGTGCAGTTCAGTACAGTACTCGAACAGGCTGCAGCGCAGTGTGCTTGCTACCTCTGCATCTCGTTGCTCCGCTTTGCAACCCCCCCCCCACCCCCATGCGTCTGTACCTCCCAAATCGTCCCTGCACCTCCCCGATTCGTATTGCTCCCTTCCACACCTCCTGCTCGTTTGCTTCTCCCGTCATCTCTCTGCCCCCTCTTCTGCACATCTCTGCTTCCCTTGCAACTCCCCGCCTCTCCCTCTACTTCCTTACTCCGTTGTCATTTTGCTCGCCTCGCCTATGCTCGCCCAGCCAACTCCATCCCTCCCTCTGGCCCTCCCCTTGGGTCGATTCGGCATTAGATGAGTGCCTGGTGCAGTATGTAAACATCAACACTTGGGAGACAAAGGCGGTCGGAAGTGATGCTGGTCACCCACCGCCTCGTGTGCCATGCCGACCTAATAGGTGCTCGCTGACAATACTAGCCCGAACAGTCTGTTAAAAGTTATATAGGGGATTTTTGTCTGTTCGTGTGTAAAGAGTCATTGTTACAGGTGTATGTAGTAGTAGCTTTTGATATTGTGTAGTAGCGTTGTACAGGTGTGTGTGTGTGTATGTGGTACAGGTGCGCGTGTGTGGGTAGGGTTTGGTACGTGTGTGTGTGTGGCAGGGTTGGTGCAGGTGAGTGCGTGTGTTTGCTATAGGTGTATGTGTGGTACAGGTGTATGAGAGTCCAGCCGGGTGATCCTAACCCAGCACTCCCATTCACTTTCCCACTTTCAGGTGGGGGGCCCTTGGCGCTTGTCTGTGCCTCCATCGCATGACGTGCCCAGGGTGAGAGCCCCCCACGGTGGGAGCGAGGTCCTCGCACTCCAAGCTCTATCGGCAATCCAGACTCCAAAGTCTCCCGGATCCAAAATCCAGGCTCCGGGATTCCGACTCCCAACACCCGAGGATCAATAACTCCAGGTTCCAGGCACCGACGCTTGAGGCTACTAAAGGCCCAGCAACCAAGACTCCAGGCTCCACAAGCCAATAATCCTCCATGCGGCGTGCTCCAGGCCCTGAGGCTCCTCCAAGCTTTGGAATTGTGGCTCCAAGCTCACCACACTCCAGACTCCTGTCCTAAGACTCCAGAATCCTGGAGCATGGACCCCCAGGATTTCTCCACGCCCGGCTCCGCGCCTCCCCCGCCGCTGAGTGCGGGGGGCCGGGTATCCTGTCATCCCGGCCCCGCTGCTGGCCCCCCTTCTCATCTTCTCTACCCCCCACACAAGTACATGGCGGCCCCCCACCTGCAACAGAAGCCCCTGCCCAGCGCGCACCCCTCAGGTGAGATGCGGGAGCCCACTACCCCTTACCCCCCCCCCCCCCCCCCGTAGCAACGCGGATTTTTAAATCCTTTATATTAAGTTCGCTTGCTTGCTTACGACCGTGCAAATCTTTTGGTCGTTTTTGAACCCACTTCCTGTGATCCAATCGAGCTGACATTTTGCACACAGACTCGTTGTGCGTGACAATTAATGTTCGTGAAAAATTTTCCTACATTTTACACTTTTTAGGACCAATATATTTAATTACCAATTGCTAATGGTGCAATGCAATCATCTGACCCATAGGTGGCAGCCATCTCAAGCCAGAGGACGAGAGGACTCTAGCCGCCACGCATATAAAGGATTTATAGTGAAAAACTTTGTTTTACGGGTTATACTTATTACAGGTGTGGTGGTGTGGTTGGGGGTGCAGGGTCCTGTGTGTACTGCAGCCGAGCCTGGAGCTTGTCAAGGGGCGGATTAATGTGGTTGCTGGGAGATTTGGAAAGTGGAGCTGGGGGGGGGGTATTGGTTGGCTGGGTGGGTGCTAGGTGTGTACACGCAGACACGTGTGTTTTGTGTGTGCGCGCACATGGGAGTGTAGCGGCGAGCACTACGAAACCCGGCGACCCCAGTTCGATTCCCGGCCATGGCCAACACCGGGTGACGATTATCTGAACCAGCCCTGAGGTCAACTCTGCTTCCAAATGAGTCCTTGGTGCGGTGCGTAGGGAGACGAAGGCGACGGCGTGGTGCTGGCCACCCTCGACTCGTGTGCCGTGCCGTCTTCATATGTGCACTGCCCTAACAGTCTGTTTGGCTGTACGGGAATCTTTATACTGGTAGGAACGAAGTGGACCAGACCACCAATAGATTAATGTGTCCGTCCGTCCGTCCGACTGTCCGTCCGTCCCTCCGTGTATCAACATCGCCCCCTACTGCAAACACTTGGCATGACCCTACAAAAACCTTTAGACTCAGTGACGCTATCCTGGTAGCAACATCGCCCCCTACTGCAAACACTTGGCATGACACGTGTAACATTCCCTTATTCCCTGAGATAGCTTTTGATTAAAACCTTGAAATTAAATAAAGTGCGCGCGTTTCGTTAACATTAACGTGAGTAGCCGCGTGTAAGAGTTACATTTTAACGAGACGCGCGCAACTATGTTACTGAGGCCTAGTCCGTTAGCGCCTCGTATACAGCCTTAGGCTTTTGCGTGGCAAGGTATATTAAGCGTTTATTTTAATATGTTATAAAAAATAAATTGCACTTTTAACATTAACGCGAGTAGCCGCGTGTAAGAGTTACATTTTAACGACAGGCGCGCGCTATAATCATTAGTTATAAACTGTATTAGTCACTTTTAAGTTACTGAGGCCTAGTCCGTTAGCGCCTCGTATACAGCCTTAGGCCTTTGCGTGGCAAGGTATGTTAAGCGTTAGTTTTAATTTGTTCATAAAAATAAATTGCACTTTTAACATTAACGCGAGTAGCCGCGTGTAAGAGTTACATTTAACGACAGGCGCTCGCTATAATCAGTAGTTTATAAACTGTATTAGTCACTTTAAAGTTACTGAGGCCTAGTCATTCAGCGCCTCGTATACAGCCTTAGGCCTTTGCGTGGCAAGGTATATTAAGCGTTTATTTTAATTTGTTTATAAAAATAAATTGCACTTTTAACATTAACGCGAGTAGCCGCGTGTAAGAGTTACATTTTAACGAGACGCGCGCACTATAATGAGTGGTTTATACTGGTAGGAACGAAGTGGACCAGACCACCAATAGATTAATGTGTCCGTCCGTCCGTGGAGGGGTGGTGTTGAGGGTGGTGTTGGAAATGAAAGACTACGAGTCTTTAAATCTAACAGCGTTTCTTGTCAAAACAAACACTTTTAATTAACGTTACACTAGAATACAGTAATTTTTTCTTTAACTCCTCTATACCCGATCTATCTCTGTACCAGTACTAAGTATTATTCCTACCAGCCCACCCCGCAGGGTCCTGTTCTTTTTACACAAACACTAGCTGTACTACCCGGCTTCGCCCGGGACTTGTATCCACCACGGCCGGCCGCCTTTGTCTCCCCAGTGGCGATGTTAATACGCCACAGCAGTTACTCGTTTGAGGCAGAGTCGACCTAGGGGAGGTTCAAATAATCGTCACCGGTGGTGGCCGTGAGCGGGAATCGAACTGGGTTCGCCGGGTTGGTAGCGCAGCGTAGCGTTAAGCACTACACCCACCGCTCCTCACACAGCACACACGCACAGACACACGCAGACACAGACCACACAGACAGCACGCTAACCACTACACTACCGTTCCCCCTACACAACACACGCGCGCGCGTCCATAGGTACACATACACGCGCTTGCTGCAGACACACACATAAACACACATACATACACGCAGACACACACATACACACACACATACATACACACAAACACATACACAGTGACATGCGTATTCCCATCGCGGGGCACGGGACGTGCCTCCCGGCAAATCCCTCGCAAGCGATCGTACACAGATGGACAGACAACTGAACAGTACGACGTTTGGCTGGTAATTGCATCCAGCATCAGCGAAAGGACGTACTCTGAAATGGGAATTGTTGTGGTTTTATGCTTGTACACACCGGTGGGCCAAAGCAGAGACTTATGAGTGTTTTATCAACGGGACACTTTTTGACTGATTGGCCGTGTGGGGTGGTGGAGGGTTACAACACATTAATTAAGGCGAGCGAAAGGCAATACAGTTATTTTGAAGAATGGTTGCGAAAGGCGTACGTGTTACAAAAAGACTCACTTTACTTAAGAAGCAGGCTAATGTGTACATGATAGACTGTCAGTAGAGCCACCCAGAAATATAACCAGGCTACACTGTACATTCTAGAGTGGCAGTACGCTCAGCCAGCTTAATGAGTATTTGAGTGAACATTTAAACAAATCCATTATTGGCGCGTGTGGTTTAAACATAATTATACAGTAGTTTTTTCATGAGAAATGGCAATTGTTGTGGTTTTCTGCTTGAACACACCGGTGGGCTAAAGCAGTCAAGTCTTAGTCTTTTATGAACGTGACAATTTTGTGGAGATTGGGCGTGTCGGGTGGTGGATAAGGGTGACAACACCTTAATAAATAAGGCAATCTAACGCAATAACGTTGTTTATGAATAATGTTTGCGAAAGCGTACGTGTTACAAATTGACTAACTTTACTTCCTAACCAGGCTAATGTGTACATGATAGACTGGCAGTACACCCAGTCAGCTGAATAAGCAGGCAGCAGTCTACATAATAGACGGGCAGTACGCTAAAGCAGCTTAATGGACTATTTGTACAAAGAACATTGAAAGAATCGATTATAATAACCAGGCTACAGTCTACATTATAGACTGCCAGTACACCCACTCAGCTTCATAAGCAGGCTAGAGTCTACATGATAGAGTGGCAGTACGCTGACAGAGTTTAATAAGCAGGCTACAGTGTACATAATAGACTGTCAGTACACTCACCCAGCTTAATGAGTATTTGTACAGTGAACATTAAAGTAATCGATTGTTGGCGCGTTGGGTTTTAAAAGTAATATTAATAGCACACATTGTGGTGGGGGTGTAGTGAAGTGTAGGAAAAACTTTGATGAATTTACCTCAGAGTGGCGTGGTGGGTGTCGGGGCCTAGTAGCGTGCAAAGCCTGCGGCCTCGCCTAAAATTGTCGACTTGGAAGAGGCAGGGTACGGGTGGCGTTCCTTCCCCCCCCCCCCCCTAGCGCGCCAACAATACTGTGTAATGGCTATTATTTAATTAATTACGGAGCTTATGAAAGTGGCGAAGGCGTGGCTAGCGGTTGGCAGGGGCAACCGCCGTCCAATGAAAGTGCGTATGTTCCGGAGACACACAGACACACAGACAGACAGACAGATTCACGATTTTATATATATAGATTAGCCATGCTTTAGCTCGCACCACAGGACGTGACTGCACACGTTAGCACGCGTGCACGCTGGTAAACACTCGCGTAACCCCACATGCTAAATGGGAGTCTATTATAATCGCACTCTCATGATTACATTGTCCTAAAACACGAGTTGAGCCTTCTGCGCGGATATTAATTATTTTAACCAATTCTATATTTGTGTTGGCGCTCGTGCCTCTCCACGGCAAGATGTGTAGAGATGTTAACTACCTCTCCTGGTACACAGGAGGTCCTGGGTTCGATCCCAATCCTGACGCCTGTATATTGCGAGTTTTCATGTCTCTCCCCTGTAGTATCATGGATTTTTCTCCGGGTCCTCCAGTTTTTCCCTCCATTTTAGAATCAACATGCGTTTTAAAAGTTGTGTTGTTATAAATGTCCCACGTGGTCATAAACCACTTGGTAGTGCTGTCATTTGTCGCTTTTGAAAAAGAGTTGCATAGATCTGTGGGCCTTGCCTGGTAATGTAACAAAAAATGTTTAGTTTAACTTTAGGAAAAGCGTCTTGAGACTGAGGCTCTCCTTTTAGAAACAAGGCTCGTACAGTATATAATAATGCCTTTTATATCGAAGGATTCCACGGTTTAATCGATTTTTTTTGTACTCTCTAGTTGACTGACTAAACATAGCTACACTCGTGCACAAACCCGAACACGTGTACACAGACTCGTGTAAACTCAACACGGACGGATTTGCCCCCCCCCCCAATCCGTATAGCCTTAACCGACTCTTAGGGCAAGTGCTGTTCGCGAGCACCTAATGGGGGGGGGGGGGTGGTTGGCCAGCATCACGCCCGGTCGCCTTTGTCTCCCCAGTGGCGATGTTTATACACCGCACTAGATGCTCATTTGAGGCTCAGTCGATCTAGGGGGGAGGTGCAGGACCGGTTCAGCTAATCGTGTGTGCGTGTGTACATGCGGTAGTGTAGCGGTTAGGGCGCTGCGCTATGAACCTGGAGACCCGGGTTCGATTCCCGCTCACGGCTAACATCAGGTGACGATTATCTGAACCGGACCTGGGCCTCCCCTAGGTCGACTTCGGCCGCAAATTGAGTGCCTGGTGCGGTGTGTAAACATCGCCACTGGGGAGACAAAGGCGGTCGGGCGTGGTGCTGGCCACCCACCTCCTCGTCTACCGTTTCGGCCTTCATAGGTGCTCGCTAACAGCACTTGCCCCTACAGTCTGTTAAGGCTATACGGGGATCTTTATCTTTATGCACTTGGGCACGTCCCCCACGAACCCGCCTCTCCCCCTTGTGGTATACACTCGCATGTGTGTGCGTGTGTACACACGCATGTATTCGCATGTGTGTGCGTGTGTACACACGCATGTATTCGCATGTGTGTGCGTGTGTACACACGCATGTATTCGCATGTGTGTGCGTGTGTACACACGCATGTATTCGCATGTGTGTGCGTGTGTCTGCACCCACAATAGACTCGCGTGGAGGCGCACAATCTCACCCCATGGAGGTCGTGGTTTTAGAAGAAGTGAGGGGGGGGGGGGGGGGAGAAGAGGGAGAGGAGAGGCGGGTTTCGTGGGAGACGTGCAGAAGAGGTAATGAGAGCAGGAGCGAAGACGAGGGAGATGGGGGTGGGGGTGAAGGGGAGGCGGAAATGTGGATATGTGGAAGAGGACGGAGGGAAATTGCAAGAGGAATGAGAAGAGAGCGGTGGGAGAAGTGGAACGATGGTTTTGCCAAACCCGGTGCAGCGGCGAGTTTCACGAGGAATCTGTGGGGGAGCAGCAATGTGGCGTTAATGCCCCCCCCCCATCCCTGCCCCCCCTCGTATAAGGGGGGCTTCTTGCGGGAATGAGGAGCCTGTAGGGGAGGGGCTGTTGGGCACAGGCTCCTAACCCCTCCCCTCCACCCTCAATACAAAGCTTCCCCTCCCACTCCCACCCTCCCTTGTGTTTGCACTTCGGGGTCTAAACTTGAACCGCGTCGGGCGAGGGGGTAGGGGACCCCTGTCTGGCCGTGCTGCTGCTGCTGCTGCGGTGGGGGAGGCGGGGTCATTCGGGGACACGGGGCGTGGGAAGGTGGTGGCGGTGGTCTGATGGAGGTGGTGGATTTGGTGTCGTTGAGATTGCGGGGTGTGTGTGTGGTTGAGATGGTGGGCAGTGGATTTCTGTTGATGGTGTTTATTGAGATTGTGATGGTGGTGTGGTGTGGATTTTTGGCAGCTGTTGTGGTGGTTGTTTATGGTAGTTGGCGAGTACAGTGGTGGTGGGATGTTGTCGTGGATGTTGCTACCGTTGTGGTGAAGAACAGAGTACAGTTGTGGTGGTAGTTGTGTGGTGTTGGTGGCGGAGGTGCTGTGGTAGCGGCTATTGTCGTGGTGATGTGGTTGTGGTGGTGATCGGGGGGAGAGGCACCACAATTGATGTAGAGTGGGAGAGGCCCGTAGAGGGGGTGGAGAGGAATGCATTGAGAGAACCGGCCTCTCCCTGTACCCCGCCGCGACTCTCACGGGCCCGAGTGAGAGCGTGCTGTGAAGGAGTGTGTGTGTAATGAGTGCTTGTGTGGGGAGCGGTGGCGCAGTGGTTGGTACGCTACAAACCCGACGAGCTCGTAGCCAAACATCGGTGACGAATCTCCTGAACCGGACCTGGCACTGCGTCTAAAACGTCGGTACTCTCTCTCGCCCCTCTACCCCCCGGCGAGACTAAGGAGGTTCTGGCCACACCAACACCACTTGCCCTAACAGGCTGAGGCTATACGGTGGCTGGCTTTGTCTTTGTGTAATAAATGTGAGTGTAGAGAATGTTGTACGTGCGAGAGATGTTTTTTTTCAAATCTGTAACCCAGAGGATGTCGGAGGTGGGAAGTGGTGGTTTAGTGCACGGCCTTGGAAACTCTGACCTTGCGTTTTTTAGATTTGGCGAGTGATTATCTGAACCTGTGGTTTGACCTTAACCAGTCACATGTTGCTTTTTGGCGGCCCCTCCCACCCATGCTGCCCTGAATAGGTGCTTGCTAACAACACTTTTCCTAAAACGGCCTTGTTTAAAAGGCTACCCGGGGGATAATAGTTTTGAGGGTTAGGTTTTTGGTGCGTGCAATTCTGTACTTGGAGTACTGTGCATCGCGAATATGAACTTGTATTTTGCTTTTGTTAGAGCTGAGGACGGGGGCTCAAAGCGGCCAGCTACAAATCGCATGATTTGACTAACTGATCTCAGTGCAACGCGTATCCTTGTCAGAAATCCATCTTCATTTCGACTGCAGGAATCTGAGTGAGGTGGGTGAGGTAGGTGAGCTGAGGTTGAACACTGGATAGGATCTAAACTAAACATTATCCGATGCACACGTTTGTACTTGTAACCAGTTTTAGAGGCTGTACATTGTGTGTGTGTGTGTGTGTACGAGGGTGCATGTAAAGGTGTGTCCATGACATTGAGCGTTTACACTAGGTGTGCATTGTTTGAAGGGAGTTGAAGAATAGACGAGGGGGCTGGGTTATTAACCAAACACCAACGGCCACATCCACTCGCCCCCTACACCCACACCCTTACCCGCGCTCCTATGCCCGCACCCATAAAAGCAACCCCTCCCATAAGACCACCCCCACTCGCATCCACTCCCATACCCCCTCCCCCATCCACACCTCCACTCACAAATCCCCCCCCCCCCACCCCTTTACTCGCACCCACAGAGGGATGTGTAAAGTTGGGAGCCTGATGATGGGGGGTGTGATAACCAATGGGCACAATCACTCTGGGTAACCTGTAACAACACCTGGATCTGTTCCTCGTGACCTGCTAGGAGCAGCGAGTCTTCCACGCCTCCGCAGTGAACCTAGTCTGGCACAAGTTGTCGTGGTGAAGGCACCACCACTTGGTGAATGGCGGCCGTTGTGGTTTTTCTGAAACGACAACCAACTCCACCACACCTGCCATCACAATCACCGCCGCTACCACCCCCACCGTCTGGACCGTGTCTGCAGAAATCGTTAGGAGCGATGGTGGCCGTACAAAGTCTGCGTGTGGTAGATTGCCGTGCCCGGGGGATGAGTGGTTTTTATGCCGGGAAAGCTTTTCGAGTCTCATGACTGTCTTTCAGGAGAATCCTACCATTTTTAAATCCTTTATATTAAGTTCGCTTGCTTGCTTACGACCGTGCAAATCTTTCGGTCGTTTTTTAACCCACTTCCCGTGATCCAATCGAGCTGACATTTTCCACAGACTCGTTGTGCGTGACAATTTAATGTTCGTGAAAATTTTTTTCAAAAATTTTACACTTTTTTTTAGGACAAAAATATTATATTTAATTACCAATTGCTTAATGGTGCAATGCAATCATCTGACCCATAGGTGGCAGCCATCTCAAGCCAGAGGACGAGAGGACTCTAGCCGCCACGCATATAAAGGATTTATAGTGAAAAACTTTGTTTTTACGGGTTATACTTGTTCTTTTTTATGCAGTGGCAGACGACGGTTGCTGTGTAGATTGCAATCGAGGTAATTCTGTGCGAACTCCTATTTTGTGTCGTAGGGAGTGGCACTAACGAACCCGGTGACCCGAGTTCGATTCCCGCTCGCCTCCAGAACAGTGGCGAATATGCAAACTGGTTCTGGGCCTGCCCTAGATCGGCTCTGCCCTAAAGGAGTACCCTGTGTGACCATGTAAACATCAGCACTGTGGAAACCCAAAGTGGCCAGTTGTGGTGCAAATGGCACTTGCCCAAAGGCTATATGGGGGCGCTTTGTGTTTCTGCATGTGTAGGGGAGATGGTAAATCACTGGTTCAGTCTGATCAATTTTTATAACCGCTTCCAATCAAGGGTGAAAGCATTGACGATGCTTTTTTTTTTAGTTGTGTAACGTGCGGTCGCCATAACTCCTTAAGAAGATTCGGTATGAACTAACGCTTATCATCCAGTTGTATTGCTACAAGCTGCTCGCTCTAGAGAAAATTGGCAAAAATTGATGGAAAGGTTCCTCCCAAAGGGGTTTTCCAAAACATGTTGACATCCTCTGGCAATGTGCGTACCCGTCACCTGCTATGTGGTCTCCCTTCTCGACTTTACGCGCATTGTTACCACCAATCAAATGGTTCTGAGGGCAAGCCATGCGTGTGCATGCTTTTTCGTCCTTGTATTTCCGTGGATGCTACGTACGGAAATACCAGTGGCTGTGGGTGGGGGAGTCCACGTCAAATAATTGTGCACAATATAGATTTTTCTTTTTTTTTTTAAACCCACGTTGAATTTTGCACACCGTTTGCCAAAATGTATCGCGAGTTTGACGGGTGGCCCTGCGGGGATGGTGTTTGCTGCGAGTCATGAGGTTTGATTTCAAATCCAGGAGGCAGGCCTGGTCCATTTTTTTTATAGCACTGACTTTTGTTATAAATGATAACAATGTGATTTTTTTTTTTCAAATGTTTCAAGGACCTTCTCAATTGTGGCAACCGAATTCTGAAATGAATGTCATCTCTTCCGACCCAGCCTTCTTCGTCTGCATTTGAGGGCATTAATATCGGCGACTACTGCCACGCTTGCATGCCATTTTTTTCGTACAACCAATTGACTGGAGCTTGAGACTTGATTTTCAAATTGCGGAATTGCAACTTATTCTTGATGGGTTTTTTTTAAATGCCACGCGTTTTTTTTTCCCCCTCGCCAGTGTCGCGCTTAATTTGTCTTTTGGATTTCCAGCTTTACTTCCTTTTTTGTACATAGTTCTGGTGGTTTATTACTTTCATATTTTTTACGAGTCATCTTAACATTCCCCTGCTTTTGTTCTACTCCGCCCCCTGTAAACCCTCCCTTTCCTATCCGCCGATCTTGGGGCTGAATCTCCCATTATAACCTCGTCACCATGGGAAGAAATAAATGAGCTTCTAAGCTCCAATAGTCCTTGCCCAAAGTAGACCTGACAACAGATTTGCCGCGATGCGCGTATGAACTGGTAACGACACCAAGCGCTGTCTGCTTCACAGCGGACCGCTAAGATCCCGTGACGTCACTCGAGTGTCGGCCATTGCATGCGGGCGTCACGTGTCCATGTTTTCCAAATTTTCTACAATTGCACATTTTGAATCTGTGGCCCTTCTAATTCCCCCCCCCCCCCCCATCACCAACAACTTGGCAGGACCCTACTGAAAAGGATTTGTGACTGAGGCTGGGTAAACAAGTGGGATAAAAATTTTTTTCTATAACTGTGAATCCCTTTTGGCCACCACCTGCCCCCCCCCCCCCCCCCCCCCCCCCCCCCCCCCCCCCCCCACCCGCATGCTGCTGCAGGGAGCCCTGCCCTGGGGGCACCCACTGCGTTCCTGGGCAGCTTCCTGGGGGGCCCTTTGGGTGCTCCACTGGGGGGAGGCTCAATGGGGGGCTCGGCCACACCGCCCGCTATGTCGAGCTCTGCTGAACGTGGATTCCAGATGGCACCACAGGGCGCCATGACGCACGTGTGGGCGGCGCCACCACCACCACCACACGACGGTACGTAATGTCCGTGTGTGCGTGAATGGTAGACTAGTGGTTCGTGCACCGCACTACGAATCTGGCGACCTCGCATTCCATTACTGATGGGGCTGATTGATGGTGATGTAAGTGATAATGGTGGCGACAAGTGGTGCTGGTAATGAAGCTTGCAGCGATGAACGTGTGATTTCGGATGATGATGGTAGGGGGGGGCGCCCGGTTGTGTGCTCACGGCTGTTATACAGGCTTCTCCCATTTGCCGAGCAGTGGGGGGCTCTACCCCCCATACCTTGCTTTGGGGCCACTGGACGGCACGGGGCCCACGGCGTCCCCCTGTCTGTCGCGGCCGCACGACCCCCACACAGGTACGCCACATTTCTGGCCAGACACGACTCTGACCCCACCGCGCTAGGCCGCCTGTAGTAGCGGTTGGGTGGAGAGATGTGCACTCGCCGGCGCCGTTCCCAGTGATGCGTCCGGGGCGGGTCTCTCTTTCTCCTGGCAGACGGTGCGTTCGGCGGGGCTCTGCCGGTCCAGCCCGTTCTCCACCGTGATGTCGTAGTGCCGACAACCTCCCGGGCGCCGCGAGAGGGGCGGGCGCTGGCCCGGACCGGCGCCCGTGACTCGGAGCGGCCCTCGTCAGCCAGCGGCACCCCGAGGGCAGTGCGGGGTGACCGGCGGGGGAGGGCGGGCACCGCCCTGGCGGGGGAGCCACCCAACCGCGATGGGGCCCCTGCCTGGGATGCCGGCACCAGAGTCGTCTGCTCGGTGCAACCGCCAGGCAGAGTTGGTGACGGCGGTGCCGGCGATATGACGAGATCCGGCGATGCCAAACTGGCGAGGGTGGTGCGGTCGCACTCCATGGGTGTCGGCGGAGACGGGTTCGCCCCGGACGAGAGGGACGACGCGGTGGGCGCCGGGGTGAGATCGGCAAAGCCCAAGGAGCGCCAGTGTGCCGGCGCCATTAGCTCCTATGCATCATGCGGGCTGGGCCACCCAGGGCGGCTGCACCACAACTCGGTAGCCCATGGCAGTTCTGGTGAGCACCGTCCGGTGGCGCCCACGTACATGCTGTCGGCGGGCCACCAGGACCCCGATGGTGGTGGTGCCGCTGCCCGGTACGACCTCGCCGCGTGGCAAACGCAGCGGCCGCCCGTGCTGCTGGCGCCGGAACCCACGCCTGGCGAGACGCCGGCTATCAGAGGCCTCCTGCAGTACAGCGACTCGTTCTCCTCGTCGGCGTCGGCTTCGTCGTCGCTGTCTTCATCGCCGTCACCGTTTGTGCCGTCCAACGGTGCCACTGCCGCCTCCGGTCAGAGAAGTCCGTTCGGCGGGCTGGGCCGCGTGCCGCGAGGCCCCGACGGCACGGCGGGGCCGGACACTTCCAGTGCTTGCGGTGACGCGTGCCACCCACCAAGCGACGCGGCCGCCCCTTCAGTCGGCGCTGGCGAGGTTAGACACCCGCCCGTTGGTATCGCCGTGGCGGTTGCCAGGCAGAGGGGGGATCACCCCCACCACCACAACAATAACCATCAGCAGCACCACGATGACAATCGCCATAACTATGACAATAACAGCCATAACCAGCAGCACCACACTGTTCTGAAGTCTCGGGCCGGCACGCCCTCCTGCACAGCCTCGTCTGGTGGTGCTGCCGCGTCAGCCGGCGGTGGTGGCGATGGTGGTGGAAGTGGCGGTGGGTTCCAGACATCCGATCGCAGGGTGCGGCACCCAACTCCTACCGGCATACCCAAGGGTAAGACCCACTTGATCCGAGACCTTAGCTAAACTTGACCTTGCATGTTGAACTTCTTTTAGGAACGTACGTAGCTAACTGCGCTAATCGGAGGTGCAACCTTGCCTGCTCTAACCAGACCAACTGTCTGTCCCTGTGTCCTCATCTCTATGTATGCATGACTTCATATTGCACTGATTCTGTTTCCTCTGGCCAGCAACAACCAGCACTGCTGAAGTTGTACATTTTGAAAAAAGGTCATAGGGCTGCTCGACGTGGTTCTGGCCACGCCACTTTGGCCTTCATAGGTGCTCGCTAGCTACACTTACCCCAACCAGTTTGAGGCCATAGGGGGTTCTTTGTCCGTGGTGCGTGTGTGCCTGCATACGTGTGTGTTCCTGTACGCGCGCGTTTTAAAATTAAGTGGCGTTTGCCACGATGCTTTTTTCTGAGCGCAGGAGATGAGATCATGTGTACGCAGCTGTCTGCTCAATAGCGCCATTGTTGCACTGCCACCGTCGCGGTGAGCGGCGCGGGTTTAATTTAATTCGCTATCGTGACGCCGCACCGGCAGATTTTAATCTGCAGCAGAGCGCAAACAGGTTACGGGGAAATGGGCCCCGTACTGACAGACGCGGGCACTTGCAGAGGCACGGAGAGACCAGAGGGACTGACGCATATGAAGAGGCAAAGATCGTGGCACATGTGGTGAGGTGCAGGGACAGACTAATGAAGAGAGACTGGAAAATGCATCCAGGACCGAAGCATAATTGTGGACGGAACACTAGAGGCACGGAAGTAAGAGTGAATAAATAGATAGACGGGGGAACGGACGGAACAACGGATGCGGACGGACAGACTGGGTAGAACATTGCATGGGTTGTCTTCCCAGCTTCTCCGATTTCCTCGCACAAAGCCAAACACTCGCCATTAATAATGTAATTGGTCAATCATCCCAGTATGGCAGGACCCTCCTGAAAAATGAGTCTCTGGACGAGCAAAGTTATTTTGTGCGTGGTTTTTATAAAGGCAAAACTTTTTGGATTTGTGCAGCGTTCGAATGTGGTCGCAGCTCAAGATGCTACGCCAAACAGTGGGCGCATGAATTTGTGTGACCTTTTCAAACCGTACATAGTCAACTCTGAAACAAACATGTAATTAGCATGGTCTTAGAATGCATCTGGTTTCTATCTGAGTCTTTGGGTCCTAATGTGAATAAAACTATAAACTAAACCATTTTTATTTACCAGCTAAAGCCCACCTGAGCTATGTAGATCTTTTTCAGAAGCGAACCTGGCCACAAAGGATGGTGCAACGAAGTGGCTTGTGGGAATTTATAGTGGCAGCCAAACACTCTCACGTATGTCTAAAATGTGGAGGGGGAAAAACCAGACGACCTGGATAGAAAAAAAAAATTCTGAGCGAGAGGCACGCACACTTGAAATCCACAATGGGTGTCTGAATCGAACCCACGACCTCTTGCATACCAAGTGAGGTAGTTATTACTCTTTGTTTTTTCGGTAAAGTCACGTAGGTAAAAAAAATGAAATTAAAATTTTTATTTCATTTTTTTACCTACGTGACTTTACCGAAAGAACTAAGAGTGAATCCTTGCAGTCACGAAAGCTTCAAATCTAGAGGTAGTTACTATCTCGCCACCGTGGCACTTATGGGAGAGGTGAGAGGGAAGCGGAGAAGAGCTCACGAACGCTTGGGCTTTCGGTAAGGGAGTGTACGACACGGTCAGCTGGGGGAAGGGAGAGATTCGGTGTGGGGGGGGGGGGGGGGTGGCGGAGAAGAATGGGTGGCGGCCCAATGGAGGGCTTCACCCGTCTCGACTCTGCTCCGATCTGTTTGAGAAATACAAAGGCGGTGTGCGGAGGAGCCTCTGCCAACGGGGAGTGGCATGGAGGGAGGAGTGTGAGGTGGGGGGCAATTGGAGGTTCGTGGGGGGGGGGTCAGGGGCATTGGGGGGGGGGGAACTTCTCGCACCAATCTCCACTTTCGCGCGACCTCCACGTCTCGGTTTTCAGCCGGGAACGCCAGGTGACAACGCATCGATGCACAACAACAGCACGGTGTACGTCGGCATTAATAGGTGCTCGCTCGCAGCACTGCAAGAGCATGACGTAGTGTGGTTTTGACCGGTGGTATCTATGGTGTGGGCAGTGGTGGTGTTCGTGGTGCCGAGGTTTGTGGATTGCGCGGTGTCCACCTTGCCTGGCACATCGCCCTGGTGACGTCGCCTCCACTGAATGGCGGTTGTGGTGGTATGCGTAGGGTCGGGGTCTCCGTGGTGTGTAAGGCAGGTAGCCCTGCGCGTGTGTGGTGGGGCAGTGTTTTAGTGCCAGCCACTACTTTTTTGTATCTTGTCTTTTCTATGGATCTGTGTTTGTCCATCTGTCTGCATCTGTACTTCCATGTACCATACCCGTATGTGCATACATATCCGCGTATCTTTTTAAGTAACCATTTGTGTCCATACGTGTGCGTCTGGTCCTGGGCCCCGCCTCGGTTTACTGGTGTGCTTGTCGTCAACATCGCCACTAGGGGGAAACAAAAGTGGCCAGGCGTGGTGCTGGCCACCCCCTCCCAACCCCATATGTCATGGCCTTCCGAGCTACTACTCGCTAACAGCACTTATCCCAGCAGTCCTGTTAAGGCTATACAGGGGGTCTATGTCTTTGTGTGCGTGCAGGCTGTGTCCACGCAGGCCCAGTGCCAGAAGCACAGGAGGAGGAGGAGAGGGCGGCACGTGACCATGCAACTGAGCGAGCGCGGGAGCGTGAGCAGCTGCTCAGGTGAAGCCCCTTTAGCCCCCGAAATGCATCGTCCGCTCCACCTCCTTCGCTCTCCAATGACACTCGTCCTGGGTGTAAACTGCCCTCGCTGCAGGAATATGGAGTTTCCATAACTTGCTCGGGACACTGTAGGAAATTAATGCAATCCCCCGACCCCCACCCACCATGGCACTATTGGTGCGTGTTGCTGTCTTTTTTGAAAGGTGAGGTTGTAATACAAGTAGTGGTGTGGGGTGACGAATGGAGTAAGCAACTTGGAGGTTGTGAACGGAACGTGGCATATCGGGATTGGTGTTGGCCAATGATTGAAGCGGGCAGTGTTCCCGATGCAAATGCCTGGCACACTGGGTAATCCCACGATTTAAGCAAACAGTTTAAAAGCAAAATTTGCGTACAGAATCTAAATGTTTACGATTTTGGGCAGAAAAAAAAATGCGTGACTTTAACCTTTTAACTTGATATTGAGCGTTTTGTAGTTCAAGGGTGGGCGATTTTGACGACTCTGAATCTCGTTTGTGCTCGTACCCCTCTGTGCTGGGGGGGTGGGGCGTCTCTGGGAACAGGGAGAACAAGGAGTTGGCAGAGTTTGCGCGCAGCCTCAGGCCTACCTCGTTCGCCGACCTGGACCCCAACCTCGTGGTGACCACTGGAGGGGGGGCTGCCCCCATCATGCACGCTGGCCAGTGGGGAGAGCTCAATGCGCCGCACGCTCACGTCGCCCCGCACCATTGGCTGCCGAGGACCGAAAGTCCCTCGCTTTGGCTCGGGGCACCACCCTACGGTGAGCGCTTCCACCCGTGGGCCCCGCCTTTTTCAGAGCCCATACTGTGCACTCCCTGCCCCTGTTCAAGTCCATGATTGAAGATCTTCCTCGTCTCAACTTCCTACGAGTGTGCCTCTCTCCCTCCCGTAGACTCTTTGACATGCATAGACCGATATACTCCCGCAGAAACTCGGACACACACAGATCTACCATTTCATCTTTTACATATGTGGGTCTATAGCTCTCTGAGTCTATGCTAGCATGTATAACTCCACATCGTACCTTGTTTTATGGACAGGCCTCGTAGACAATTATTTTAACCGTAGATGCCGGCTGCAGATTGACTGACTGCGTTTTGGCATAGGTAAATCACTGGTGCGTCCCTCCCCTTGCGTGTGTGCCCAGGCCTGGGTGGCTTCTCTCTCCACCAGAGTATGGCAGGAGCGTTCCCTCCCGGCCTGGCGGCGCCGCCTGCCACTCCGAACTACCAGCTTGCGCGTGACCCAGCCACGGGCCACCTCGTAGTGGTGCCCACCGACTTCCCCTCTCACTACGGTAGCATGGACACCTCCACATGCGGCCCTGCACGCACGCATACGCCCACACACCCACTATATCCCGAGGCTCGGTTTTGAGGCTGTCTGCTTAAGGTTTGGGCCTAGAGCAGGGGTGGGGAACGTCCGGCCCGCGGGCTGTATAAGGCCCGCGAAATCATTTGGTCTGGCACTGCCGAGGCAACCGCAGGCGGGACTCGAAATTCAATAAGTCTCGGAGAAAACCTGGAAAAGCAGTTCCGAGTAGCAACATCATCAATAGCAGCTAACATCACGCGCTTCACCAAAGAGAAGCAGTTCCAGCCATCGCATTAGGGGGGTGAGTTAATTAAATGCTTGACCAAATATAAAAGGCAAATTTTTAAGTTGATAATTTTGTATGGCCCGCGAATGATGTTATAAATATCTAAATGGCCCTTGGCAGAAAAAAGGTTCCCCGCCCCTGAACTAGAGCATCGCATCCACTAGGTCCCGTCGACCAGTGATAGGAGAACCCCTCCCTCCCACTGGGCTGCATACCAAGCAATCTCTCTCGGTGTGATCGCATGGTGCTCTACGAACCAAGCCCGTGACGGCTGATGTCCAGTGGCCAGCGCTGTCTGAAATGGTGCTGGGTCACCCACGTTAATCTCCTCCGCACTGACCAACGGGGTGAAGTATGGTCATATAGCCCTCGTAACCGGCACTGTATGCGTCCTTGTGATGACCCCGTTTCCCCTCTGCCAGCGGCAGAACTTCTGGAGCGAACGCCACCCCCGCTGTGGCCACCGCTGCTGGCAGGGGGGGCGCCCGCCCCCCACCACCACCACCCCCTGTCGCTCACCTACCAGACAATGCTGCGCCAGCATGAGCTGTACGTGGCTCATCAACAGGCCGCGGCAGCCAGCGCCCACGCCCATGCCCTGCAGCTGCAGCACACTCCGCACATGCAGGCGAGTGGCTGTGGGGAGTGGTACAGCAAGGTCGGGTATACCCCAAGTTTGTCGGCTGCTGAATATTTTTTCGAGTGCCGTGTGTGTTGCCTGTGTAATGTGAGGATATATCCGGGTTGTTGATGGATCGCACCTCGTTACGATGATTGGCTCTACCGGTCCTGGTCCATAGCCAATGGGGGGGAAGTCTAGGGGCATGGCCCTGACCTAATGGGAAGGTGACATCTGTAAGTAGAGGATTGGGTCTGCTGGCTTTAGCCACAGCCAATGGGGGGACGAGTCAGGGGTGCGGTCCTGGGAACATACATGGAGTCTAGAAGATTCCATAGAGGTTAACCAGGATTGGTGGAAAGGTACCACGTGACCCGGGTATTAAAAGGGGTGGAGACGGACAACACGTGGTCAGATCTGGAATGAACGGAGGGTGAGGCCACGCTGGAGCGGGGTCCAGGCTGCCACGTGGCCGCGCGTGTCTCTCTCTATCTCCCTCTCCCTCTCACGCTGTCTGTCAGCAGCGTGAAGGAGTAAGACAGGAGTGTTGTGAAAGAAAGACAAATAAAGACCGGATTCCAGAAGTCGCTTCCACGACCTTTATTACACCTGTAATAGGGGGAGCGGTAGGATGGTGGGATAGCGCAGCCAACATCGGTGACGGATAACTGAATCGGTCCTGGACTTCCCCGAGATCAACTCGACCATAAATTATTATCTGTATGCGATGTGTAATCATTATCTTGGGAGGCGTGGTGCTGGACATATTTTAAAAAACCAGCTCTTGGTATGCATTTGGGCTACTTTTGTATAAATGTCAGTACAACATTGCATTCCTAAATCTCGTGGCTTACCCCCCCCCCCCCCCTCGCAAAGCCCGACCTAAAAACCCGTGCGTTGTTCGACTGCACTCATAAAATCGGCAACAAAGCTGGCAAGTCACGTGACCACCGTCTCCATGTGCAGGACCACGGGAGGCCACCCCCAGAGCCGCCTCCGCTGCTGCTTTCCGACGAAAACGATCGCTCAACACCGGCGGTGCTGCCCAAGCAGAGCGCAGTCTCCCCGCCGCCCACGCTTCCCGGCACAAGCCCCTCCCACGCCGGCTCCCTTGCGCTGCCACCACCGCCGCCGCCCTTCCGGTGTAAATCCCCTCGACGCCCGGGGCCCCCTCCTGCCCTCGACCATGCAAAGCCCCCCAGTTTCCCGGACGACGCCGGGCCTCCCCCACGGCTGCGCCGGGAGGACGATGGCCAGGAGGCGCCTGCGCCACTCGGACGGCCGGGCTCCCTGTCCCCGCCGGCGCTGTCGCCACGGCAACTGCAGCCCGGCAACGCCGAGGCCGGAGAGAGGGTGGCCAGGGGTCGGAGGTCGCCGGCGCGGACTTGGAATATCCGGCGCCCCCGTTCGGTTCCACCGTTCCTGGACAAGCGACTTTCGGGAATGGCGCAGCAGCACACTGCGAAGCTGCACGATGCGCAGCAGCTGGACGTGGTGCACCAGCAGCTGCACGAATCGCAGCAGCAGCAGCAGCAGCACCACCACCACCATCATCGGCAGTATTTGGAGCGGCAGGAGCTGGAAAAGCACGACCAGTGGCAGCAGCTGGAAGAGCGGCAGCAGCTGGAAGAGCAGAAGCGGCTGGAAGGGCAGCAGCACCAAGAGCACGAGCAGGAGCGGCAGCTAAAAGAGCAGGACCTGCATCGGCGGCTGCAAGTGCATCGTGAGGAGCTGCAGGAGCAGCTGCGGCAGCGGCGTCTGGAAGCGCAGCAGCGACGGCTGGAGCGGCAGCTACATGAGCAGCTGCAAGAACGACAGCGGCATCGGCGGCTGCAAGAGCATCAGTATCAGCTGCACGAGCAGCAGCGGCTGCAGATGGAGAAGCTTTTGCTGCACGAGCAGCAAAAGCAGCACATGCGTCAACTGCAACAAATGCATCGGCAGCCGCAGGATGAGGTGGCGGCGTTTGGTTCTGGGAGGGGATTCCTGCTGCCCCCCTCTTCGGCGTCGTCGGGACTCCCGTGGCCTCCCCCTCTGTGCCGACACGGTGAGTCCGGTAGTCTGTCCGTGTGCTCGCGACTTTTCTGGTGGCCGTGGGTGGGGGATTTTACCCGGGTGTGGCGGCGGTGGAGGTGCAGTGCTTTGGAGACGAGGGTTGGTGGATCGTACAGATTTGTGAAACTTGCAAACTTCGTGCGCTGTGATAGCTGGAAGATAAGAGCACGACCAAGTAGACTTGTATGCCTGGAGGGATGATCACCCATACCCCAGTTTCTTTCCACGGGAAGCTAAACCTTACTTTAGAATAATAAAACAAGCCTGTTCTTTGAGCCTTTCCAGCATAAGTAATTAAGTAACTTTACTGTTGAAATCCCATTTCAAAGCTTTGTCATTTGGTCCCTTGAACAGATTATTTTGGACCTGCTGTCCCGCAGTGTGGAGTTTTTGTGCCGTCTTGTCTCCTCCTGGAGTTTTCTTCCCCGTGCCATTTCGGTAACCTCCTTAGCATCTCCCTTTCCCAGCAGACGGAGTCTCTGCATTCTCCCCTCCGCCAACCTGGACATCGCGGATCCTGCAGCCCATCGCCACCGAGACTGTGGCGCCAGAGTCGTGCCGGATGAAACGGAGGCCCCAGTCGGCAGAGCTGTCCTCCACCGTGCCAGAGTCGGAGTCATTCGGCGCCGAGAACGGTAACAACGACGTAAAAACTCCCGTATGGGAAGGCGATGTCACGGCAGGACGGCACGAGACGATGGAGCCAGACTCCACGGACGCCCCCGATCCCGCCGGACGCAACACCGATCTCCTCGTCTCCTCGACGTCATCGGTGGCAATGGCCGGCATCCTTGAACCGACACCGCGTCGTCGTCGTCGGCATCGTCACCGTCACCATCGCGATCTCCAGGATCCCCATCGGCGTTACGAGGAGGAGCAGCAGCAGGTGAGGCTGCTTGACGATGGAACACCAGGCCGTGCCGGGGTTACTCAGCCCGACCCAGGGCTCCCCGACAGCACTGCCGCTACACCGGCTGTGGAGGACCGGCTCGGCCCACTGCTGCCGCCGCCGCCCACCACCGTGGCTCGGCAAAACCAAGGCAACGACGCAGATGCTTGTGCGCCGCTGGAGACCCGCCCCGCCTGCACGGCACCGCTGTCGGAGGACCGCCCCGCCTGCACGTCGCCGGAGGCCCGCCCCGACTCGCCGCCGCCGGAGACCCGCCCCGCCTGCACGGCACCGCTGCCGGAGGCCCGCCCCGCCTGCACGTTGCCGTCGTCGCCGGAGACCCGCCCCACCTGCTCGTTGCCGCCGGAGGACCGCCCCGACTACTCGTCGCCGGAGGCCCGCCCCGCCTGCACGTCGTCGTCGTCGCCGCCGGAGACCCGCCCTGCCTGCTCGTCGTCGCCGCCGGAGACCCGCCCCGCCTGCACGTTGCCGTCGTCGTCGCCGCCGGAGACCCGCCCCGCCTGCACGTTGCCGTCGTCGTCGCCGCCGGAGACCCGCCCCGCCTGCACGTTGCCGTCGTCGTCGCCGCCGGAGACCCGCCCCGCCTGCACGTTGCCGTCGTCGCCGCCGGAGACCCGCCCCGCCTGCACGTTGCCGTCGTCGCCGCCGGAGGCCCGCCCCGCCTGCACGTCGCCGCCGCTGGAGACCCGCCCCGCCTGCACGTTGCCGCCACCGCCGGAGGCCCGCCCCGCCTGCTCGGGGCTGTGGGTGCTAGCGGAGGCGACGACTGTCGCCGAGCCCCTGCCTGTGCTGGTTGCCGCCCCCAACCGCAACGGAGCCGACGGCCAGTTGCCACCGGAGACAAAAGCGCGGTCCACGCCATGTGTGGCTGAGCAGTGGACGCGGGAGGGAGGGCTGGCACTGCTGGGGGAGATTGCTGGGGTGGAGCTGGGGGCGTTGGCAGAGGGCGGCTTCATGGGTGAGTGAGATGAGTTTGCAGTGGCGCTGCCTCCAGTCCATCTTGCTGATTCGCTGCTCCTGATTATTTTTCTTCTGCAGCTCTTGATCAAATTAGTAATTCGCCATCTTGCAGAATGCAAGCAACAACCGAAACAAGTGGACACCGTGTCCTCCACATATGTCTCTCCACAAGAAAATATAAATGTTGTACCTCGTCAGCTTGGGTGTCGCAGAGGATTATCTCCCTATAAAGTGTTGGGAGTTCCCCAGCATTGGCTCGAGCAAGCCTAAGCCTCTGCTGACGAGACACCAATGTTGAAACCATTCCAGAGTTGAGCTTGTGTTACTGACATTCTGCACTCCCAGGTGGCTGTACCTAATGGAATGCGTAAACAAACGCTTGTATTTAGTTCATGTATGGATTATTTGATCGCAGTTGTGGATCGATGGGCGCCAACTCGCGTCGCATCCGTGTGCCAGAACCATAGCGCGATAGCCGTCGGCTGCAACACGCCCAGAGCGCAAAGAAGCATGCTTGGCATTTGTACTGAGACCCAGAGGAATACGTGCGGGATTAGAGAATGCACACAGGTTACAGACATTGCTGACTGCTGAGAAAACTAAGTGGATTGGGCAGGACGCATCACGGATAGAAAGGAGTATGGCTTGGTGGCTGAGACTAATGACAGTGACTGCCAAATATAAGGTGCTCATAATAAAGGTGTTTGGGTCAGATCGCGTTATTTAGAAATGTGTCGTAACCCTCCACCACCCGACACGGCCAATCAGTAAGACAGTGTCACGTTGACAAAAGACAAATGGGTCACTATTTTAGCCCACCGGTGTGTTGAGTGAATCCACAACATTTACAATTTTTGAGTACGACGTTTCTCTGGTAATTACATCCAGCATCAGGCAATTTGTCGACACATTTCTAAATAACGCGATCTAACCCAAAAACCTTTTTATGAAATAATATTGGTCGCGAAAGCCTACGTGATACAAGGTGCTCGTCTGAAATGGAGACCACAGGTGCCAAATGGCTCTGTCCTTCGTCCAGCAGTGGATAGATCGTGGCTAATAGTGACGGTGGTACTGCCCCCAATTGTGCTGCAGGGCGGAGCGGGGGACTGGGTGACCTCTTGACCCTGTGCCGTGTGGCCGCGCTGCTGGCCTGTGCTGACGGCATCGCCACAGGAGACGGAGGCCCTGGGCCTCGGAGGCCCCAGCACCTCCTGGACCCCACGAAGCGCTGCAGCTGGCGGCGGCGACGCGGCGCGCCGGTGGGTGGGACATGCACGGCGCGTTGGCGTGCCCGTGCTGAGCTACGTGTGACAGTGCGGTGGCGTAGCGCTCGGTGCACCGCACCATGAACCCGTAATGATGGGTCCCCCCCCCCCCCCCATCGTATAATAAGCATTTCTCATTGGTCGCGAGAGCTCCCTGGGTTCACAGATTTGCCGGCAGCAATCCGACTGGCAATGTTCACGTGTGCTGCAGTCCTCGGTGTATCCGGTATGGGGCTCGTAGTGATGATGCGGTGTCCACAGCCGCTCTACGAGCTGGCAGACTGAGACGATTTGTGGACTGCGTCTCGCAGCATGCGTCGGGGTTACTAGAGTAGCCGATTTACAGTACCTGGAGAGACAAAGGTGGCCAGGTGTGCTACTGTCCACACCACCACCTCGTAGGCACTGCCCACTTAACAGCATTTGCCTCAATGGCCTGGAGGTAGGTAGGCGAGTGAAACGAGGTAAATTGGCGACGGTGAGGCACAGCAACCTACATATCGTACACGCTGGACCTTTGTGCGACACTTGCGTCCAGGCCTGCGGACGCCGCCGTGCGTTGCTGGAAGTCGAGGGGCCCCTGGAAGTGCAAATCCGGCGCCGTCTTGCCACGCTGCAGCGCCGCTACCGCCACCGGCAGCGCCAGCTCGCGCGCCTCGTCCCTGCACCCAGCCAGCCCACCAGCGAGTAGGTGTTGTCATGGTTACAGGGCGGCGGTGGTGGTGGAGGTCGCCCGACCCACTTTGTGGGGGAAGTAAAATTTGTTGCTGATACTCGTTGGTAGTGCTGCAAAAGCACAAATAATACTCGTTCATCAATAACACCTGGGCTTGAAAAAAAATAAAAGAATATAAATACAAACGGTGGTGTTTCAGGCCATGGCTCTACTTCATAGCACATGGGGCAAGTTGGCAGTGGTTGTCCTACGGAGAGCCTTGCCTCCGCCATCTGAATGTGGAATTTCCACCACTGGCTCGGCTGTGAATGGGAGATGAGCACCGTCTAGACTCTCGTTGAAGTAGGAGATCGCGTTGACGTTCTAGACTTGTCTGCAGTGGTGCCAAAATCCGGCATGTCGCTTCAGGTGCCACCTGCGGGAACCGGCCACTCCCCTTTCCCCGCTGGTGCCAAACCCGCCGAGGGACGTGGCCAGGGCTGTCGCCAGGGGGGGTGCAGAGAAGCCTCTCCACCGCCTGGTGGTGGAGGGGAGGAGGCTGGAGGCGGTGGTGGCTTTGGGAAGGAAGGTGGTGAAGGTGGAGCGCAGCCGAGGGGACAGAGGGGTGGACGTGGCAGACGAGCTGGACGAGGAGAGGGAGGATGAGGAGGACTACGAGGATGAGGAGGAGGAGGAGCGGGGCGAGGACGGCCTGGGCCCGGTGAAACGCGGCCGAGGGCGGCCCAGGAAGAGGAAGCGGTCGTCGCCATCGCCCCCTCCTCCGATTGGTCAACCGCTCATCGGGTGAGTGTGACGTGCACACGGCATCACGCGAGTGTTACGTGTGTGGGGCGGGTAGCGGTTTGTCAAGAGTAGATTCTTCGAATTCTCGCGATTTGTTTTGTATCGGCGGAAGCCATGTTTGGGGATGGACTAACGCTGCATTTCAATGAAGTGGTCCGCAGCGTACAGGACTTGCAATCTCGGTGGCCGGTACATCTCCAGGTGCGGCAGTTCAACCAATAGGGGGGGTTGGGGGGGGGGGGAAGAGTTTCACAAAGGCACTACCCCACACACACACACACCTGTTTACCCAGTGGTGTAAATGGTCTTGAGTATAAATTCTGTGGAGCTGCGGGGAGTAGAAGCCCTACCGCCACCAGTGGTGCAAGCGAACAACTTGCAGCACTGCACCTATTTCCCCCCCCCCTCCAGCCGGGGTGAGGAGCGCATACGAGCGCTCTTGGCCAAGAAGAAGAAAAAGAAGAAAAGGCGGAGTGGCGACTGTGCACCCCCCAGCAGGAGGAGCCAAGTTCGCCTCCTGCCCAGGGTCGCCCTGCGACCCACGTCCCCAAATCACACGGTCAGAAACCCCCCCCCCCCCCCCCCCCCCCCCCCCCCCCCCCCCCACCCATCGTGTCTGCCGTGTCACTGCCGCACGTCACATTTGTGAACGCGACTTGCGTGACGATGTTTTCTGGTTTGTCGCGCTCTTCCTCAGGCCGCGCCCTGCACACGTGCACCCCTTGTCCCCGCGCGGCACCGTCACTCCAACCGCTCGCCGGCGCCGTCTGGCCGCTCCCGCGCCACTCCACCGGCACTCCCGGCGGCAGCGCCGCCACTCGGCGTCTCGCTCTCCTGCAAGCGCCCCATGCTCGGCAAGCCGCCGCGTCCTGCCGCGGGCCACGAGCGCGCTGGCGCCAAGCTCTCGCGGTCCGGCGTGCGACACCGCGGGGCTCCGAGCCCGGAGGTGGCGCGCGTGGGCAACCAGGATGGCGCACGGGCAGCAGCGTCACGCGCTATTGCTTTGCACCGGTCTGACAGCAGCAGCTTCTCCTGCTGTGAGTCTTTCTCGCGTTCCCTCGTTCTCTCTCTCGCGTTCTCTCTCTCTCGCGCTCCCTCGTTCTCTCTCGCTCTCTCTCTCGCGCTCTTTGGCACATGCAGACAGAGCGGTGGTCTCTGTGTGGCGCAGGCCTCTCCGACTCGGACCCGGACATCGACGAGCGCCGCTCCGCACCTGCCTGGCCTCCGCACCCCGGGGCCGCCGGGGGGGCCGCCTTCAAGACGCCCACACCGCGGCAGAGGCCTCCTCAGAGGCCCTCTCAGCGGCGGCCCCAGGGGATGACACCGGCGGTGCCGCCCGGTAGCTCCGGGGCCCCTCGGGCCCTTGGGCCACGGGGTCCCGCACGCGAACACGGCCTCTCGTCGGGGCCGCAGTGTTCGGACAGCGAGGGGCCCGTGGACTACTGCCGCTCGGCAGCAGCAGGTTCCCAAAACCTCCACGAGACTCTCTGAGAATGGGGCGGGGGGGGGGGAGCGAGGTCTGTGTGTCTAGTCGTGTTTGGTGTGCGTGTGGATGTTGGGTACTGTGCGTGTGGGGGGAGTGTTTCTGGGAGGTATAGAGTTGTGTCGGGTGTGAGCATTAAAGCTGTCCAGGGGAACTTCGTTTTTGGTGTGAGCGTGTCGGTGTGCCAGGAATGTGTAAAATGTATGGCTGGTGTCAGGGAGTGAGGTAGACGGGAGGTGTGGAATGTACTTGCGTGTTGGTTGTCTGGATCAGAGAATGTGAGCCGATGTCAGACGTATAAGTGTGGTGTCGTGTGCTTTTTGTGGTGTTTGATAATGTGTGTGACTGGGAAATGCACGTGGTTGTGTGCTGGTTTGAGTTTTTTAGTATGACCATTCTGTGTATGTGGGGCAATGTCACTGTATGTGTCTGCGCGTACATGTGTGTGTGCATGCGTGATGGGCCTCTCCTGAGAGGGTAGGAGACTCCTGTGTGTGGTACGGTGTGGAGCAGGATGATGCAGCGTGCCACAACCGGCCTTTGATAATCAAAGCTTCTCACCACCTTGCTTCCCCCCCCCCTTCGCAATGGACTTGGCAACATTTTAACATCGCAAAGCCACATTGGGTATTTAACCTTCGCCTCGCGGGCCATCTTGACTTGAAGACTGAGCTTAAGATGCCGTCTTTTGGTAAATCTCCGGTGGAAGTCGGCAGATTGTGTGGTTTTAGTTTTTAGGAGAGCTCAAGGGAAATTGGCGATGGGCTCAAATCCAGCTCTGGGTGTCTGTTTGGGAGCCCCTGTTTTTCTCGATAAAATTTCTCCTTGGCCAATCAGGTAATTTTTTTAACCTTTTTTAACCTACCCACAATGCCATGTGCCTCGTCCCACAACCCCCTCCCCTGTTCTGTGTCCAGAATTGCTGCCGATTTCCCCCCCCCCCCCCCCCCCCCCGCGTTTGTTTTTTGAAAAATAAAAATCGATCGCCTTGATCGTCGTCATTTGTAAGCGATATGGGGTGGGGGGGTGCACGGATGCCGAGTAATTTCTTCCGCTGTCACGGACCGCTCTCCAATGAACGCAACATCCTTCTGCTTCCTCGCATGGCAATAAAGCTCCTTTCCCTGAAACGTGGCTGCACAGCACCGACCTTGCCCTGACCTTGCGGTTGGGTCACCGTCGCAGGCATGGCGCGCTCTGTCCTGTGATACCGCGTCCCCCCCCCCCCCCCTTGCTTGTGTCGACTGACTGCTGATTGGCGTGCGGTCTCCCACTTCCCCCGGGCGTGATCGGATGACTCGTCGGGATTCGGCGTTTGTTTAAAATGTGAGGATGGCTTTTTGTCTTCGTCTCATTTTTGTGTTGCTTCTCGATTTTTGGTCCACGTCGCCCACCCGCACTGTCTGCTCGAACGCGCAAGCGTGCGAGTTTGCACTGCAGTAGCAGCAGCGAATGAGTTGGCAGTGCGAGTGTGAGAATCGCTTTTTCTAATCGGCGAATCTGTTTTCTGCCTGGAAACGATTCGACATGCAGCAAGTCGCCCCCGTGGCGATTCAATTCAGGAATTGATTATGCATTTATCTCTTAACTCGATGGGACCCGTTTAAATATCACAAGCTCTGTAATCGCCTCCCTGCACACACTATAACGGGGGTGGGACCCCAATGCCCTCCATCCACTCGACAGGCCGAACCATGAGCAGATGAGTTGATCTGGGTTGATGTTTAGACACCCGATTATCGTGTGGCCTGTAGGGTGTGGTGCGTTTGTGTGGGGAGCTGTGGATGCGTGGTGCAGTGCATGCTTGCATGCCCTCTGCACGTTCATGCGCGCACAAACATGCACACTTAAATTTACGTGCGCACCTAAAACGCATGCACCATCTGAAGATGTGTGACATGCACGCATCCACACACACGCTTGCATGCACTCTCGCTTCCACTAACCGGTCCGTACGTGGCTCATCCAAATCTTCTACACTCCACAAAGCGGCATCGGTGCTGCCGATGTCACCAGAGAATGCGAGCCAATATGCCAACGCTCTCGACAACACGCGTCTTCCTCCAGGAAGATTCCACCGGTCGCCGTGCCGGGTTGGATTCGCGCCGCAGACGATGGCCGCAGCCTGCGGTGATGAACGCCGAGTGGTGCCGCCGATTTTTTAATTCTGGCAAAACGATTGATTTGCAGCCAAAGAACATTATCTGCCAACACGATTAATTCTGCCAACTTATTAAATACTTGACCAAACAATTGATTTGGACGTGTCATCAAGCGATTAGTTCCGCCAATCGGAGCGATCGTGGTAGATGACCCCCCCCCCCCCCCCCGCCCGCCCGCACCGGAGGTTTGGTGTGGCGGCAGGGAGTGGAGTTTGGGGAGCCATGGCTCTAACCGCTTCGCTAACACTGCCCTCTCCCCAGCCCTGCCCCCTCCTTCCCCAGCTGTGCCCTATGACCTACTGACCTCTGACCCCTGCGACGCTTGGCTGGTGCGTGGCTGTGAGGTCGGCGTGAACTGCACAGTGTAGGTTTAACCCCTCGCCTCGTTTTGCTGATCGATTGGTTTTGAACGGCATCTCTTCGTTAATTAACGGTGGCGCTAAAATGATGTGGGGTGGGAGGGGGGGCGTGTAGCTGTGGACGAACCCGACCGCCCAAGTTCAATTCCCAGACATAATTAACGTCGGTGGCGAGCAATATGTGAACTGGTCCTGGGCTCCCCCTCCCCCACCCCTCGACCATTGAAGAGAACACTGATAATAATGATACAATGTGTACGTGTTTTGCGTTGTTGTAGAATTGTTGGGTGAAGTGCTCCGTGATTTTAACGCAACGTGGAGCACGTAAAATGTGACCCTTGGCACAAATGTTTTTGGGGATGAATCGGCAGTGGCTCTGCGGATGATGCTGATACTCGACGTGCAGCGATCCCTGCGCTCGGAACTCGAGGCGTCTGTCCGTGTGTAGAAAATCAATGAGCTGCCTGTAATCTGCTTGAGTGGCCCCTGCACCCACCACAACGTCAATCTATTCTGGAGTCAAGCGATGAAACCTGAGGGGAGTGGGCCATGACATGACGAATCCTTATCCATGGCGGCCGGCGAGACGTTAGCTGCCCATGTCTGGGCTTAAAGTCGTACCTGTGTGTCCATGTGTGCTAGTCTGTATGCCTGTCTGTCATAGACACACGTGTGCCTGTACCTAATGTACACTTGTGTCTCCACGGGCCTGTGCACCCATTGGTGCCCTGTGCACCGCTGTATGCCCGATGTGTGCACGCGTCCGTTTGTCGACGTGTACGTGTGTGCATTTCTGATCTCCTCCCCAGGCTGGACCTTCGAGGATGAGGACCACGTGAATGACGGCGATGACGACGACGATGACGACGATGAGAATGTTGGGGGCGGCGGCGGCAGCAGCAGCAGATTGGTGCCAGGCAGGCGGGGGGCGCCGTTCCGACTGGCAGCACCGCCAGGGTTGACTCTGCTCTCTCCGTTCTCCGGGGGCGCCGGCTCCCGCCCCCGCCCCCCGAGATCTGCCCCCCGAGGGCCGGGCCCACACGTTCTGGCAGCCCGGCACGCAGCGCCCGCCAAACTCAAGAGGAGGACCATGGTGCTGCTTGGTAAGTGCACCCCCTGCACAGACGGGACACTGCGGGCGCCACCGCCACACGAGTTGGTCTCCCGCTGCCCACCCCAAGACTCGGCACTGCCTCCCCACCCCTTACCTCTGTTCGATTCCTCCAGCTTTCCCCGCTCCTCTCCATTCTCTGAATAAGAGATTCCTCCAGTCTAAATAAAGATTCTGATCTTCTGCAGGCTTCGATCTCGCCACAGACTTCCGGATGAAGCGATCGTCTCCTGCTGCGACAAACAGGGCCTACGTGGGGGTGGGTGGCCCTCCGCGCGGCCGGGGAGGGGGCGCCGTCACGGGGACCGCCGCTGTGCCGGGCGGCCTCGGCACGGCGCGACCCGCCGGGGGAGTGCCGAGCCGCGCTGTGCCCTGGAAGGCCGCTCCGGCCCGAGCCAAGCTCCCGGGCCGCCCCCATCTCAACGGCGCCGGCAGGATCTGCGCCCGGGGGACCGCGGCCGTGAAGAACGTGGGTCGCGATGGCGACAAGGATCGGGAGGAGGACGAGGACGACGACGACGGGTCCGTATTTGTGAGCCCGCCGAGAAGTTCTGCCGGGAGGCCCGGACGTCCCCCGCTGGGTCGCTCGCAGTCGCTGCCGCTGGGCACGGGACCCGGGACTGGTGGCGCCGGTGTGAGGAAGGGGCGGCCGTGCAAAAGTGGCGGTGGCGGCGGTCACAGCGGGAGCTGCAGTCAGCCGGAGAGGGACGGCAACAAGGTAGGGGGAGCGCGACGGCGGCGCTGCTGTGGTCTGTGAACGCTGCACCGGGGTGCCCAGCCATGGAACACAACGATCGTATAGCACGGGGTGGGGGGGGGGGTGGAGGGCCATAGAGCGTCTGCATGTGGCCGGGTCTCTAAGTGCCATACATAAACGGTCGTCGCGTTTTGTTCGTGGACCAGAAGAGGGCAGTCATCCAGGAGAAGAGAGGCTGCCACTCCCGTGTCGTCTCGCTTGCGCTGCCTGTGCAGAGCGGCGGCGTTGACGCTCGCTCCGTTTTAAATTGGTGGCTGCGCCCCGAGCTCTTGCCACGAGCGTTTGCGCCGTCCGGCAGCCGTGCTTGAGTTTGCATGTTGTCGCTCGCGTCACCGTTAATTTGCGACCGTTCTTTCCGTCCGATTCCTTGTCGCAGAAAAATAAGGCGAAAGTGGCGGACGCCTACGGGGTGTTGGTGAAGGGCCCGATTGCCGTGGCGTCGGTGGGCAGTCCAGGCCGCAGTCGAAGTCGGAGCCTACAGGGCCCGATAGGACGAGTAAGCAACGCATAACAACACCACCGATCACCCCCACCCCCAGTACAGCCTTGAACAGACTGTTGGGGCAAATTTCGTCATCGAGCACCCGTTAAAGCCGGCATATAAAGGGGTCTGTGGTCAATATCATTCCTGGCCACCTTTGTGTCCTCAGTGCTGCTGTTTACACACTGCACCAGATACTCATTTAAAGCGGAGTTGACTTTGGAGATGCCCAGAACTGGTGCACTTATTTGCTACCGATGTTGGTGGCTGTGGGCAAGAATCGAACGTTGGTCGCCGGGTTCGTAGCACGGCACGCTAACGGGCACATGCACGCAGGGGTTCACGTAAGCTTTCGAATGACGCGTCATATTGCAGCGTATGCTGTAGGTCGTGCCGCCCTACAGCGCTTGCCCCAACAGCGTGTTCGGGCTATGCGGGGGATCTTGATCTTGTGTCTCGCTGGCTCCCCTAGGCTCGCCCGCGGCCTGTGAGCCGCCTGCTCAGCAGCTTCCAGGCGGACGTGGATTTCTCCCAGAACAGCTCGTTCTCCGAGGGGGAGGGGGGCAGGGTCCCTGAGCCCAGCGCCACACCAGGTAACATTATGGGGAGGGATGGGGGGGGGGTTCCACTCGTCTGCCCGCCCGCCCGCCTGTGGACCCGGCCTTTGTTTCACAAGGCTGGGGTGGGGGACGGGCACAGTCTGTAAGCAGGATTTGGGTGGAGCCGCACGTATCTCTGTGACGTTAGTTCAGAAAGACTGTTTTTGCGTAGAGGAGCTGTAGCAGAGAGGGGCAAGACCGCTGAGCTGTAGCCGAGGGATGTCGAATGTTCGTTTGGCATCGCTGTGATCGCAATGAGCCTCAGGCACCTGCCCTGGCTCGGAGTAGCCACACAGATGATGCTGCTGCTGCTGCTTGCAGCCACTTTCCACTTACGACCTCCGTCCACCCAGCAGACATCTCCAGTCATCTCCAGTCGCTTGGCGAACTCGCGCGCGTGTGGTTGGGAGCACTCACTGTAACCCTCATTTGTGCCCTCTGACCTTGGTCCACCCTCTGAACCCCCTCGCCCCACGCTTGCCCCGTGTCAGCGCCAGCACCGCGCTCGTGCGTGCTGGACAAGGACGAGCTGTCGGAGGGCCTGCGCGTCCTCATCCCCAAGCCCGACAAGCTGCTCTACGCGGGGCACGTGCAGATCCTGCACCCGCCCGACGTGTACGCGCCCGCACCGCCCGCACCCATGCAGCCGTGGTGCCACCACAAACATTGCCACCGCCACCAAACACTTGGCGCAACCGGCGCAAGGGCATCACAAAAGCAACCGCCAGAAACTCCTGCTGATAATACCACCATCGCCGACACCGCCAGCAGCACCACAAGTGCCACCGCAACTTAGCACCCGCTGTGCGCGCGTGTTGCCGCAGGTACGGTGTGGTGATCGAGGGGGAGCGTGGGAACCGCCCGAGGATCTACTCACTCGAGCAGCTCCTACAGGAGGCGGTGAGTAGTACCGCAACACCGCTATGCTCACCGTGATATACAGCTACAGTGATGCTGGGACACGCGCCACATGATGTGGTGGGGCGGCGATGATTGCTTCCCCGTTTCCTTCTCTCCCTACGTCTCCTGTTCCTGCGTCCACTCTGTCCCCGTGTCTCGTGTTTAGATCGTGGACGTGAAGCCGCCCTCCTCGCGCTGTCTCCCACCCGACACGCGCGTCTGTGCCTACTGGAGCCAGCAGCACCGGTGCCTCTACCCGGGCACCGTCACCAGGGGTGAGCAAGGGTGGGACGAGCGTGACGACGTGTGTGAGATCCAGAGTGGATGTGGGAAGTGACCGAGTTTTGTCTGCGACGGGGCCACCGCTGGGTTCGAGTCCAACCGGCGGCCGCCTGTGGTTACCTGGGTTCTCCAGCGGAGCTAGTCGACGGGCCTGGCAGCCAAAGCTTGCTACAAACCAAACCATAGCATTCAATTTTGTTTTGAACTTTAGTTTAATTACGGACGTCGATTTGGCAGTCGTGCGACCAAACCGAGCCGTCCGTAGTGAGGCGGTTGGGACAATGCTGCCTCTCCTGTGCCTACCAGAGGTCAGAAATGTGACGGATCTCACGGATCTGCAAGATTTTTGGGTGGATTCTTAGTATCGTGAGGACGCGAAACAGATCGCCCAATTGGGATCACATCATGGGGAGAAAAGACAAATGAGTGACTGCAGCAGAACCCCCTGTCCGACACGTTCGGCTGTGGAATACGATTCGCAAGAGCAGGAGGACTCGGTGCCAGCCTCGCCGATTTCGTTCGCAAGCGTGTTTTGTTTAATTGCCGTGCCGTCGTTTTGGCGCTTGGCAGATGGCTCGAGCAGCGACGAGGAGGACGATGAGGAGGAGGAGGAACGCGCCTTCGTGACGGTCGAGTTTGACGATGGCGACACGGGGAAGATTCCGATCTCGCACATCCGCCTCCTTCCGCCCGACTACACCATCCAGTGTGAGTACCACTGACACGCTTCCGGGAAACTCAACCAGGACACATGGTGAGCTGGAAAGCCATGCCCCGTCTTCGCAGCCTACTTTCATACAGCCACACGCCCACTCTGCCACGAGCACCACCCTCTGCTTGATTAGCTCCGCCCTCTTACCATGTTTATGAGGTCTGGCACAAGGCAAGAGCATTGCAAAATGGTGACAAACTCCGCTTTGATAAAAGCTTCGGAGAGACACTAAAACGTAGGGACCTGGCCAATTCGGGATGTATGGTAGCTGGAATTTCTCGCCGGTTTTGGTTCAGATTTTTGTCCCTGGTTTTGACTGTAATGATACGAGCGCCAGCGCATGTATCCCACCTGCCCCCCCCCCTATCCCCACCTCCCCCTCCGAATCCCCGCGCAGGTGCCGAGGCCTCGCCAGCACTACTCGTCCCAACCGCCGTCGTACGCCGCCCACGCAAGCCGTCTGGTGACACAAGGGAAGGGGGCGGTCCGGCAATCTGCCAGCCGGCCAATCAGCACGGCCCCCAGCGCAGGGGCAAAGGTCGCGCCAGTGTGGAGCCTTCCTCCCCGCCCGCCACAGCCCCCACCCCAACCCCTGCCCCCATTCTGGTCCCCACAGTGGGGCCCCCCGGGGAGCCGCCACCCAGCAAGGTGAAAGGTCGTGGACGGCCTCCTGGCAAGGTGCCAACCGGTGAGTATTTCATATTTATATTTGAGGCTGAAATAGATTCCATGTGATTTCATCGGCAGGGCGGTGGATTCCGCAGGATTTAGTAAAGCTTCTGATCATGCTCTCTTAGAAGAAGCACAGCGGCTCCCTCCAGGATGGAAAAACTAAAATCCCATAAATGCGACCGAGCGCCAGCTTGAGTTGACTCCAGTTGGCTTTCCATAGAAACAAAATGTTAGCCAACTTGCAGTAGCCCACGAAGGTATATCGTCTCTCAGTTTGCTCAAACTAATGTCTGTCTTATTATTGCAGTGATCCTAACACGTCCACCCATGTGAGTAACAAACCTGACCAAAAGGCAAGATAACGAACGTGGGCTGTGTCTGCAAACGAGGCGTCACTCATCACAGAAACGATGCCCGTGCCGATTCTCATCCCCAGAGGGCGGAGTGGCTGGGAGTGGCGACGCGAGGCCCACCGACTCGCCGCCTGACGACGCGCCGACTGGCTCGGAGCCTCGGGAGAAGCGGCCGCCCCCTGCAGGGGCCCATGGGGCCCGCGGTGCTGTCCCCCGGCCCCGCGCGGACCCCGACCGTCGGCGGGGCCCACCGCTCCGACCCGCCGGCCCTCCCGGCCGGGCCCCCCTCTCGCCCACGTCCTTGTTCGGGGCTTCGCTCTCCGTGGACACCTTCGAGAGTCTCACCGCCGGCGCCTTCTCGGTGTACCTTGGCGGCGGCGGCGGAATTCGCGGCGGCCGCGGCGGGAGCGGTCGTGCCGAAGGCGGCGGTGCCGGCTCCGCCGTAGGGCGTCCCGGTGCTTGCCGACGTGCCCGGCGGGGCACAGACGAGGAGCCGCTGGTGAAGTTGGACCACGAGGGCGTCACGTCGCCCAAGAGCAAGAAGACCAAGGCCATGATGATGATGATGACGACGACGGCAGTGGCGGTCGGCAGCGACGGAGGTGCGCAGCGGTTTGCCAGCGGCGTGCGGCTAGCAGCGCCGTCCACCTCGTCTGGCGCTAGCGGAGGACGCCCGCGCCTTGGCCCAATCAGGAAAGCCTCGCCTGCGCAAAAGCCACAGCCGATGGTCACTGTTCCCACCGCCACTGCCGGCAGGGATAATGTTGTTGCCACCTCCGTTCCCGCTGCTGCCGCCGCTACCACCGGCACCACCGCCAGGGCTCCGAGGCCTGGTGATGCCGGCAGTGGTGCTGGCGGCGCTGGCGGCAGTGGCGCTGGTGGCGGCGCTGGCGGTAGTGGCGCTGTTGGCGGCAGTGGTGTTTGCCCAAAGAGTGGTCGGAAGGCGGAGGACTGGAAGGAAATCTCGAGGACGGAGGAAAGCGAGCTGAGCAGCAGCTCCGAGTCTGATTCGGGCGCAAGCCAGGCTGGCGCGACGTCCGCTCGGAAACACAAGCCCGGAGCCAAGCGCTGCTCGCACTCCTCCTCCTCCAGCTCCTCCTCGTCGTCAACATCGTCGTCAACGTCGTCGTCGTCGTCATCGACCTCGTCCGCCGGCGACTCGTCTCGCTCCACTGCCACCTCGTCGTCATCCGAGGAGGACTCTTCCTACAGCTCCGGCGAGGAGGTGGAGGAAGCGGAGGAGGTTGAGGAAATGGAGGAGGTGAAAGAAGGTGGCAATGTCCAGCCCAGCCCTCCCACTCTTCCCCAGGTGGCACAGGCAGCCGAGGTCCAAGCTTCGGCACCAGTACGGGCCCAAACACTGGCCAAGGTTTCGGCTGGTGGTGGTGGCAAAGGCGTAGGCGGTGGTGGGGGTAATGGTGGTGGTGGTGGTGGTGGCGGGGGCTACAGTGGTGGCAATGGTGGGGGTGCCGATGGTGGTGGCAGTGGAGCTGGTGGTGGTAGTGGTGGCTCCATTGGTGGCGACGGTGGCGGTGGCACCGGCAGCAGTGGCTCTGGCAGTGGTGGCGGTGGCACCGGCAGCAGTGGCTCTGGCAGTGGTGCTGGTGGCGCCGGCGGTCCTGGTGGCAGTGGCAGTGGTGGGTCTGGAGGGGGCGGTGGTGGTGGTGGTGGTGGCAGTAGTGGCACTGGTGATGGTGGTGGTGGTGGTGGCGGCTCCGGTGATCGGGGGGGCGGCCGGGCCCGGGGCCGTCGGCGCGAGGGAGTGCACCTCCCTACCACCAAGGAGCTGGTGAAGCGCCAGCGGCTGCCATCCGTGGAGAACCGGCCCAAGATCTCGGCCTTCCTGCCCGCACGCCAACTGTGGAAGTGGTCCGGGAAGCCGACCCAGGTGAGCGCCGGTGTTGGCGGTCTCGCGGCGCCGCCGTCCACGCCGCGTGCTTCGTTGCGTATCGTCGTGCCACGTCACTCACGTGTGCGTCTGTATGTATGTTGAACTTGTTTCGCACCGTACGTAGCCAACCGTGCTAATTGGAGGTGTATCTCCGTGCTTCCCCCAGCGGCGTGGGCTCAAGGGCAAGGCACGCAAGCTGTTCTACAAGGCGGTGGTGCGCGGCAAGGAGACGATCCGCGTGGGCGACAGCGCGGTCTTCCTGTCGGCCGGGAGGCCCAACCTGCCCTACATAGGCCGCATCCAGAGCCTGTGGGAGTCGTGGGGCAGCCACATGGTGGTGCGCGTCAAGTGGTTCTACCACCCCGAGGAGACCAAGTTGGGCACACGACACCGCGACGGCAAGGTAGGGGGCGCGCGCCACAACTACGGGGGGCACTGCACTCCTGCAGTCACCAAGGCACGTGTACCCGCGTGCGTGCGTGCTTGTGTCGCATGGGCTATATGGAGGGGGGGGGTCTTTGTCGTTGTGTGTGGTGTGGAGCAGCAAGCCTTGTACCAGTCGTCGCACCTGGACGAGAACGACGTTCAGACCATCTCGCACCGCTGCCTCGTGGTGGCGCACGAGCAGTACGCCCAGATGGTGCTCACCAAGCGCTACCAGAACAGCGAGGACCTCTACTACCTGGCCGGCTCCTACGACCCCACCACCGGCATGGTGCTCAACCCCGACGGCGTGCCCGTCATCTGCTGACAGGCCCGGCGATGGCGGCGGAGGCCACGAGTGGCGGCGGTGGCTACGATTGGCGGCGGTGGCTGCGGCGGCGATGGCAACGACGCCACCGGTGGCGGCGCAGTGGATTTGTAGTCGGGCACGCCCAGCGGCCCCTTCCCCGCGATGCCCGCTCTCGCTGTCCCTTCGTGGCTCGTGCCACCACTGCTCCGCTGCCACTTGCGGCATCGACCGGCGCGGTCCGGAAACGGCAAATGCAGCGTGGGACTGCGTCTGCGTCTGCGACTGCGAGACGTGGTGCCGGTGGTGCCGTACGTGCGTGTGGAAGCCCGGCAGGGCGATACGGAGTGTGCGTGGGGGGGCGATGCCCATCCACCCACGGGTGACGATAGCTACGTCGTTGCCAACAGGGCCCTTGCACGGGGCCCCCAGTGAGCCATCCCCCTTCCCCCCCCACTGGTCACGTCTCTGCGAGGTTGGAGCCGCGTGCGGGTGTGAAACGACGCTTGCTCGTTGCGCCGCGTTCGTCTCGCCTGGGGGCCTTTGGTGGTGGAAGGGGGGGCAGCAGGAAGGGTCCAGAGACCCCCCCCCCCTTTCCACAGGCTCGGGGTCCCCACACCCCCTCTCTAGCCGAAATGATTGTGAGAGCGGCAGTGGTGGGGGAAGAGGGTCGTGGTCACCGTTGATGATGGTGATGAGCCGAGCCGGCTGCTGCGTGACTTGAAGAAGTGAGCGAGTGGTGGAATGCGGTTAGCGAAGGGGGGGTACCGAGTGTGCGAGTGGTTGGGTTGCTGGATAAGTAGGTGGGCGGTTGAATTAATTTGATTGGGTGAGTGATTGCGTGGGTGTGCCTGTACGAACGATGAGAGAGAGAGAACGTGGTTGGGTGAGTAGCTGGGTGTGAGTGAGCGAGGTAGACGAGTGAGATGTCTCGGAGGGAGTAAGAGAACCCTTCAATAGCTTTAGTGGACCAGACAAGCGAATGAGATACTTGTACCAGCAAATATGATCGTATTTGATTTAGTTTTTAAATTTCTCGCAGTCAGGGTGGAACACATGAGCAAGCAGGCATGTGTGTGGCCTTGTATATATACACGTATATAGAGCACTTAAACCACACACACACACACACGTGTACTTGCACGCCCTCCTTCAAGGATGCCTCAAACCTTGTCTCACGTCAGCAGAGGTGGCGGCACCTTCATTGACGTGGAAGTTGGAGCAGGAAGGTCCTGTGTGGAGTTTGGGTAACGTTTGCTCAGACTGTACTTTGAATAGAGCCATCAATGCTGGCATTTATCCTCGATGGTTTCTGCAAGATGGTGGTGGCGAAGGACGATGATGGTGATGGAGGTCATGGGGATGGGATGATGATGGAGCACACATTGACGATGTGACTCGCCATCCTAAAGCCCCCCCCACGCATCTCTACAGGGGTTGAAGCTGCTGAACGTGATGACGATGGTAGTCCACAATTAGCAATGTAACCACCTTTTTTTAATTTTACCTTTTTACAATATAAACAATATTATCGTGGTGTTACTGTAATAGGTAGCAGTAAACGGTCTGCGAAGGTATTTACGCAAATAATGTTTAAGTCCGTGTCATAATTCCAGTATAACGATCGCTAAGATAATTTGCGCGAATGTATTCACACTAGCGGATAGGACGCCGCCGCAAGTGTTAAGCTAACGGTACACGTGTACTGTCTGTGTACTGCATTTTTATATATATATATAATCTCATAGATGTATATACGTCCAAGTACTCAAGTTTATTTTGTTTTAACCAGGTGAGAACTCGAAGAGACCGGGGGTAGGAGAGTCTCCATTTGGCGCAAGAGTGAAGCTGGAGGTGGCATTAGTCCACTGCGTGTGGCATCCCACTTGATGAAATTTGCGGTGTCACTTTTTTTCGAATTCGGAAAAAAAAATTGATGGCGTGCGCGCCCGCAGCAGTAATTGTGGCGGCCGCTGGGTCGCCACCGCTGGGTTACCGCTGGAGGCCGCCCCCCGTTCTGTGAGGCCCACGTTCCCAGGGAAGCGGCAGCAGCTGTAATGGTTTAGTTTGCCCCTATCGTTGTTTAGCGCAGGGCAGTCTCGCGACACTTTATCAAGTGGGCCCTTGCCCTAAAACGTTTCGCCAACTACCCCCCCCCCCCCTCCCTTGAGAGCGAGTGTGCCGCTGGTGGCGAATTTTGCGTATCGGAGGAAAAGGCCCCAAGACCCCGGAGAAACCCCTCTGTGTGCGAGGGGATGGTTCCTAAAAAGTCAGGGCAGTCCTGCTGTGTGCACGTGCTGTAGGGGTGTGCACCGCCTACTTGGCTGTCCCCGTTCCCACCCATCCGAGGCTGCCCTCGGGTCAGGTTCACGGCCTTGGATTCCTCCGCGGCCGCGGGTCACGTGGGGTAGCAGAAGAGAACAAATGGGAGCAATGTAAATTGGGAGTGTTTGGGGGAGCATGTGGAAACAGTGCGAACATGGGAGTAGTAATCTCCCACCCCGGGGGAGCGGAGAGGTACCCAGTGATGAGATTGTTTATGTGACGATGACGATGATTACGATGTTGATATTGTTTTTTTTCCTTGTGCCCTGAGACCAAAAGAATGTAAAATGAGGATGTGAGTTGGAGGGGGGGGGGGGAAGATGGGGAGGGTGAGTTCTGCAAGGTGTTTCTGGTGCGACTCATTCACGAATGAATTAATGCTGCACAATCTGTCATCCTCGTCTCCCTCCCCACTCGCCCGTCTCGGAGCCGTGCGGTACCTGTGCCAGGCTAGGTGTCCTCTCGCTCACCTGCTCGACTGCAGGGTTCCTCCAACTCCCACTCCTTGCGTGCCCCATCACGGTCCGGTTTCCACGTTCACCGAACTAGACTCTTCTCGATTACAAACCCAAGACGATGCAAGCGATATATTGCGCCTGATGATTGCTGAACACTTTCCACGTTGGTGCTCGTTCTAATTGATGTTAAGTAGACAACTCCTAACCGATATCTGCCCTTGCACATTAAAAAAATCCCATCGGCTAAACGGCCTACTGGGAGTGCATAATTTCATCAGCATTGGTTACACAAGCTAACCTGGAACGGCTTTGATATTTGGTGTCTCATCAGCAGAGTCTTATCAGGCAGGCTTGCCGAAACCAATGCTGGTTAACAGGCAAGATGGTCTATCGGCGAGGACCTCCCTCGGACAGGGGGTCCTAGTTGCCCGCAAAACCACGCACTGTGCCGCACGGCTCTCCACAACACCAAGTGATCGCTAGCGGGGTCGTCGTTTAGCAATCGTATCGGGCACGTGACGTCTCGGGTTGAGATCGGTGTGATTGTTCCCCGTGGGGGCCGGTGCGGCGGGCGGCCCGGAGCGACGCTGTGGTGTCCTCACGTGGACGCGCCGCTTGGCTCTGGGGAGCGCGAACGACGCTGCGGCTACCCCACACGATGCCTGCGACTCGAGCACTTAACCCCCCCCCTCCTCCTCCTCTCCCCACCCACCACCACCCCCCCCCCGGGGGAGAGTTTGTATTTTTGTAGGCGAACCATGGCGGTGGCGGCATCAATAAACCCGAGAGAGCGACGCGTGTGGAGCCTCGAGTGAGTGTGCGCGCGCGTGCGTCCGGCTGCCCACGACGACCACGGCAACCACCATTCGGCTCCGCTCCATTGAATCGGAAAGGGTTTTATTCGCCATGAAAAGTTCGCACAGACAAGGAATTTACTTCGGCAGGAAGGTGCATACATTCAACATATAGGAATCTTAAATAAGTGGTGTACAAGTCTAACTATACTAAAGGTACAAAGTCTAACTAATACTAAGGAGCTAAAGTATGTAATAATTGAATTAAAAACAATATACAATATCTATAATATGCAATATAAAATTACAAAAATGCAAATAGGGTAACAAAGTGCAAATATGACAGGGTGTCATTGTACAGATATATTGTTAAAGAACACGATCCGACACCACCAGTTTACCCCCCCCCCCGCCCCCAATGTCGATCGATTCGTAATTTCCTCCGCATCCGCGACGCTGCTGCTGTTGCTTCCTTCTCGACTGGCTGCGATCTCTCCAATTTGTCCTACGCCCCCCCCCCCACAATGCAACCTCTTGGCTAGAATATTAAAATTCGGTAGAAATTCTTCCCAGTGCACCACGCCCGCTCATACGAGCCATTTGTCTGCATCTCATCCGTCCGTCCTCGGTCACTGCTTCTCCAGACTCCTCCTCGCGTGCAGTGAAGATGCGGTTGTGTCATCTCGCTCGTCAATTTAATTGGAGCAAAATTAGATTTCGAGGATTCCTTGGCTCTTCCGATGGCCAATGACGAGTGCACGTTTTTAACTCTTGCCATAATCGGCCGAGAGACTTTTTGCCGGTCGATTGCAATCTTTTCTTCAAGCCGGATGGTATCTCAAGCTTTCCACGGGGACCTCAAAAATCTAATCGTCTGCCACAAGCCGCTTTGCTGTGCACCCTAATTGGTTGCCTTCTAGAAAAAAAGAAATACATAGACGTAATATTGATATAATGCACGTGTAATAAGCGGTCTGGCTGGGCAGTGATGTGGTCCAGAGGGCAGTGCGTTCACCGCTCGCTGTCGAGGTCCACTTACAATCTGGTGGGCTGTCCTGATTAATACCGTGGGTGTATTCGCCGTAAAACATGCGCCTCATGCTTCAGAGTGGATGTCAAGGACCCCCTCGCGTCACTGAGAAGAATACGGCGTTGCTTGCTAGCATCATCCAAATTTGGCAAATTACAAAAATGACCTACAACGCACCGCAAACTGCTGTTAGGTCACCTCGCCCCGCTCCTTTGAAGCGGCCATCCTAAGGGAACAGGCGTCCTTCAGCTCAAAGCGCAGCACATTGAGGCGGGAGTCGAGAAGAAACAGAAAACAGGGGGCTGCATTTATTGACTTCTCGGCGGCATGTGGCACCGGTGTGGCGAGACGGCCTCATGCTGGCCAAGGTCGGTCCATACTGCTCTCTCTCGCACCTGCTGGGAAACCATCGTGACCAATGTCTGGCACAAAAAGCCACATTTACCAAGCTGCAGCATGTACAAAATTATTTTTTACGGGGACTGCAAGATCCGACCATGTCCGCCCAGCGCTCGCTGAGCTGCATTGGATTCTGGTTGCCGAACGAATAAATGTATAAGTAAAGTCACGTAGGTATAAAATAAATTAAATCACGACGTTTCGGGCGCAACACAAGCGCCCGTCATCAGGTGGGACAACCACAGCCAGAGACAATTGCTTGTGTTACGCCCGAAACGTCGTGATTTAATTTATTTAATGTTATACCTACGTGACTTTACTGAAAGAACCACGGAAACTTCAAATCTAGAATACATTTATAAGGTCGCACATTCGTGGCAAGAACCACGATACATTGCTGATTTCGTCAAGTAGCACAAGCCATCGTATAAACTCCGGTCATCCTCGTGGTGCCTTTTTGGCTAACCATCGAACAAAGACGGTCACTGCATCGCACGCTTTCAGACACGTCTGGAACATTCTGATAGGAGGAAGCCACTGGAGCAATGCACTTTTAAATGTAAACTGTAAACTAATTTCTTTAGAACTGCTTTGTGTTTAGTTGTCTTTCCCCCGTGCCTCCGATTAACACGGTTGGCTACGTACGGTATGAAAGAAGTTCAACGGTACATACAACAACAGACACCGCATCCACATTGGGAATAAACGTCAGCTGCCCACCGGATTCCCGACGCGGGCGACATGCCAGACACAACATCACGGAAACCCATGGGAACCTCATTTGCCAGTAAAAATATGAGAATTCGTTTTTTACCCTTCTATCTGGCAACAAAACTGACACCTTTTTACAAGGAGTCATGTTTGCATAGACCACAATACCTGCAGTCATAATACAAACAAAAGACATAACTGGTGCATTGTCTTTGAGTTGTGCGCCTTTTGGCGTCATCTGGTCCAACCCATGTGAGACTAGGCTCTAAGGAAAGCTGTCTCGGGTGTGGACCAATCAACTTCAACGACAGTGCACATTATCAGAGTTATGTCTTTTGTTTGTATTATGACTGCAGATATTTCGGTCTATGCACACATGACTCCTTGTAAAAAGGTGTCAGTTTTGTTGCCAGATAGAAGGGTAAAAAACCAATTAACATCACGGAAGTTTAGATACGCGGACAATCTGGCCACAGGACGGTCACATCGGCCGCATGAGATGATGAAGCCATCCACAACCTCGCCGCCAGAGGCCTTGGATTGGCTACAGAACTTTGATATAAACATTTGAACAACTTGCTGCTCCCCTGCAATAGGTCTCTTATCCTGTAGAAAACCATAGGACAGAAGATCTGCAAAGTCTCGCAAATGTGTCACAAACGGTGCCTCCCGCCCCCCCGCCAGAGGAAACAAGAAGATGCTTGGTGTAGACGGCACTTTGCTTCGTTCATCATTTCGTTTTTTTCTTCAATGCTTTGCTTTATGTGCCCCCCCCTCCCCCTTTTTTTTTAAATGAAAGATTTCACGAAAGATGATCTCTCTCTTCACCTGCGTGTTTTTATATTGGCAATCGCCCGCGTCGGTACCAGTTTAAATGCTGTATATTTGGAGTTTGCGTGTCTCTCTCTCTCTCCCCGTGGTCACTATTATTTAAAGAGCTAATTTAATTCTAGATTTGAAGCTTTCGTGACTGCAAGGATTCATATTCTTAGGTTTTTTCGGTAAAGTCACGTAGGTAAAACATTTTTTTAAAATTAAAATTACCTGAAGACGGAAGCTTGTGTTGCCTCCGAAACGTCGTTATTTTTATTTTATTTTTATTTTACTTTTATTAATTTTAAATTTTTTTACCTACGTGTGACTTTACCGAAAAAACCTAAGAATATAAAGCTACATTTCGATTTAAAGCTTTCGTGACTGCAGGGATTCATCTTCTTGGTTCTTTCGGTAAAGTCACGTAAGAACCAAAGAACCAAGAAAATATAAAGCTAATTTAATGTATTTAAATCAGATTGAATGGCATTAATTCTAGATTTGAAGCTTTCGTGACTGCAAGGATTCATATTCTTAGGTTTTTTCGGTAAAGTCACGTAGGTAAAACATCAAAATTAATAAAAAAAATAAAATAAAATAAACATCACGACGTTTGTTGCCTCCGAAACGTCCTGATCTTTATTTTATTTTATTTTTATTAATTTTGATGTTTTACCTACGTGACTTTACCGAAAAAACCTAAGAATACAGATTGAATATAGACTTGAAATGGGCGTGGCTCCGGAACGACAACGCCCACAACGGGGCGGGTCCTACGTCATGACCACGCCCACACGACGACGCCCATAAAAGGAGCGGGACACGTCGATGGCCACCACCTTCAAAGGAGGCGGGGTGTCGCTATGACAACGCCTACAAAAGGGGGAGGAGCTTCAACGGCCACGCCCATAAAAGGAGCGGGACACGTCGATGGCCACCACCTTCAAAGGAGGCGGGGTGTCGCTATGACAACGCCTACAAAAGGGGGAGGAGCTTCAACGGCCACGCCCATAAAAGGAGCGGGACACGTCGATGGCCACCACCTTCAAAGGAGGCGGGGTGTCGTTATGACAACGCCTACAAAAGGGGGAGGAGCCTCAACGGCCACGCCCATAAAAGGAGCGGGACACGTCGATGGCCACCACCTTCAAAGGAGGCGGGGTGTCGTTATGACAACGCCTACAAAAGGGGGAGGAGCCTCAACGGCCACGCCCATAAAAGGAGCGGGACACGTCGATGCACACCACCTTCAAAGGAGGCGGGGTGTCGCTATGACAACGCCTACAAAAGGGGGAGGGGCTTCAACGGCCACGCCCATAAAAGGGGCGTGGAAACCCGCCGTGGTTTTCCCGCCTCGCGTCGCCATGGATCAGCAATGGCGCGCCCACTTCAAACGGGTGAGGAGCGAGCGGCCGCGTCTCCTCACAACTCATTAAGTTTCTTGTTGTTTTTAACGTCGTGTTTGCACCAACTTATTATCAACCGCAGTCGGGAGCCGGCTCACTGAGAGAATAACCCGTCGTGCGTCAGATCTCGTCGGGTTGAGCCTGGTTAGGGCTTTGATGGGCGGCGACATCGTGCATAGCAGGTGCTATAGACTTGCTGCGTTGCGGGTAGCAGAGGACAGCCCAGCAAACTCTGCTGCCCCCCACCGCCAAACCGCACTGACTGGCGTGGTGAAGTATGGTCAAAGTGCGTGGTTCTCATCCAGCAGTGGAGTGCAGGTGCATCCACAGCACGGAGCCCGAGGGGCAGTGGATGTTGCCCTCAGAGTCTCGGCCTCCATCAGTCCTCACGATACTCCACCCGCCTGTGTCCGCGTTAAATTTCGATTTAAAGCTTCTTTCGTGACTGCAGGGATTCATCTTCTCGGTTCTTTCGGTAAAGTCATCACGTAGAAGGGAAGTAATAAAATAATAATAAAATAATTCTCACGACGTTTCGGCCACAACGCAAGCAGCCGTCCTCAGGTGAAAACCAGGTCCGTCGAGGCGACAGAGTCTGAATGAAAAAAATTAACCCGTAAAAACAAAGTTTTTCACTATAAATCCTTTATATGCGTGGCGGCTAGAGTCCTCTCGTCCTCTGGCTTGAGATGGCTGCCACCTATGGGTCAGATGATTGTCTGCAGTATTAAACAATTGGTAATTAAATATAATTTATTTCCCTAAAAAGTGTAAAATTTTGGAAAGTTTTTTTTCACGAAAATTAATTGTCTCGCACAACGAGTCTGTGTGGAAAATGTCAGCTCGATTGGATCACGGGAAGTGGGTTAAAAAACGACCGAAAGATTTGCACGGTCCTAAGCATGCAAGCAAGCTTAATATAAAGGATTTAAAAAAGTTCGTGTGCTGTTTCATTCAGACTCTGTCGCCTCGACGGACCCGGTTTTCACCTGAGGACGGCTGCTTGCGTTGTGGCCGAAACGTCGTGAGAATTATTTTATTATGTTTTATTTTTATTATTTTATTACTTCCCTTCTACGTGATGACTTTACCGAAAGAACCAAGAAGATGTGTCCGCGTTGTTAGTGACGACCACCCACCCCCCCCATCTCGTGCGCACCGCACGCGCCTGATAGTGGCGAGGGGTTTGTGTGTTGACCGTCGACGCTGCTGGACACACCGCGCCGATTTAACGAATGTACACACAATCATTTTTAGCCCTCGCCAGAACGTATTGTGTTATGGGGCCGTCCATAAATGACGTCACGCACCTATTGGGGGGGGGGGGTGTCAGACGTTTGTGACGAGGGGGGGTGGCGGGGTTTGAGAAATGTGACGTCACATCAAAATGCGCAACTTTAAATAAATATAGACAACACGTTCTACTTAATTAAACTTTTTAATAAATGTTTTCTCCTACAAAATCACAGTGCAGCGCCACATTAAATACGCACTACAATGACAATAGTTTAAAGCGATTTGAAGCATTTTTTTTGGGGGGGGGGGGGGCAGAGCTTTGTGACGTCATATTTGAGGGGGGGGGGGGTCAAAAATCGTCCAAAATCGCGTGACGTCATTTATGGACGGCCCCGATGCATTCAATTGCTTTGCGTGTGAATCGGGACCCATATCTAACAGAGATGGTGGTGGTGGTGGTGCTCGCCTCTAAACCATCTGGACAGTTCACACCGGCAGCATTGGTTCGAACTTGGGAGTTTCTCTCGTGTTGGACCAATTCCGCCGAAAGTCTACGACTCACAAGAGGCCGTGTGGCTGACGGGATGAGTACAAACCCCACGGCATTGCCTGTGGTTACTACTTGCCATGTGTCCCGGGCAGTGTCGCCGCTCGTGTGTGGGAGGGCAGGTTGGCTACGTGTCCGCCAGGGGTCGTGAATGCAACGTGGCGAACAAACCGGCATGCCGGTAGCGCTCGTGGCAACAGCAGCATGGGTGCATAAAACAAATACAGGTAGTCCTCTACTTACGATGAAGATGCGTTACGACGACCCCATCGTAAGTCGAAGATGGCCTAGCCTACCCAGAAGTCTTAAAGAATGGTGATAATTTAACAAAACAGAGCAATTTACAGTACCGTACTGTATAAACTATATACCGTATGTGTTTATTAATTACAATACTGTATTGCACAGTAAAATGTAAAGTAAAAAAAACCAAGGTCAATTATTAGCCTACCTATATGAACTGCAATTTAATATTTAAAAAAATTCAGAAAACAATCCTATCTGCTATAAAACTTTTAACATGCATTGAACGTATCGTATCGTGGTAACCTTAAAATGAAATCGTTAAAGCTACGTATCATACATGAATTGAACGTATCGTAACGTATCATATAGTACTGTACTCACCAAGATTCTGTCCGTCTGCATACTTGAACGATGTTAGGTTGTTTATTGCAATTTTGTCGTATCGCTATCACCATCGTAAGATCGAAATATCGTAAGTCGGACCATCGTAACTCGGGGACTACCTGTACAACAACAAAACTGTTGTTGAAAGCTTTAGGGTCAATCTCCCAGAGGTTGGACAGATCCGGGAACTGGCAAGCTGTGTGGGCAGTGGATTATAGCAATTCGCTTTTGAGTTGGCTACGGGGTGTGCTATGGATGGAGTGATGGCAAAGTGGTTGATGCGCTGTTCTCCGAACTCTGCCACCTGAATTTGGTTCCTGGCCGCGGCCGACGTCAACTGCGATGTCGGCCATTGCTGGATGTGAGGGCCTTCCCATGCCAGACTTGACCTTCACCACACCCGTGAGTAGGGGTTGTTGAAGACAGGAAACGTGTGAGCCTGGGGTATAACAATAGATAACACTATAACTTCTAGATGTGAAGCTTTCGTGACTGCAAGGATTCATACTCTTTGGTTTTTTCGGTAAAGTCACGCAGGTAAAAAAGTAATTAAATAAATGGAAACAACTAGATTAAATCACGACGTTTCGGGCGCAACACAAGCGTCCTTCAGGTAGGGACAACTTAGTTAAAGCACAACCGCTTAAGTGTGTCTTGTGCTTTCGCTACGTTGTCCCCACCTGAAGAAGGACGCTTGTGTTTCGCCCGAAACGTGATTAAATTTAGTTTTCATGTATTTAATTAAAAATTTTAACTACGTTACTTTACCGAAAAAACCAAAGAGTATTACTATAACTGCCCTCTGCTATATAACCACGAAGCTCCCCAAGTGCTATGACAACCAGTTGGTGTATCATCGTTGTCACCGATCTGAGCACCATCCAAGCTCAGCCCATCTTAGCCTTAGAGGTCTCACGAGATTGGGCACCTTTCGGAATGCTTTAGTCGAAGGCCGAACTAATAAAACTGCTATATAAATTTAAATTGTTATGGTTATCTAAAGTTTTGTGTTCTATGATTGCAGGAAACGGTTGGGAAGCTGCTGGCGCTACACTTCAAGGATGAAAAGACCAAAGGTGTGAACGTCTCAACAACTCCACCAGTGATGGCATTTCTAACGACACTCGAATGCCAGGCAATGGCTGCCCATAATAATAATAAAAAATAATTTGCAATTCCCTTCCGAGAGTGACAGGACAATGAGACAACTATACTTGTCGGCACAGTATAGGCATAATTTTTTACAATAAATGTCCGTAATTTTGACTCTTCGCAGTCTAAAACAAGGCTGTGCATTATACACACAACGTGATGTCACATGACACGCGAGGCATGATGGGAGGACCAATCCAACGGTCAACATCTCACATTTTGCCGTCAAGAAATCATAAGTGTCATTCCTCTTGTTTACAGCCTGTACACTATCCTGTCACATGAATACAACTCCGTATGAAAGTCGACAGTGGTTTCCCTATGGATGGACCCGCTCCCGCCATAGGATTGTGAAAGTTCCTCCATTGCCTCAGGGCTGTGAAGGAGCGAGATGAGCAGCAATGCCTCGGCACCCGTATGAGCTGGCATCGAGACGTTTCTCTCCGATGAGTTTCTCATCGTTTACAGTAAAGCCTTATAAAACCGGTTGAAGGTAAGAGCTGCTGCTGTTGTTGCTGTCATCCTCGAAGCCGCTTTGCTCACGGTCGTCTCCCTTGCAGTGAACGCGGACGCCCTGAAGCTCATGACCAGCCTCCTCCGCCTGTTTGTCACCGGTGAGGCCGGGAGCTGGGTTACCCATCCACACCTTGGTATTCCCTCCCGTAGTCTCTTCCCAAGCCAGTATATAAAACAGATTTGTAGAGTTTCGATGTAAAGCTTATGTTTTATTTTTATTATTTCCCTTCCCTTCTACGTGACTTTACCGAAAGAACCAAGAAGATTTGTAGAGGTGCGACCCTGCTGGCAGAAGGGCCTCCTCGAGAGAGTGAACTCTTGAGGGCATTTGGTCTACTCTTCCACGTTCACCGGGCGTGTTGGGAGAGAGATGGGTGTACTCGCACTTTACCCCACCGCATGCGACCTGCTGATCGACAGATTGTGGTGTATGCATTGATACTGCTTGCTGGACACAGGCCAAGTGACTGACAAAAAAAAATTGGGACTTTTAAAGTTCCGGGAAGACTTAACACATTTCCCAAACTAACAGCTTCCTCAAAAAGATGATCCTGCGAAAATCGGGACAAAGTGGCAACCCCACTCGTAACCAATGTGGCCCCCACTGCCCTGTCAACCCCGGACAGAGGCGGCCATGCGAGCGGGCAGGCAGGCAGAGAGCGAGGCGGTGGACGTGGTGGACGTGGCACACCTGGAGAAAGTGCTGCCTCAGTTGGTGCGTGACTCCAGCAATCCCATCACCATCACCCATACAAATACCAACACATGCGCCACCACCACAATCTCCATCGCCACTACGACTCCGACCACCACATGCAACGTCGCTTTAACCACAACCATCAGCACCACCACTATCATCTTCACCACCTACATTATCACAACCACCCCACCTGCACTATCACTATCAGAGGGGTCCATGCCCAACAACGCTGCACCACTGGTGACCTGTTTGTTCCCACGTGGGTTTTCACGGTTGTGCTGTACAGCTTTCTGATGTATGTTGAACTTCTTTCGCGCTGTACGTAGCCAACCATGTTAATCGGAGGTACGGGGGAAGGACAACAAACTATACACAAAAAGCAGTTCTAAAGAAATTACTTTTCAATCTAGATTTTAAAGTACATTGCTCCAGTGGGTTCCTAATATTGGAAGGAAAAGCGTTTCAGATAGCTGCCGATGTGATCTCGGGGTGTACCACCAGTAATTTTGTGTGATATCTGCCGTTTCAATCTTTTCCTTGATGAACCGATTGAGGGAGAGCGCTGTGTCTCGTTAGCTGTCATTCGCTTAACCTGTTTGCGCTCCACAGCTCCTGGACTTTTGACCGTGGTGGACCGAGCCGTCGGACCCAAGTGGAACATTATTGTTGTTACGAATAAACTTGAGCTGTAAAGCGATATCTTCACTCCTGTGTTTTTTCCGGCACGCTGGGTCTGGGAAGAGCAGCTGCTTGATATGCACCGGAGTGCTGTTGACACTTTCTGTCGACGCCGCTTCCCTCCACCCCTACCGACCTATGGCGCGTTTTCTTCAGGTATTGTTAGATCCCATCATTCCGTGTCTCTGCTGTGCCGTCCAATCTGGTCCTTCGACTTCTCATCTGCACCTGTCTTCTCTGCGGTGGTTATTGTTAGTTTACATTATGCCGAATCTATATTCTGTGTATTTTCATCTTATTCAGGGCTTCATCGTTTACCTATTCCATTTGTCTCTTTTTATTGTATCAGGAAACCTGTTTGTGGTATCCATCGTGAGCAGATATCCGAATGATTGTGTCGATAATCACACCCCCCATCTCTCGTTCTCGCTCACCAACTTCTTGTCCACTTTCATTTGCTAGTTCGCTCCCAGGAATTCACTGGCAAGGATCTTATGCAGGCAACGCCGTCCAAACATGTCTGATAATTACAGCCTCTTCGTCAACCCACTGCTAAATGAACCCCCCCTCCATCGTGTCAACTTTGAGGGGGGGTGGGGTGAGGTTGTTTGATCATACTTCACCACACTGGTCAGTAGGGGTTGGTGTGTGCTGTGGGGATTGCGGGTGTGGTGTGCTAAGGGCGGTTTCAGATGTTACTCGCCATCAGGGCCTCACGCCCTCACTTCGGCATTGAGAGACTCCCCATGGATATCGAGGTGCAATACCGTGGCTTGCCAGCTGAACGCACGGGAGCAAATTGCCACCCTCACACATGCTTGGGTTTTACTGGTAGGAACCTAGTTACACCAGCCCACGGGATTCTTGTGTCCGTCGTGAATCCAAAAATGGGAGGGGTGGGGCTGGGTGGGGAGAGGATGGCCACCCCGTGGTGCCCTTATAAAACTCAACCTTTAACCTACTCACGCCGGCTTGTGCCCGCCCTCACAGTCGGGCATATTTGCGGAATACACCACGCCGCCGTTGACCCTGGCCATTGACCGAGCAACCCAACGTTCCTACCAGCTCCCTCCGCAGGAATGTGTTCTTTGCATGCTCCGGTTTCTTCGGACGTGTATAAACGCGTATTGATTGACTGAAAACATCATAGTAAATATAGAACTATTGTTGATAGCGCCGGATCGCCTCCTGGCAGCCTTATGTACCTCTCGTCATGGCTGCGGCTACCACTGTTCACGTTGCTACCAGTCTCCCAGTGCACCGTAACATGTTCTGCGTGAAGTGAAGTCCTCATCACTGATGTTAGCAGTGACCAGGAATCACACTTGGCATTCCAGGTTTAGCACAACTTGCATATATACACACGCGTGTGTATATGGATAAGATGGTGCTGTTCCGGCCTTAATCGGTGCTCTAACAGCACTTGCCCCAACGAATCCGTTAGAGGCTACACGGGGGATCTTCGTGTAAGACGCCTGCTGTGTCAACGGTGTGTGAGCTGAGCGCGTGGTGGGTTTGTGGTCGCGCTATAAATAATCTTATTTATAATTTTTATTTTTACGGAAAAAACCGCAGCGGCTTTGAGGTTAAAAACTTTCAGACGCCGAGGAGGCGCCGGTGTAGGGGGGGGGATGGGAGCCAAGGGAGGGCGGGGTAAGGGGACCCGGATACCCACTCCCCCCACTAACCCCTCCGGTCAATGGAGCCAATCTATAGTAGCTAAGGGGGTGTCACGTTGAGGAGCTAAGGGGACCCTCGTGGAGTGGCTGAAGGGACCCAAGCGGAGTCGTAAAGATATCCACGTGAAGTGGCCAAGGGGATCCACGTGGAGTGGTTAGGGGAACCCACGTGGACTGACCAGGGGGAGCCACCCAGGGGGCCTGTGATTAATTCGTATTTGTGGTGCAATGATTCCTTCCCTTCGGGATTATATTAGTTGTTACAATTCAGTTAAAAACTAAATTGTTCGACGTGGTGAACATAGCGGCATCTAGTGCCGAGAGGGACCACGATTCAATTCACGTCCGGCGATCTTAATAATCGATATCAATCTGTAGAGCAATGTACATCCTTCATATGCATAATCAATTATGCATTATTGTGAATATACCAGCTTTGTGTTGCGTGTTAAATCTGGTGGTGCAAAGTTAATTAACATTTTTATAAAAAATACAATGAACATTTACTAGTTGAAAATACGGTATTTGGGTGAGTCGGTGGGTGGATGGGTGAGTGAGTAGGTGAGTGGGTGAGTGTGGGTGGTTGGGTGAGTGTGGGTGGGTGAGTCTGTGGGTGGTTGGGTGAGTGTGGTTGCGTGGATAAGTCCGTGTGTGGTTGCGTGGGTGAGAGCGATTCGATGCGTCTAACGCGAGCTACATTTATTTCGGTCGATCAAACGATGGAGCCATATTTCGTAGGTGGGTGGGTACGGGGTGGACTTGCGTGCATGGGGGCGTGTGTGTGTGTGAGAAAGTTGGAGGGTGTGCGCGGGAGGGCGCGTGCGTGAGTAGACTCGTGCACGCATGGGTACGTGATTATGTAAGTTTATGGGTGAGTGGTCGGGTAGATATGTGTGTAAGGAGTGGAGTTGTATTAGTAGGTGGGTGAGTGGTCGTTGAATGTGTGGTGTTGTTGAATGGGGAAGTGCTGTGTGGCTGGGCGGTATATGAGACCGTGAATATCCAATATACATACACGGGCAATTGTGCGTCCGTGCTAAGTGGGTAGATGGCTGGGTGAGTGCGCAGACGGGTGGAAGCTATTCATGGGCGTATCCGTGGGTATGTGCGTGATTGGGTGGACGTGTGAACGTGTTTGTGGTTGGGTCAGTAACTGCTTGGTTCGAAGCATGGTTGGGTGTATGGGTGCGTGTGTGTGGTTGTTTGGGTGGGTGGGTGGGTGCGTCTGGTTGGGTGTGCGCGGATGTGGGGGGAGGGTTTGGTTGGGTGGGTGTGTGTGGGTGAGTACCAGAGGCAGCTGTACTCACACGCGCGCGTGATGGATTCGCAGTGCAAATGAAGCAGAGTTCGTCTCATTACGCACGACAAACAGCGTGGCCGGCGAGGATGGGGGAGCGAAACCATCAACACCACCATTAGCGGTTAGATGAAAAGAAAACGTTACTATAGTACAGTAGTAGTATTATTTCGCATGTTTACCCAGGAAAGCCTCGCCGAGTCTCGTGACTGTTTTTGCAGGAGGGTCCTGCCAAGTTTTGGGGAGTAAAAGGCATCGAATACTGTGTTAATTACTTGTGAGAGATGTATTGATGGGAGAGCTGGGTAGATAGAATAGTTGGGATGATGGGAGGGCTGGGACGGTGGGAGAGCTGGGTTGATGGGGGAGCTGGGTTGATGGGCGAGCTGGGTTGATGGGAGAGCTGGGTTGATGGGAGAGCTGGGTTGATGGGGGGAGCTGGGTTGATGGGAGAGCTGGGTTGATGGGAGAGCTGGGTTGATGGGGGAGCTGGGTTGATGGGAGAGCTGGGTTGATGGGAGAGCTGGGTTGATGGGAGCTGGGTTGATGGGGGGAGCTGGGTTGATGGGAGAGCTGGGTTGATGGGAGAGCTGGGTTGATGGGGGAGCTGGGTTGATGGGAGGGCTGGGTTGATGGGAGAGCTGGGTTGATGGGAGAGCTGGGTTGATGGGGGGAGCTGGGTTGATGGGAGAGCTGGGTTGATGGGGGAGCTGGGTTGATGGGCGAGCTGGGTTGATGGGCGAGCTGGGTTGATGGGGGAGCTGGGTTGATGGGAGAGCTGGGTTGATGGGCGAGCTGGGTTGATGGGGGAGCTGGGTTGATGGGAGAGCTGGGTTGATGGGGAGCTGGGTTGATGGGAGAGCTGGGTTGATGGGGGAGCTGGGTTGATGGGAGAGCTGGCGCCACCCTGGGTTTTTTTGATGATGAAGTTGATTTAAACTCCGTGGCCCCGCGACCCAAGCCCCAGGAATGTGAGTCACGTAATAAGCGGCCGTGGCTCCAACAACAACCACAACCACCACCACAACAACAGCAACCACCACGGCGACATCAAACGCTAATGATGGTCATAACGATGCCAGTCGAGGGATGTGTGTCTCCCCGCTCGCCCCATCTACTCCTCTCCTCTTCCCCCCCCCCAACTCCTCCCTCCCGAGCCCCCAAACTGGGGGCCCGGGAATGCGTTCGTGGTCAGACACGTGGCGCCGGACGGGCCCACCTGTATAAACACGGGGAGCCGGGGAGGGGCGGGGGGCGGGGGAACGGGAGATGGCGAGCGGGGGGGGGGGGCATGAGTTGGGTCGAGGGATGGAGTGGAGGAAGGGGGGGAGATGTTTTTAATGACGATCACCAAATCCGAATCATCGATATCTCATTGCAAGCATCATCAAATCCTACTCATCAAATTCTAATCATCATCTGATTCTCATCAACCAATCATTATCATCACGACACAATTCTACTCCGAATAACATTTTTATGCATTCTAATCATCTCATTCTTATCGTCGTCATCATCACGAGATCCTGACCTCCATCACAATCATCGCGCGTCACGGCTCCATCACGTGACACTGCGGGTGCTCTCCACTGCACTGTTTTAAATGGGGGTCAAGGGGCGAGGCGAAGGGCCGGGGTGAATTGTCTGGTCGGGGTGAGGACTTTGAGTGAGGTTTAGCGGGTTAGTGTTGGGGTCGGCAGGTCAGAGTAAGGGTCACTGTTCACCACACTGGGTGGACCGTAGCGGGGAGCGTGACGCATCCGTTGGCGATCTCCACGCCGCCGCCGTTGACTGCTGATGACACGGCTTCCGTGCCGTCGCTGGGACCATTCCGCGTGGGCTGTCGATGTGATCTGGCATTGGGGATTGACCTCACTGGCATCGCAGGTCTCCTGGGGTCAAAACCAAAACCCAGGCTCTTCCCTTTTTTTTCGATTTAAAGCTTTCGTGACTGCAGGGATTCATCTTCTTGGTTCTTTCGGTAAAGTCACGTAGAAGGGAAGTAATAAAATAATAAAAATAAAACATAATAAAACAATTCTCACGATGTTTCGGCCACAACGCAAGCAGCCGTCCTCAGGTGAAAACCAGGTCTGTCGCCTCGACAGTCCTGGTTTTATACCGAAAGAACCAAGAAGACTCTTCCCTTTTGTTTCTTTGTTCAACCCGGCGAAGTGAGGGACGCAAGAGACCAGGAATGAGCCTCACTGCCATGGTGACCTGGAGCTTCAGACTGCCAGGCGGAGGGGGGGCGGCGATGATTGCGGTGTGTAGTCCCGACTGAGACACGTGCCGTGTAGATGCTTGTTACCCCCCACACCTCCGATTAGCACGGTTGGCTACGTACGGTGCGAAAGAAGTCCAACATACATTTTCGAATTTGGACCGCGACGCCGGTCACAGTGAGTGCAGCAGACGGCTGCGTAGTCATTATTTTGGTTACCACACCGGGAGTGTTAATCAGGGCTTGCCGCTGGATTCGAACAACGAAGGTCTGAGACGAGCGGCGAACGCGCGACAGCCGGGATTGCTGTGTAGTCTGCGTGTGATGAGAAGGTCTTGGGTAGGGCCGGATGATGGCCTCCTGGCTGCCTGGCCCAGCCTCTTTGCATGAGCCTTCACAACTTGCGCCATCGATTTGTACGCGTGTATGTACGCTGAACTTCTTTCGGACCCTACGTAGCCAACCGTGCTAATCGGAGGTGGACAGCGAATCGATCGTTTGGACGGCCTCCCGGTACGAGTGGCCAGAATGGAAGTCATGGAAAGGTTCCACTTTCTCAGGGCCAAGTCAACCGTGCCATTGGACCGGCGCTCAGGACCTGCAGACTGAACATTGAAGCAGCCGCATCTCGCGTGTGCGAAATGCGGTCTCCTCGAAACGGCAAGTTGAATATTCACCGCTTCCTAAACTATGAAGCTAAATAATTTTGTTTATTTTAGCGGGTATGGCTCACTGAGCTATTTCGCTCTTTTTTCAGAAGCGACCTTGTCACAAATGATAGCTCAACAAATGTGCTTATCGTGTGGACATGTTATTGCAGCCAAATACTCTAAACGCGTATATTTTCTAAACGTGGACGAAAAACAACCGGAGGACCCGGAGAAAAAATCCACGCGACCGCAGGCAGAAGATGCCAACTCCAAATGTGCAACAGGCGTCAGTGTTGGTATTGAACCCACGACCTCCCGTATACCGGGCGAGGTATTTAACATCTCGCCACCGTGGTGCCATCGAAGGTGACGGTCGTGCCTGCAGGGGACGCGCGTCCAGTTCAGAGCAGAGGTCGCAAATGGGTTTTGATTCCTTACCCGTACCCGTACCCGGCCGCACCAGGGTCGCAAACGGGTACCCGTACCCTACCCGTACCCGGCCGGGTACGGGTAGGGTACGGGTATCGGGTACCTGACTGCGACCTCTGGGATGAAGCCATGTTGCAGGCGCGGGTGGGTTGATTCTAGGAACTTGAATTGTGAGAAGAGACAAGACGTTGGGAAATGAGTGACAAACAGTTACTCACCAGTGACTCACGGTCTACCCGTACCCGTACCCGGCCGAGTACGGGTAGCCGGGTATCGGGTAGGGTACGGGTATCGGGTACCCGGTTGCGACCTCTGGTTCAGAGCCACCGATTCAACACGCACCCTGCTGGGAATGAGAAGGTCCTCTTGGCGACGGCGACTGGACTCGCATTAACCACACGCACGCGGCGATTGGCGCTAGATCTCGACAGAAACACGAAGCGCCCGCGCTGCGTTTTCGGGGTTCTTGCGCTGCTCGTCTTGCTCGACGGAGCGGGGTTTTTGTATGCTCGGTGGATTATCGAGGGCTCAGTCGAACTCCGATGTTAGCAGAGTACCGATGAGTAACTCTTGGGATAGAACGGCTTTGTGTCTGACCATAACGGCAGGACGTTTGGGTTGAGACTTGGCACCCATCGCAGCTACGGCCACGTGGCTCCTCGCTTCCCATTGGTTGATCCAGCCCTCCTCCACCCACCAACCACGGGGCTGTCTGAGTGAAAGATCCTCGTGGGCGGTGGTGGAGGAGGCCGATGGGTCGGCCTCGTGGCGGCACCGTCACCTCGACCGTTACCGGCGCAGCAGCGGTGATGCCATCGTGTTATTCGGCATAGGGGCCGTCCATAAATGACGTCACGCGATTTTGGACGATTTTTGACCCTCCCGTCGTCACAAAAAGTCAGACCCCCCCCTCAAATATGACGTCACAAAGCTGTGCCCCCCCCAAAAAATATATAAAACATGCTTCAAATCGCTTTAAACTATCGTCATTGTAGTGCGTTTTTAATGTGGCGTTGCACTCTGATGTTGTCGGAGAAAACATTAAAAAGTCTGTTTAATTAAGTAGAACGTGTTGTCTATATTTATTTTAAGTTGCACATTTTGATGTGACGTCATATTTCTCAACCCCCCCCCTCGTCACACATCGTCACAAATGTCTGACCCCCCCCCCTTAGGTGCGTGACGTCATTTATGGACGGCCCCATAGGTGTTACGATCATGGGTACGGGCAAGTGTTTAGGATAGGGGTCGTTGTTATCAGTAGGGTTAGAGTTACGGGTAGGGTGAGTGTTATGGGTAGGGTGAGTGTTAAGGGTATGGTTAGTACTATGGATATGGTTCTGATTAGAGGCAGGGCTCGTGTGAGGGATTGGAATTAAGGGGTCGGCGTAGGAGTCGGTGCTGGGGGTTCGGGTTAAAATCAGCGCTGCAGTCGCAATAAGATTAGGTGAGAGATGGCCCCTCCCCTCCATCCCCTTCCCCTCAACCCCTCCCCTATCCCCCTCTCCCCGCTAGCCCCGCCCCTCGATGTGCCGCGCGCGACCTTTTAATTCAGCGAGCGCGCGCGTGTCCGGACGAGGCTGATGAAACGCGGCGACTCAACCCCCATCGTTCCCCTCTTCCATCAGCACCCAACGCCCCTCCTCCTCCTCATCCTCCCTTCAACTCCCCCCCCCCCCTCCTCCCGTACACTCCCCTCCCCCCATCGTCGTCGGCTACGGCAACACGGCCAAACCTCTCGACTTGCTGGACTTTGTCGTCGGTGCTCCCTAACGCACAGCACTTGCCCCAACAGTCGAAATGCCGGATGCACGGAGATTTTTTTTCGTCTTTGTGTGCGGAGGTGAGAGTTGTGTATCGGTGAAGGGAGCGGTTAGTGCAGCTGTACCGCTACGGACTCGGCCACCCAAGTTCGATTCCAGCTCAGGGCCAACACCAGTGACGATTTTATGAACCGGTCCTGGGCCTCCTCTCGGTCGACTCAGCCTCAAATAAGTACCTGGTGCGGTGAGTCAAACATCGGCGGTGGGGAGACAAAGGCGGTCGTGCGTGGTGCTGGCCACCCACCCCCTCGTGTACGGTGCCAGCCTTCATAGGTGCTCGCTAACAGCACTTGCCCCAAGAGTTTGTTTAAGGCTATAGGGAGGGGGGGGGCGTATCTGTGTGAGGGTGTGAGTCGGTGTGTGTGTGAGTAGCCTGCGTGTTGTCGTGGCTCGTGCACTGTGTTAGGAACGCGGCCAACCTGAGTTCAATTCCAGACCCTGGCCAACATAATTCTTACGTCGGACGATAACTCACCTGGTTCTGAGCCTCCCCTAGGTCGACCCAGCCGTAAACGAGTACCTGCTTTATCTCTCGCTCATGCTCCTTAACGTGGAGGTGAGTGCTTGGCGTCATCCCCGAAACGAAGCACCTGTCTGGGTGTTTTGTGTCATCGAAGACTCCACCCCATCGACTCTGCACGAGTAACGGGACAGCTGTAAGAGGGTGGAGGGATCCCCATACCTCGGCAGTGTGCTTATGTCCAGCTCCGCTTTGGCAGCGGAGGTCTCACTTTTGAGTCAGTCGAGCACTGTGGCATTTTTTGGGCGGCTCTGTGACGCTGCGTTCAAGTTTCATTTATTAGGTATAGCCCTGTGAGCCATGCGGCTCTTGAGTCGGGTGCAACCGCAACAAACTACATATGAACATCCTGGATAAATCAGCAAATCTTCCAGAAAAAAACTCCACCGTATTACAACGTGGAAGCTGCATGCCCCCGTCTCGCTCCACTACGAAGCTCCGTGTCTTCTCGGCCATCCACCGTGCCCTCTGTGCTTGCGAATCGTAGACCCCTTTAAAGGAACATCTGCACCGGCTTGAAACATTTAGGCTGGCCAGCCTACGATCCATCCTGGGGTGTAACCATATGCTGGATTGAGGAACTCATCCGTGAGCTCCTCCGGCAGGCGAGGGTGCGTTGCCTGGGTCATGTAGCCCGCATGCCCAGCCACGGAACGCCCAAGTTGTTTCTGCTTTGCCGGATAAAGGGATCTAAACGGGCACGACACGGAGGAGATGGACCGATGCGGTACGGGAGGATGTGGAGCTGAATGGATTTGCCTAAGACTGGTGGTACCAGCGGTATCAAGATCGGCCTCTGTGGAGGAGGAGGCTCGTGAAGGACGCTGCTGCTACTGGGCAGGTGGAGGCAGTCGCCCTCCAACAACAGCGGAGAGCAGAGGAGCGACGCTCACAACAACGAGCGGAGCGACGTGCGGCTAAAACGCAACAAGTTGGAACACTGGCAGAGTCATTGCAGTCAACCAATAACACCTGAGCCTGTCCCGTGAACTCCGTGCCATCAGAGAGCCTTCCATAATTCACGTGACCTCAAAGTGCACCTAGCCTGGCACGAGCGCTGTGGTTACGTTGGCTTCCTCTGCCCTCCCCCACCGGCTCCCTCACTCTTGTGCCCCCTCGAGCTTAATAAGTGCTCGCAAACAACACGTGACCCTGAGTGAGCGAGCATAGGTGACGGTAGGGGTTGATTCTGAGTCATCAATCAATGTGTTTGAGGTGCCGGTGGCACGGGGGGGAGGGTGAGGTGGGGGGAGGGGGAGAATGGGGGATTCATAATGGCCATGTCAGATCGAGATACAAACATATACAACCCGAAAAATACAAACACATCCAAGCATACACACAAATATAAACACACACACAAACATTTGTACGTAAACACAGTAACAAGTATAACCCGTAAAAACAAAGTTTTTCACTATAAATCCTTTATATGCGTGGCGGCTAGAGTCCTCTCGTCCTCTGGCTTGAGATGGCTGCCACCTATGGGTCAGATGATTGCATGGCAGCATTAAGCAATTGGTAATTAAATATAATATTTTTGTCCTAAAAAGTGTAAAATTTTGGAAAAAAATTTCACGAACATTAATTGTCACGACGAGTCTGTGTGGAAAATGTCAGCTCGATTGGATCACGGGAAGTGGGTTAAAAAACGACCGAAAGATTTGCACGGTCGTAAGCAAGCAAGCAAGTGAACTTAATATAAAGGATTTAAAAATACATATCCCTCCCCCCAATCATCGACGCAGGCTGTTGGGGAAAGTGCGACAGCAAGCACGGATGAAGGCCGGAACTGCGCAGGATGAGGAGGGTGTGACACAGCCGCCTTTGTCTCCCCAACGCAGGCGCACACAAACGAACACAAAGACAACGACCCCCCGTATAGCCTACAACAGACTTTTGGGGGCAAACGCTGTTAGCGAGTAGCACCTACGAAGACCGGCACGACACACGAGGGGGTGGGTGGCCAACACCACGCCTGGCCGCCTTTGTCTCCCTCATGACGATGTTTACATACCGCACCAGGTACTCGTTTTGAGGCTGAGTTGACCTATGGGAAGCCCAGGACCAGTTCAGATAATCGGTGTGCCGTACTGCTTACGTGACTACCCTTACTATTTGGAGTGTGTCGGGTGGTGGCAGGTTTAACGACACATTTATATATTTACGCGATCTTACTCAAGAAAGCGGTGTTGGCCGCGAACAACAACCGCCATTCGCCACTGAGTGGCGGTGACGTCACCACGACGCTTGTGCCAGGCGAGGTGCACCTTGAGGCCACGTGAAGTGTCGAACGCCCGCTGACAGGTCACGGGGCAGACCCAGATGCCACAGGTCGACTGACTAAGATGACTGAGACGACTGGTTGATGCACCACCTGTGCCCCCTAATGTGCCAACTTGCTCTGCTTTAGCCACCCGGCGCTCCGCTCGTTGTTGTGAGCGTCGCTCCTCCCGCCCTCCGTTGTTGTTGGAAGGCGACTGCCTCCAACTGCCCAGTAGCGTCCTTCACGAGCTTCCTCCACAGAGGCCGATCTTGACACCGCTGGTACCAGTCATCGGCAAGTTCACTCAGCTCCACGTCCTCCTGTACCACATCACTCCATCTCTTCTCTAGCCCGTACCGCGCCCGTTTAGCCCCCTCGATCCGGCCGAACAAAAGCTGTTTGGGCATGCGGTGGCTGGGCATACGGGCTACATGACCCAACCAACGCAGCCTTGCCTGCCGGAGGAGCTCACCGATGGGACTTTTGCCCAGTTCTTTCAAGTATTTGTGAGCTCCTCACACAATCCAGCCTGGTTAAACCCAGGATGGATCGTAGGCAGGCCAGCCTAAATGTTTCTAACCGGCGAAGATGCTCCACAGACACACACACACACGCACAAAGACAAAGATCCCCTGTATAGCCTTAACAGACTGTAGGGGCAAGTGCTGTTAGCGAGCACCTATGAAGGCCGGAACGGTACACGAGGGGTGGGTGGCCAGCACCACACCCGACCACCTTTGTCACACACGCACACAAACACGCACACAGACACGCACACAGACACACACACAGACACACACAGACACGCACACACATACACAGACACACACACAGACACACACAGACACGCACACACATACATACACAGACACGCACACACGCACACACAGACACACACGTGCGGCGCGTGACACCCGCGCGTGTGCACGGCTCTCTCTCTCGGGTGTTCACATCGGTGGCGTGGGGGGCGGGGGATGGAGGGTGGGTAAGTGGGGGCACCCTGCCCCCCACCCCACACCCATCAATTAAAATCAAATCTCCACATCGTTTGGGTTTAATTAGCGCTGTTTACAGGAAACGTCTTAGTGGATGTGGAAGGATTGAGAGGAGGGGAGGGGGGTCTGGGGGTGCCAGGGATGTCTGTGTCTCCATCCGCAGCCACCCCCACCCCATCCGGGTGGTGCAGCTGCAGTCCCCCCCCTTATCCCACCCCTCCCCCGCCCCTCCCCCGCGCCACATGAAAGCGCGGCTGCCGCTTAATTGCTCACTTTGAAGTTTTTGTGTACGCGGAGGGGCGGGGCTGTGGGCCCGAGGGGAGGGGCCTCATGTGTGTCAGGGCGGGGGGGCGGATACCCCCGAACCCCCCCCCCCCCCCTACGACTGCCGCGTGTTCAGTGCGGGACCCGGCAACTTTAGAGGGCACCGCGCAGCGCGGTGGGAGCGGTGGCGCTGCGGTTAGCGCACTGCGCTGTCAACTCTGAGCGGAGTTCGACTCCAGGCGACAATGGCCGTTCTCGTCCGGCGTGGGATGAAAAGAGCCGGAGGACCCGGAGAAGAATCCACGCGACCGCAGGGAGAAAGATGCCAACTCCAAATGTGCAACAGCCGTCAAGGGTTCAACGGTTTGGGAGTGGAGACGGCCCCATGGGTGTGCCCGCGTTGAACCAAATGCGGACCAAAAGATTCGCACCTCGCAGACCGGGCCGCGTAGCTGATGGGATGCGTACAGAACAACAACAACAAACAACAACCAGCATTGTTTTGTTTTACGCGAAGAGACAGAAACCCATGGAGCGATTTTGTCCTTCGCTAATGGGCGATGTGGAACCTTCCGATTCGCGGTTCCTGTTGATTGTTGGTCAGATGACAGAAGCCCCCCCCCCCCCCCCCCCCCGGGTGACACTCGTGCCTCACAGCGAGAAGGAATCCTGGGTTCGACTCCCCGACTCGGACACCCTTGCCTCTCCGCGCGTGGAGTTTGTACGCTCACTCCCCCTGTTTTGCATCGGGGGCTTTCCGCGTTGTCGGAATTCCTCCCATAGCCGGCGAAATGAAAAAAGCACGCAGTGTAACTGGTATTGGCCAAAGCATCGCAATGCTCAAACGTATCTGCAAATTCATTTGGATTGTTCACGACACCAACACCAGCCCCTTACTGTGGACATTTGGCAGGGCTCTCCTTAAAAAAAAAGTTTTGAGACTCTGTGTGACTTTCCTAGGTGAACACGTGGGACAATAATAATACTTTTAATGAACTGGAGTGTGTTACCCATATTTGTTACTTATCGGTCATAATCTGATCAATACATGGGCCCCGCATCAATAACGACGTCTGTGTAAAGGTGACAATCTCGTCGGGTGGTGGCAAGAATTTTGGCATGAAACTACCACCACGTGGCAGGAACCCACGCAAAAAGTGTAACTCAACACGGAGACGTGGAGAAGAGACACATCAGCAATGTCTCCTTCTCATCTCCCGTCTCTCCGCTTCAAAAACATGTTCAGTTTCTGACCCATCCCATCAGGCAGCCGCACGGAATCCCTTCACCGCGAGTTGGAGGTGGGGGGGTGGGGTGCTTGGGCAGGACACGTACAGTACGTATGTTGAACTTCTTTCGCACCGTACGTAGCCAACCGCGCTAATCGGAGGTGCGTGGGAAAGGACAACAGACTAAACACGAAAAGCAGCTCTAAAGAAATGCCCTTTCAATCTCGATTGAAAAGCGCATCGCTCCGCATCGGAAGGAAAAGCGTTCCAGACGGCCGTAGGAGCGCATCTGAAAGCGCTCGATACGGTGACCTCCCTTAATCCGATGGCTGTAGCCCACGACGACGACGGGCCGAGTTGGCGTCATGGTTCACGCACCACGACGAGACCAGCGAGGTGTTTGCGGTTCACTTGCCTGCGGGCAACGCGTGCGGTGCGCTCACGAGCGCGACCCGGCGACGCATTAGTCGTCGTTTATGGGCACTCGCTCGCTCGGGCGCACCGCACGCGCGCGTGACGTGTGGATCATTCACTCGCATGTGCCGCTAAGTGTCGTTGTTGTTGTTGTCGTTATTGTTGTTGTTGTCGTCGTTGGGTGCATTGAGAGCCGTGGCGAGTTGTCGACGCGCTGCAGCTGCGGCATCTGCCGGGTCCGCTTCTCCTCGCGTGCAGGAGCAGCAGGAGGAGGAACCTCGACCCGGAGCGCACGCGCCCCATTAGCGGCGATCAGAGGGACAATTAAAGAGCCCCCCCCCCGCGCGCCTCCCCCCTTTTACCCCCACAGTTAATTGGTCGCCAGCCCTCCCCGCTAATAGCGTGCCCCCACCCCCTCCTCCATAGCAACCACCGCACGTGGGGATGGGGAAGAGGAGGGAGAGGGAGGGGCGGGTGGAATGGGGGAAGGGTGGGGGGGTGCAGATTGTGAAGGAGGGAGGGGGGGAATGAGTTCCCTGTGCCCATCTCCAGGTGTCTCCCCCGCCCCCCCCCGTGGGGAGGGCAGTGGGTAGGGGGTTGTTACCTGTCTCACCGGATGTGTGGGGAGGGGTTCTGTGTGTATGTGGGTAGTGAGGGGGGGGGCAGCCCCCCCCCGCTCGCCTGGTATCGTTTATCAGAGTCCACAGGTGCGCGCGGTCGCTGTTTGAAGTGGCCGCTCATTAGGGGTTCGATCGCTTTAAACACTGGCAGGTGACGGCGATGGTGATGGTGATGGTGATGTTGTCAGCAACATCAACACGACGACCGGCATCGGTGTCACGACCATCAACCACCACCAAGAAGCATCATAAGAATCACTAAAAATCATCAGCAGCAGCAGCATCAACATTCACCATCAGCAACAAGAACATCAACAACGCATTCAGCGTCATCAACAGCATCATCAACAAACGCACCATCTCCTTCATCAGCAGCATCACCGCCATCGCCCACCCGCCTACGCCTCCACCCGGGGAGTTCCCCCCCCCCATTCCACATTCCCACCGCTCCCCTCCCCTCCCCTGACTCTCGCCCCCTTCAAAAACTCTCTCTCTCCTCCTCCTCTCTCTCCTCCTCCTCCTTCCAGCACCACTCGGACGCGGGGCGAGACTCGACAAAGTCTGTTTCGTATGCAGTGGCGACATCCTTCCTCACCCATAGACACCCTGCATCATCCATAGACACCCTGCATCGTGTATGGGCACCCTGCCTCATCCATAGACACCCCTGCCTCATCCATAGACATCCTTCTTCACCCATGGACACCCTGCTTCATTCATAATCACCCTGTTTCATTCATAATCACCCTGCATCGTGTATGGGCACCCTGCCTCATCCATAGACACCCTGCATCATCCATAGACAACCCTGCCTCATCCATAGACACCCTGCCTCATCCATAGACACCCTGCATCATCCATAGACACCCTGCCTCATCCATAGACACCCTGCATCATCCATAGACACCCTGCCTCATCCATAGACCCCCTGCCTCATCCATAGACACCCCTGCCTCATCCATAGACACCCTGCCTCATCCATAGACACCCTGCATCATCCATAGACACGCGGACTAGCTCGACTCTTCTCACTGAGACGTCGACTCTACCATAGAGACCTCAATTCGTGAGTACCCGCGTGAATCGTGCCCACATTGTGCTGATGTGTGGTGGTGGTGGTGATGGTGGTGGTGATGGTGGTGCTGATGGTGTTTTGGTGGTGATGGTGGTATAAGGTAAAACTAACGGTGTGATTCGTGCCAACATTGTGCTGATGTGTGGTGGTGGTGATGGTGGTGCTGATGGTGTTTTGGTGGTGATGATGGTATAAGGTAATACTAACGGTGCGATTCGTGCCAACATTGTGCTGATGTGTGGTGGTACTGGTGGTGCTGATGGTGTTTTGGTGGTGATGATGGTATAAGGTAATACGGTGCGATTCGTGCCAACATTGTGCTGATGTGTGGTGGTACTGGTGGTGCTGATGGTGTTTTGGTGGTGATGATGGTATAAGGTAATACTAACGGTATGATTCGTGTCCACATTGTGCTGATGTGTGGTGGTGGTGCTGATGGTGTTTTGGTGGTGATGATGGTATAAGGTAATACTAACGGTCATGAATGTGCTGTTGACGCCGATGGAAATGATGATGATTGTGCTGCTGTTGTTAACGGTGATGATTATTGCGCTAATGATGATGATGTTGTTGTTGATACTGATGGTGGTGCTGTTGCTGATGATGATACTGATGACGATGGTTGGTTGTGCTGTTGCTGTTTATGTTGTTGATGGTGATGCTAGTGGTTGTGCTATTGCTGATGATGTTGTCGACACTGATGGCGATGAAGATGGTTGTTGTTAATGCTGCTGCTGATGTCTGTCGTCCACCGCCTGCTGCAGCTCTTGGGAGCAGCAGCGGCAGCAAAAGCAGCATCATCATCATCATCATCAGCAGCAGCAGCATCATCATCAGCAGCAGCATCATCATCATCAGCAGCAGCATCATCATCAGCAGCAGCATCATCATCATCATCAGCAGCAGCAGCAGCAGCATCATCATCATCATCATCAGCAGCAGCAGCAGCAGCAGCAGCATCATCATCATCAGCAGCAGCAGCAGCAGCATCATCAGCATCATCAACAGCAGCAGCAGCATCATCATCAGCATCATCATCAGCAGCAGGAGGCCCCGGCAATGTCTCCCCCGCGCGTCTGGCCACTGCTCGTGGCCCTCGCGATTCTCCCCGCGCCACTCCCCGGGTCCCCCGCGGCTCCCTCGGGCCCCGCGTCCCCGTGGCCTCATCCTCGCCGCACCTCCTGGCGGGGAGGGCCCAACGTGGCCGCGCGGCGCCACCGAGACCAGAGGCCCCCACGCGGCCACGGGCAGCACGGGCCAAGCGGCGGGGAGGACATGCAGGCCCTAAACCGCGCCGGGGGGCCCGGTGGCGCCGTGGGGACTGGGGGGGCCGGGGGTGTAAGGATGGACCCTTGGAATCATCATCATCATCAGCAGCAACATCAGCAGCAGCAGCAGCATCATCAGCAAAGACCTCCGAAGCTGCCCGGTGGAATGGCCCAACATTCTCGACAAGCGGCATCTGCCGCGAAGGTGGCATCGGCTGGCGCGGCTGCACCGGTCATGAAGAGCCCCCCGGCAGGCAAAGCCGCGGATCGCGAGCCGAGGGAGCCGGCGGCGGAGTGGCTGAGCGCGCAGCTGGGCAGCCTGGCGCGCTCCCTGCACGCGTGCGGCGGCGGCGGTGGCGGCGGCGGTGGTGGCAGCGGCAGCGGCGGCGCGGCGGAGCGCGGGGCGGAAGCGATGCGGCTGCGATTCCTCGGCAGCGGCAGAGAAGCCACTTGTAACGACGGCAGCCCCGCCGGGTGCGTGCGCGGCAATCCCCCCCGCCCCCTCCACCACCCCCCCACCATCCCCCCCGCCCCCCACTATCCCCCCGCCCCCCCCCCACTATCCCCCCGCCCCCCCCCCCACTATGCTGGCCCCTGACCAGCATGCCCGTTGATGGGCCCCAATAGTTCCTGATGGTCTCCGACATACCCCGGCCGGTCGCTGACAGTCCCCAACATTCCCTGGTGGTGGTGGTGGGGGGGGGGGTGTGTTCTGAATACGATCCCCTAATTCCTTAACCCTAAAATCCAGAACAAAGTCCCTGGAGACCCCCGCAACGACAGCTTGTTTAACCGCTGATCCCTGCCCCCCCCCATCCTGCAAACAGGTATTATATCCGCAAGTCGGAGGGCAGCAAGCGGTGGCTGATATTCCTTGAAGGTGAGGAGGCCGCCGGTCCCATCGCACGCTCGACCTTGACCCCGTGACCTCAACCCTGATCTTTCCTCCTGTAGTGGGTCTCTGGGTCACCGTGGGTTGTACGTTTGCCTCGATGTCAGTAAATGGGGGGGGGGGGGGCGGGGGGTCTCTGTGCGAGACTCTGCGTCTATTTGTTTGCAGGCCCGGCACTGCATGCGCACGTGTTGTGCTGCAAAGGGCCAGCTGCCACTGGGGGTGGGAGGTGGGGGGGGGGGGGGGGTTACCCGCGGGATGAGATGTAAGGCGCTTTGAGTTGCTGAGGAATTTAAGTCTCTTCCCCCTAATGGGTTTATCCGCCCGCGTGGCTCGGCGGAGGAGCGGCAATCGGAAAGGTCGCGAGGTCAAAAACCCTATTCTTAGGTTTTTTTCGGTAAAGTCACGTAGGTAAAATATAAATAATACAAGATAAATTTAAAAAATAAGAATAAATAAATAATAGAAATAAAATCATCAATCACGACGTTACTTGATACAGCAGTCGTGCTGTGACGGTTCCACCTGAAGACGGAAGCTTGTGTTGCCTCCGAAACGTCGTGATTTAAATTTTATTTTAATTTTACTTTTTTAATTTTAATTTTTTACCTACGTGACTTTACCGGAAAAAACCTAAGAATATGAATCCTTGCAGTCACGAAAGCTTCAAATCTAGAGTCAAAATCCCTGTTTGGGAGGGAGGGGGTTGACTCGGCCCATCATCGTCACTCCGAGTTCGGTAAAACGAGTACCATTCTGCGTCAGTCCAAGGATCATCACGTGAACTCCGGTAATTCTCGCAGCAGCAGCGGCGGCTTTTTGGCGAGTGGTCGAACAAAGGCGGTCACCGCATTGCGGCGCGTTTTAACAGATGGCCGTCTGGAACGCTCTTCCTTCCGCTATTAGAAAGCCACTGGAGCTATGCACTTTTAAATCATCATCTAGATTGACAAACTAATTTCTTGAGAACTGTTTTTTTGTGTTTAGTTTGTTGTCCTTCCCCCGCACCTCCAGTTAGCGCGGTTGGCTACGTACGGTGCGAAAGAAGTTCACACACATACTAAGTATGTAACGACTCGCACACCGCCATAGGAATGTGGAATTTCCGCTGCTGGCTCAGGGCTGTAAACAGGAGACAAGCAACCGATGCCTCGCTGCTCGTTTGGTATGACGCTGCCCCCTCTCTCCCCCCCCCTCTTCCCCCTTCTCCACCCCTCTCCCCCCCCTCTCGTCCCCCCCTCTCCCCCCCCCTTCTCCCCCCTTTCTCCCCCCCTCTCCCCCCATTCTCCTTCCTCTCCCCCCTTCTTCCCCCCTCTCCCCCCCCCCTCCTCCCCCCATTCTCCCCTCCCTTCTCCCCCCCTCTCCCCCCCCCCTCTCCCCCCCCCCTCCTTCCCCCCTTCTCCCCCCCTCTCCCCCCCCTCTCCCCCAGTCTCATCCCCTCTCCCCTCTCCCCCCCTCTCCCCCCCCTCTCCCCCCCCCCCTCTCCTCCCCCCTTCTCCCCCCCTCTCCCCCCCCCTCTCCCCCCCCTCTCCCCCCCCTCTCCCCCCCTTCTCCCCCCCTCTCCCCCCCCCTCTCCCCCATTCTCCCCTCCCCTTCTCCCCCCCTCTCCCCCCCCTCTCCCCCCCCCTCTCCTCCCCCCCTTCTCCCCCCCTCTCTCCCCCGCCCCCACAGGAGGCTGGTATTGCCACAGCAGGGAAAGCTGCGATGCGCGATTCGCGTCCCTCCATCATCTCATGAGCTCGGCCGACTGGCCCCACACGCGCACAGGTGAGTAAGGAGGAGGAGGAGGAGTGGGTGCCACGTGACCACCCTCTTCGCCCTCATCTCCCCCCCACGCCACCAACCCCCACGTGGAGTGTGACGGTTCACCAGCAGTGATTGTTGCGGCGACGCCTGCCGCTGCTGTCGAGACGCCGTGAGTCGAGACGCCGTGAGCCGAGACGTCTTCCGCAGCGTTGCGCGTGTCGAAGCAACAATGATGCGCGCTGCTGCGACGGTGGACAACTCCCACGAGGTCGTGTGGCTGATGGGATGTGCTACAAAAAATGTTTTATGTCGAGGGACAGATGTGGAAAAGAACTCCACAAACTAAACTTTAAAAAACGAAACTTTTTATTTTAACTAACCTTTTTTAAATCTAAAGCTTTCGTGACTGCAGGGATTCATATTCTTCTTGGTTCTTTCGGTAAAGTCACGTAGAAGGGAAATATAATATAATAAAATCATGTTTTATTTGTATTATTTATTATTTCCCTTCTACGTGACTTTACCGAAAGAACCAAGAAGATACACTTTTTTAGTCTAACTAAAAACTAAACTTAAAACAATTGTTATTTTACCAGATAAGGCCCCACGGAGCGAAATCGCTCTTTTCCCGAAGCGATGATAGCTCAACGAAGTGGTTTATCATCATCGTGTGGAAGTGTACAGCAGCTACGCACTCGAAACCTCCCCCACCACCACAGCCGCTACAGCACGTGCACAGACCCTGCTCCTCTGTTGCTATTGGCGTTGATTTTGTTGTTGACGCTCTTGTTGTTGTTGATGCAATCGTCGCTATTGTTGTTATTGTTGTTGACGCTATTGTTGGTAACACTATCGTCGCTGTTGTTGTTATTGTTGGTGACGCTATTGTTGTTGAGGTGAGGCGGTGCAGGGCTGGGTTGCATAGTTCAACCCCTCCTTAATCCGAATCAAAACAACTTTGAAGAGACTTTCAGGGGCACGCTGACATCGCTGTGATGTGACGTCTGTTTTGTCTCTCTCCCCCCGTGGTTCCCCTCCCCCCCGTGGTTCCCCTTTCCCCCGTGGTTCCCCTCTCCCCCCGTGGTTCCCCTCCCCCCCCGTGGTTCCCCTCCCCCCGTGGTTCCCTCTCCCCCCGTGGTTCCCCTCTCCCCCCGTGGTTCCCCTCTCCCCCCGTGGTTCCCCTCTCCCCCCGTGGTTCCCCTCTCCCCCGTGGTTCCCCTCTCCCCCCGTGTTCCCCTCCCCCCCCCGTGGTTCCCCCTCCCCCGTGGTTCCCCCTCCCCCGTGGTTCCCCTCCCCCCCGTGGTTCCCCTCCCCCCCCGTGGTTCCCCTCTCCCCCCGTGGTTCCCCTCCCCCGTGGTTCCCCTCCCCCCCCCGTGGTTCCCCTCTCCCCCCGTGGTTCCCCTCTCCCCCCGTGGTTCCCCTCCCCCCCGTGGTTCCCCTCCCCCCGTGGTTCCCCTCTCCCCCCGTGGTTCCCCTCTCCCCCGTGGTTCCCCTCTCCCCCGTGGTTCCCCTCTCCCCCCGTGGTTCCCCTCCCCCCGTGGTTCCCCTCTCCCCCGTGGTTCCCCTCTCCCCCCGTGGTTCCCCTTCCCCCCGTGGTTCCCCTCTCCCCCCATGGTTCCCCTCCCCCCCCGTGGTTCCCCTCTCCCCCGTGGTTCCCCTCCTCTCCCCCCCCCCGTGGTTCCCCTCTCCCCCGTGGTTCCCCTTCCCCCCGTGGTTCCCCTCTCCCCCCGTGGTTCCCCTCCCCCCCGTGGTTCCCCTCCTCTCCCCCGTGGTTCCCCTCTCCCCCCGTGGTTCCCCTCTCCCCCCCGTGGTTCCCCTCTCCCCCCGTGGTTCCCCTCCCCCCCGTGGTTCCCCTCCCCCCGTGGTTCCCCTCTCCCCCCGTGGTTCCCCTCTCCCCCGTGGTTCCCCTCTCCCCCCATGGTTCCCCTCCCCCCCCGTGGTTCCCCTCTCCCCCCGTGGTTCCCCTCCTCTCCCCCCCCCCCCGTGGTTCCCCTCTCCCCCCGTGGTTCCCCTCTCCCCCCGTGGTTCCCCTCTGCCCCCGTGGTTCCCCTCTCCCCCCGTGGTTCCCCTCTCCCCCCGTGGTTCCCCTCTCCCCCCGTGGTTCCCCTCCCCCCGTGGTTCCCCTCCTCTCCCCCGTGGTTCCCCTCTCCCCCCGTGGTTCCCCTCTCCCCCCCGTGGTTCCCCTCCTCTCCCCCCCCCCGTGGTTCCCCTCTCCCCCCGTGGTTCCCCTCTCCCCCCGTGGTTCCCCCCTCCCCCCGTGGTTCCCCTCCTCTCCCCCGTGGGTCCGGCTGCAGGGGACGGCATCCTGTCTCCGCGCCCCGAGGGGAACCCGCACTGGTGGAACGCAAACACCGTGTAAGTGGCGAGGGGGTTTGGGCGGCTGAGTCTCAAGACTCGCTTTCAGGAGGGCCCTACCAAATTTTTTTTTTTTACAGAAGAGGGGCGATGCTGCTGCTGCTGCTGCTGTGTGTGGTCCCAAATGATAAATTAGCACCGGTCCTGGGCCTTCCCTAGGTCGGCTCAGCCTCAAGTGAGCACCTGGCGTGGTGTGTAAATGCCAGCAATGGGGAGACAAAGTCGGCCGGGCGAGGCGCTGTCCAACCACCCCCTCGTGTGCCGTGCCGGAACCTTCGTTGGTGCCCGCTCTCGGTACTTGCTCCATCGGTCTGTTAAAAGTCGACACGGGAGGGGGGGGGGGGGTATATAAATGTGTCGTCAAACCTGCCACCACTCAGCCGATTAGTAAGGGTTGTCACGTGAACAGAACATGCTAATTCGTCACTAGTACAGCAAACCGGTGTGTTGGAGAGCCAAGCCACAACATTTACAATCTGAGTACGACGTTTTGCCAGTAATTACAATCAGCATCATCAGGCGATGGCCAGATTCTCTCCAACGCACCGGTGTGCTGTACTAGTAACGAATTGGCATGCTCTGTTTATGCAACAAACCTTACTAATCGGCCGTGTCGGGTGGTGGCGGCTTTAACGACACATTTATATATTTACGCGATCTAACCCAAAACACTCCTGTATTATCGATAATATTGGTCGCGAAAGCCTGGTACATGTTCAACGGAATTTTTGTAATTTGCCAAATTTGGATGATGCTGGCAAGCAACGCTATATTCTTCTCGGTGACGCGAGGGGATTCTTGACATCCACTCTGAAGCACGAGGCGCATATTTTACGGTGAATACACCCACGGCATTAATCAGGACAGCCCACCAGATTGTAAGTGGACCTCGACAACAAGCGGTGAACGCACTGCCTCTGGACCACATCACTGCCCAGCCAGAAAGTCTCCGTGTCAAACGGGCGGGGGGGGGTGTATCTTTATCTTTGTGTGTGTGCAGCAGCAGCGTAGCGGTTAGCGCTACGCTGCGCTACGAGCCTGGCGAGCCGGGTTCGATTCCCGCTGGGCCTCCGCTAGGTCGACTCAGCTTCAAATGAGTCCCTGGTGCGATGTGAGCATCGCCACTGGGGAGACAAAGACGGCCGGGCGTGGTGTTGGCCACCCACCCCCTCGTGTGCCGTGCCGGCCTTCATAGGTTTGCTCGCTAAGAGCACTTGCCCCAACGGTGTGTTAAGGCTACACGGGGTATCTTTGTCTTTGTCTGCTGCAGCTTCGTGCCGTACTGCTCGAGCGACGTGTGGAGCGGGAACGCGCCGCGCTCCAGTCGAGGTGAGTTCCCCGCCGCAGCGACGGCCTTCACCGAGTCTCGAGGCCTCCGTGATCTGGAGGGGTTCGTGCCGCTCTCGACCCCCCGCCCGTGACCCCCCCCCCCCCCCCCGACGCTCGCGTGGGTCACCCGGCTGGAACTCAAAATCGCCTTCGGCTCCGTGCGCGCCGGGTGGATTGAGTAGCCGATTTGAGTGGGTCACTCGGAGGCCAATCGATTCGTGGATATGGATTGCGTGACTTGTTGGTTGAGTGATTGGTTAATGAATTCAATGAGTGGATCGGTTTATTCATTCATCGGTTGCTCGGTGGGTCGAGCCTTTTTGTTGAATGGTTGATCGGTCGCTTGTGTTCGTTGGATGATTCGGGCGACTGGGTGCTTTATTGATCCTCTGATTTTGAGCAGTGGGTTCATTGGTTCAAGTGGCCGATCATTTGTCCAAACAGCTGATGTGATTATTGGAATGGGCTGGTTGAGCGACTGCTGCATTGGTTAATGAAATAAAATTCATTTTCAAAAATTCCCTTTTGGGCGTGTGTCCATCTCCCGTGCCCCCCCCCCCGTGCCGACCCTCCCCCCTCGCCCCCAGGTGGGTACGCGTTCCTAGGGGCGCGGATCCTGCGGGAGGTGGTGGTGGAGCTGGTGAGGCACGGGATGGGTCACGCGCGCACCATCATGCTGGCGGGCAGCAGGTGAGTGAGTGGTGGTTGCTGGTGGTGGGGAGCTGCCGTGCTCCAAACCCAGCGAGCCGAGTTCCGATTCCCGCTCGCGGCCAACGCCGGTGACGATTGTCTTAATTTGTCCTGGACCCATCCCCTAGGTCGACTCGGCCTCAAACATCGTCACTCGGGGGGGCAAAGGCGGCTGGGCTTGGTGTTGGTCCAGCCACCCCCTCATGTGCCGTGCGGCCCTCAACGGACACTTGCCCGAACAGTCTGTTAAGGCTATACGGGGGATATTTGTCTTTGGTAGCGCGTGGTGTTGGTGGTGGTGGCACGGGTTGGACATTATAACGATAAAACAAATTCAATACGTCAACAGCGGTGTGATGATGATGATGACGACGACAAACATCTTCAACCGTGACATTCCCATTGCTGGATGGCGCCACAGCCCCACCGAGCAGCCCACCGCTCCGTCTCCGCGGCTGCCACTCCGTGCTTAGTCTCCCCTGCCCCCCGCCGCCACACTACGTACATTCACGGCCCCTCCGCCCGCTCGCTCGTCTCAATGCGCTCCACGGCGTTGCTTTGTCTCGAGTCCGTTCTGCTGCGACGACGCTCTCCATCGACGCCGCGCTGCTGATGGGACGTGTCAGAACGACTTTGCACCAGTGCCGGATTATCCTAGGAGTAAAAGTAGATGTATATGCAGTAGCTGCATATGTAGTAGCTACTACATATGTAGTAGCTACAACATAGTAGCTGCATGTAGTAGCTACTACATAGTAGCTGCATATGTAGTAGCTACTACATATGTAGTAGCTACGGGCCCCGCACTTTCAAGGGCCCCGTGCTAAATGCTTTCAAGCTATCAATTCCGGTTCAGTGATTCTGCACTTGCTATAATACTATAGTACTATACCGCCTTCCACTTTTACGAACGACATGGTATTTAAGGCTAGCGATTCTTCGTATTATTTCACTGTATAGCAGATGAAAAAATAAAATTACTTTACAATGCGAGTTAAAATTTTGTGTTTCAATATTTACGTTTTTTTTGGGGGGCTTAGGGCCCCTTCATAACATATGCTACAGACCCCGCGCTAGCTTCATCCGGCACGGCTTTGCACGTGCGTTTTTTCCCTTCTCTCGCGTGGGGACACGGAGACGCGAGCGAGCCGCTGCGTCTGCTCGCGCGCATGCCTGGCGACACCTCCAATCCGCGTGCTCCTCTACCCCGTCTCTTGCTGCCGTCTCCAGCGAGCTCCGCTCCATCCTTGGGGGCTAGGGGGGGGGGTGCTTTCGTTGCATCTTCTCCCGTCAACGCGGCCCTCAAGTTTGTTGTGACTCTGTCAGCGGCGCTTTGAAATCCATCTGGAAAGCCCGACCCGGTTTACCCATTGGCTGGACGTCAGCTGTGCCACGATTGTGATTTAGTACGCGTGGCTTTGATCACGGTTGGGACTTTCATGCTGCCTCCATCCATCGCGAGTGTAGTTCTCATCATTGCTGCTGCTGTTGTTGTTGTCGGGTTTTTATTGCGTGGATTGTCTCTCCTAAGCGTCTCGTTATTCACGTGCAGCGCATTAAAACGTTGTGTTATGAGGCGTAGTATATGATAGCAATGGTGATGATGATGATGGTAATGATGAAGGTGATGATGAAGGTGGTGATGATGATAATGATGAGTGTATTATGGTGGTGATGATGATGATGAGTGTATTATGGTTGATGATGATGATGGTAATGAAGAAGGTGATGGCGATGATGGTAATGATGAAGGTGATGATGATGACGATGAGTGTATTATGGTGGTGGTGATGATGATGAGTGTATTATGGTGGTGGTGATGATGATGAGTGTATTATGGTGGTGGTGATGATGATGAGTGTATTATGGTGATGATGATGATGAGTGTATTATGGTGGTGGTGATGATGATGAGTGTATTATGGTGGTGGTGATGATGATGAGTGTATTATGGTGGTGGTGATGATGATGAGTGTATTATGGTGGTGGTGATGATGATGAGTGTATTATGGTGGTGGTGATGATGATGAGTGTATCATTATGGTGATGATGATGATGATGAATGTATTATGGTGGTTATGATGATGAGTGTATTATAGTGATGATGATGATGATGAGTGTATTATGGTGATGATGATGATGATGAGTATATTATGGTGGATGATGATGGCAGTGTCCTGCACGCAGGGCGCCCTTCTTAGCGCCGTCCGCGGCCGTTTCCGATGCTCCGTCGAGTTTTCAAGATCCGCCCCAGCGCTGTCTCGTCCGCAACATTAACTCCAGACCACCTTCATCCGATGTTGTTACTGTTGTTGATGTGGTTGTTCGCCGTTCTTCATTGTTGTGACACCTGTGACGCTTGTGAAGAAGAGCCCATCGGATTCTATCCAGTGTAACTAAATATTCTGATTCTGTTTAAAAAAGAAAAATCTGAGTTGTTGTCGTTGTTGTTGTTGTCTTCACGTGTGGCTCAGCGCGGGGGGCACGGGAGTGCTGCTGCACCTGGACAGCATGGCCGCCCAGCTCCGTGCCCTAGGGGTCCCTGCCCAGCTGAGGGGGCTCGCCGACTCGGGATGGTTCGTGGAGCGCAGGGGGAGCGGAGCGGCCCCCGGCTGCGGAGGGGGGGTCCGGCCCGGGGCGGACTGCGGCCCGGGGGCCCCCGTTCACTCCATGCATCACGCCGTCCGGTGAGGGCGAGGTCACGGGGTCACGGGCATGTAACGTCACAGCAGCGCTCACGTGGTGACCTCACCTGCTCACTCCATGCATCACGCCGTCCGGTGAGGGCGAGGTCACGGGGTCACGGGCATGTGACGTCACAGCCGCGCTCACGTGGTGACCTCACCTGACGTTAATTCTAGATTTGAAGCTTTCGTGACTGCAAGGATTCATATTCTTAGGTTTTTTCGGTAAAGTCACGTCGGTAAAAAATTAAAATTAATAAAAGTCAAATAAAATAAAAATCACGACGTTTCGGAGGCAACACAAGCTTCCGTCTTCAGGTGGAACCGTCACAGCCACGACAGCTTTTGTTATGCAGTCTATTCTTAGTCTTAAGCCTCACCTTACCATATTAATAAAAAAGTGTGCCGTACTTGGCCCTTCCCCTCTTCAACCATTATATATACGGAGTGGTAGCTCTTGTAATCTCTCATTTACTTGATACAGCTGTCGTGGCTGTGACGGTTCCACCTGAAGACGGAAGCTTGTGTTGCCTCCGAAACGTCGTGATTTTTATTTAATTTTACTTTTATTAATTTAAAATTTTTACCTACGTGACTTTACCGAAAAAAACCAAGAATACTCACCTGACGTGCCCGTGCTCTCTGCCCGCCGTGCCCAGGTTCTGGAACGGATCGGTTCCGGAGCGGTGCCGCCTGCATCTCCCCCCGGGGGAGGAGTGGAAATGTTATTTTGGCTTCATCACCTTCCAGACGCTCGCCAGTGAGTGTGCTCACCTACACCCACTCCTACGCGCACCTGTACGCGCATCTATAAAAACGCCCGTACACACCTGTACGCACCTGTATGCACACCTGTATACACAACTGTACCAATACCCGCCATTCGCCACGAACTGATGGTGACATCACCATGGCGCCTGTGCCAGGCCAGGTGCACTTTGAGGCCACGTGAAGCGTCGAAGGCTCGCTGACTGACATGAGGTCACGGGACAGACCCAGCAGGTGCCATGGGTTGGCTGGCCGAGATGACTCGCAGATGCACCACCAGCTGTACCCCCCACTGTGCCAACTGTACAAAGACAAAGATCCCCCATATAGCCTTAACAGACTGTAGGGGCAAGTGCTGTTAGCGAGCACCAACTGTACGCACACCTCTACACGCACACCACTCGCCTACCAACCCCACACACCCACCCACCCAAACACCCAACCACTCAGCAACCCACTCACCTACCCAGTCACCCTCCACCCACTCCCCCTGCCCCCTCCCCTCCAGCCCCGGTGTTTGTGGCGCAATGGCTCTTCGACGAGGCCCAGCTGACCGCTGACAACGTGCAGCTGCTGGGCCCGACTCGGGGCGGCGACCAGCTGCCCTACCTGCGCGAGCTGGGACAGGAGCTGCGCGCCACCCTCCACCCGCTGCCGTGAGTGGCCGCACAAACAGCGCCGGCCACCGCCGGATGGTCCACCCGAGAAATGAGTCCACCGCTGAATAGTCGACCAGCGAATAGGTCACCACAGATTATTCCACCACTGAATAGTTCACTGGCAAATAGTCGACCACCGAATAGTCAACCACAGATTATTCCACCGCTGAGTAGTACACCACTGAATATTCCACCATTGAATATTCCACCACCGAATAGTCCACCAACAAATTATTCACCACCGAATAGTCCACCACTGAGTAGTCTACCACCGAAAAGTCCACCACTGAGTAGTCCACCCCTGAATATTCCACCACTGCGTAGTCCACCACCGAATAGAGGTCGTTCACCGACAGGTCGGGGAGCGTGGCCTCGCAGGGCGTGGTTATAGGGGTAGAGGGAGGGCCAGTGCTGGCTGATTTGGATGGACGCTCTGCTCTGAGGAAGGACCGTTTCCCGAAACGTTATAGAGGGGGGAGGGGGGGCACTGCTTCTGTCATCCGCGAAGGCGCAACGGAGTTGTTGAGGCGAGGGCTGCGAGTGGCACCGCTGCCCCCTGGCGGCCGGGCCGGGGAGCGAGGCCCCGGGCGGCAAGGATACACGCGAGGCACTGCAGAGACAGGCAGCGGCTCGCGCGTGAACATGCCTATGTCATGCGTCGTGTGCGGTGCCGGATTATCCTCGTAGCAAAGTAGCTACATATGTAGTAGCTACGGGCCACGCACTTTCAAGGTCCACCCGCGCAAAATGCTTTCAAGCTATCAATTTCGTATTCTTTGGGTCTTTCGGTGAAGTCACGTGGATAGATTTCGATTTCAAGCTTTCGTGACTGCAGGGATTCATCTTCTTGGTTCTTTCGGTAAAGTCACGTAGAAGGGAAAAAAATGTATTATGTTTAATATTTATTATTTTATTATTTCCCTTCTACGTGACTTTACCGAAAGAACCAAGAAAATCACGTGGATAGGTTCAAAGAAAATAACAAAAAACGACAACGTTTCGATCTCAACACAAGCGTTCGTCATCAGGAAAAGGTGACCGATTGAAACGTTGTAGAGGGAACCGGAGTGCCCAGAGAGAAGTCAGCGCCAGCGTGCTGTGTGCGAGGGAGAGACCCAGAACCCACTCCGCTGTGCTTCCATCCCACCCAGTGCCGGATGAAGCGAGTGCGGGCCCTGCAGCACATGTTATAAAGATGCCCTATATTACAAAAAACACGTAAATATTGAAACACAATTGTTTTACTTGCATAGTAAAGTAATTGTGTTTTTTAATTTGCTATACAGCCACAGAAAATACGACAAATCGCTAACCTGAAACACCCAGTCGTTCATAAAAGTTGAAGGCGGTATAGTACTGTAGTAATAGAGCAAGTGCAGAATCACTGAACCGGAATCGATAGCTTGAAAGCATTTAGCGCGGGGCCCTTGAAAGTGCGGGGCCCGTAGCATTTGTAACGTGCGTTCATTTGTTTAGCTGCCCGTTGATATTTGTCGTGTATCTCTGTGTGGCCGTGTATTTGTTTTAAACAGGGCAGTCTTCTCTCCCGCGTGCCTCGCTCACACGCTTATCACGAGCAGGTAAGACTCGTCTGCGATGCAGCAACATCATCATCATCACAATCCTCATCACCTTCGTCACAATCATCATCATCATCGCAATCATCATCACCATCATCACAATCATCATCATCACTATCATCATCATCACTAACACCATCATCTTCATTGGGTTCCTTTTTAGAAAAAGGTCAGAGGTCAGCGTGCTCAGCCGGCACCGCTGGGACCCTGGGTTCGTATACGGGTTTCAGCCGCTGCCCGTGATTAGAACCGGGTTCTCAAAGTGCATTGAGTTGGGTTGACGGTGTCGACCCGTGTATCAATGACTGCGCAAAACAAACCATCGCAATGCATTTAGTTTTTGGTTTAATTTTGGCTCAAAGTCAACACTAATAATTACAAATAACGGTTTGACTGTCAACGTAGTCGCTTTTATTCTCGGTGGCAGTGTGGGTGGCAAGTGCCACTCCCTCCTGCGTGGACCAGAGGTCACTCGTGGGGGCCTCGGAGCTAGCTCTGCGACATCCACTTCCGATCTCTAACGCGGAAAAGGGTCGCGTCGCTGTTGTGCGACATTTCCCAACGGGTTCTTCGTCTCGTGACGACGCGACGCCGATTGCACAATCACAGATAAAATTGTGGATGACAAATTCAAATCCTCACTGTTGGCGTGGTACAGCAGCTGCTGCTGCTGCTGTCAATGCTGCGCTGTAGATATTGCTCGCGGCTCGCAGCTGATGCTCATCGCCCGTCCCCGTCGCCTGGGCCACTCTCGCACTCTCTCTGTCTCTCTCTCTCTGTCTCTCTCTCCCTGTCTCTCTCCCTGTCTCTCTCTCTGTCTCTCTCTCTGTCTCTCTCTCTGTCTCTCTCTCTCTGTCTCTCTCTCTCTCTGTCTCTCTCTCCCTGTCTCTCTGTCTCTCTCTCTCTCAACGAACGTCCATTCGCCACCTCCTCTCACGTCACTCCACCGCATCTCCACCTCCATCTCCTCCTCCAGCTCGGTGCAGTTGGCTGATAGCTTTCTGCTGCACCCCCCCCTCTCCCCACCCCTCTCACACTTCCCCCTCCCTCTACCCCCCCTGTCCACCCCCTCCCCCGCTCCCTAGTGGCTGGGCTGACGTCCAGGTGAAGGGGCTGACGCTGCCTCGCGCCCTGCAGTGCTGGGAGCAGAACCTCCAGCACGCAGCGTCCCGAAACGGCACCCAGCAGCAGCAGCAGCCTGCTGCGGAACGGTCACCGCCCGCCGTTGGCAGCGGCGTCGCTGGCGAGGGGGGCAGCAGCAGCAGCGGTGGCAGCAGCAGCACCAGCGCCTCGTCCTCCACCCCGGCGGAGCGGTGGGCGGCGGCGGCCCCGGCGGCCCCGGCGCCTTGCGCCTTCCGCGCTGTCGACAGCTGCCCGTGGCCGCACTGCAACCCGAGTTGCCCGGCACTGCGCGACGCGCTCACGGGCCAGGAGGTGAGCGCCATCGCCTTCCTCACCCAGCTGGGCTTCGACGTGCGCAGCATGGCCTCGCAGCTCGGCATGGACCCCGACACGCTGCTCAACGTGCTCAGCGACGGCACATAGGGGCGGGGGTGGGGGTGGGGTGGGGGGGAGTTGCGGGGAGGGGGGGCCGAGGGGGCCGGGGGGAGGGGGCTGCGGCCGTCGACCAGCACGGAGACGCGGAGGGAGCCTTGCGGAGGACTCGGTGGGTTTGGAACGCGGCGTTGGGAGGACGCGAGCCGCTGGGTGGAGCGAAACGTCGGACATCGTGTTGAGCAGCACAGAGCGGTACAACCAGAAAACCACATCGGCGTGCGAATCACCCCCCTGCCCCCCCCCCCCTTTATCCTGCTATCTGAAAAATCGTTCCAGACGTCTGTGTGTTCATCACTCACGAAAAATCACGGATAACGGGACGAATCGTGCGCCTCCAGATAATCCGACCCCCGGGTGGCATCGTAAGAGGGACACGCACGTTGGGCACGTTGAACTTATTTCGCGCCGCACGTCGTAGCCAACCGTGCTAATCGGAGGTGCGGGAAAAAGGGTGACTATAGCTGCTGGTTGACTCTCACGCTGCTGCTGGGTGCACTGCCCCACCCCCCCCTCCCCCGCGAGACCCACCAAATTGATATTGATATTTACCAGAGGTAAGTATATTGAATGTTGTTTTATTAATGTAGCGCCCAGTGGAGGCAGCTTGGAGTTCTAGGACCGCCCTCCTTGGGATCCATCGGAGTGCCGGGGAAGAAGCGGAAAGAGAAGCGTGGGTGAGTGAGTGGGTGAGTGAGTGGGTGGGTGAGTGGGTGGGTTGGTGAGTGCGTTGGTGAGTGGGTTGTTGGTGACCTGCAGTGTGGTGGTGGTGGTGGCGGTTGAGACGACACGGTCCGTGTCTACTAGAGACCGAGTCCTCGACACGGGCGGAGGAATCAAGGAGCGTAGTTCGAAGGAACGGTAACCTTGGTAATAGCTAGCAGTCGCCATGGTTATAGCAGTAACCATGGTGGTAACCATGGCGATTCGATTAAGTAACAGAATCAATAAACTGACAATTCGCCACCTTACCGTGTCCGTCCCCTCCGCGTAAAAAAATATTTGACAAATCCCGTGAGCCACACGGCCTTCTGTGAGTGCATCTCATCAGCAGCATTGGTTCAACGCGAGCAGAAAGCACCGGTTTCGACATTCGGTGTCTCACCAGCAGAGCCGGGCTTGCTTGAACCAGTGCTGGTGAATTGCCACGTGTTTATTGACAACGACTCTCTCTCTCTTCTTGGTTCGATGCAAAGCCATCCAACGCACGATGGTTATTTGTCTTTTTAAATCCTTTATATTAAGTTCGCTTGCTTGCTTAGGACCGTGCAAATCTTTCGGTCGTTTTTTTAATCCACTTCCCGTGATCCAATCGAGCTGACATTTCCACACAGACTCGTTGTGCGTGACAATTAATGTTCGTGAACATTTTTTTAAAATTTTTTTTACACTTTTTAGGACAAAAATATAATATTTACTTACCAATTGCTTAATGGTTGCAATGCAATCATCTGACCCATAGGTGGCAGCCATCTCAAGCCAGAGGACGAGAGGACTCTAGCCGCCACGCATATAAAGGATTAATAGTGAAAAACTTTGTTTTTACGGGTATACTTTTTTTCTGCTCGGTGACATGCTGGGCGAGAAGCGTGGACAACAAATGGGGGTCTACAGACGCAGAGGTTCATCACTGCTGATGACTTGAGGTTCGCCATGCATCGATATAATCAATTTTTACGTAACGATATGCGAACGAGTGCTGATGTTGCATTTAGGTGGATGGAGCAGACGAGGTGGTACAAACGGGAAACCAACGCAAACGCGGTGGTGCAAAAAAATCGATTCTTGAATGGAATCGTGGCACCCCCCGGATGGCTTTTCCCTCCCGAACGTTGTGGATTTTGCTCCGACTTCCCGCAGCATCGGCCCCGATTGCTGCGTCGGCGCGGCCGCAAGCCGAACGGCCGCATCTCGAACACGAAGGGCGACTCGGCCTGCGAGGAGGTTTGGTTCTTGAACGTCGCTGGTCGGCGCGCCGCGAGACGCCTGTGTACGCCGCGCGACAATTGAATTCGTTTGGCCGTGGTCGGGCGGTGCGGGGACTTGACGACACAAATTCGGGGCCGGATAGTTTACGTGGCCCGACCCAAAACCCCCCAACCCTGGACTCCACCGTTGGCTGTGAAGGCCCCTCTGCGGCGTTGGGCTCTACGCGGAGCCTCCGCCACGACCGTGATGACGATCGCTCTTGTCGACCGCGTCTGAACGAGACTTTGATCGCTGTACATTTCACGTGGTGTTGTATAATAAATTCATAATGTACATCCGTTCTCAATCCACTGCTGATTATTGCAATTCTCCCAAACTGTAACTTCACCACGCCAGTCAGCGGGCGGTTGGTGAATGGAGTCGGGTTCAAGGACTCGCTTCGGATGTCGCTCGCCATCGACGTTGGCTGCAGCCGGGAGTTGAACCCGGATCGCTCGCCTGGGTTCAAGGTGCGGAGCGCTCTCCACTGCGCCAGCTCTCCAACCCCACCGTGGTGTTGTTGAGAGGCTTAAATCAAATGGTGCAGCACGTGTTTTTAAACAGTTTTTGTGTTTTATATTCCGTTGGTAACCATTCAAGACGCGTCTGTGGTTTGCAATACTCTATCATTGCTGCAATAAACCGCGTGCTCACCACACCCACGTGGTCACAGCACCACGTGCTCACCCCCACCCACGTGCTCACTCCCCCGCGTGCCCTCACACCCCCGCGTGCCCTCACACCCCCACCCACGTGCTCACCCCCCACCCACGTGCTCAGACCCCCACGTGCTCACACACCACCACCCACGTGTTCACACCCCCACGTGCTCACACCGCCACCCACGTGTTCACACCCCCACGTGCTCTCACACCCCAAACCCACGTGCTCACACCCCCACGTGCTCTGACACCCTCACCCACGTGCTCACACCCTGTGTGCTGGCATCACCACGTGCTCAACGCTCTTGCCGCTCGTGAGAGGCAGCGTGATGGACGCAAAGGCCGATAATGACGATGATGATCAGGAAGGGTGAGAGAGATCGCATCTGGCACGATGTATTCTTCGCTGTGAATGCACACGGCGGTATTAACCAGAGCGGCAGCCTGGAATCGAACCGCGAAAGCCCTGCAAGAGCAAGCGGCGAGCGCAAGCGCCACCGCTCGGCCCCGTCACCAAACCCTACGAGCCCCGGAATCGTCGGTGAACCGAGAAATTCGCCACCGAGACTGAAGCCGATCGACAGCGGGTAGTTTCCCTCTATATCCGTCCACCGATGTTGAGCCGTGAGTGGGAAGATAACTCGGGTCGCGGGTTTAGGAGCGCAGCGCGCGAGGCGCTATGCCACCGCTCCCCCCCAAACCCAACACAAGCTATACACACACATAACCAGCAATGTGCAATGATGAGGGGTGGATGGGCTAAGTGTGAAGAGTGGACGATGCCGTTGCCCAGCTGACCGCTAGAGGGCGCTGTGGTTCTGCCCCGTCCCCCAACCAGTGGCTCTTAAACCTGGGGGTGCGAGACGTGGCCAGATTGAAGGTAATACAATCTAACACACTAATTAAGCACGCGCAGGTAAGTACAACTAATTTGTCCCATAAAGCCGAAGTGTTTGTGTTAACATCATACATTAGGGGCCGTCCATAAATGACGTCACGCACCTAAGGGGGGGGCAGACATTTGTGATGTGTGACGAGGGGGGGGGGGGGGGTGAGAATGTGACGTTACATTGAAATGCGCAACTTTAAATAAATATAGACAACACGTTCTACTTAATTAAATAGACTTTTAAATGTTTTATCCTACAACAGCAGAGTGCAGCGCCACATTAAATACGCACTACAATGACAATAGTTTCAAGCGATTTGAAGAATGTTTTATAATTGGGGGGGGGCAGAGCTTTGTGACGTCATATTTGAGGGGGGGGTCTGACTTTTTGTGACGCCGTGTGACGAGGGGGGGGGGGGGGTCAAAAATCGTCCAAAATCGGGTGACGTCATTTATGGACGGCCCCTTATTTCAACGATTGAAAACCAAAGGGGTGCACGGCTACAGTAAAGGTTACGAACCAACGCTTTAGACCAGGGGTCGGGAACCTTTTTGACTGGGAGAGCCATAAAAGCCAAATATTTCTAAATATATTTCATTGAGAGCCATATAGTATTTTTACGTATAATAAACTAAATATGTCTTACTTTTAATGCGACTTCTGGTGCTGCATGGTTTTGCTGATGACCTTGTAGTCTGGTTTCATACTTGGTGAGGTTGAGCTTCATGCAGGCGTGACCCGTGAAATTTATCTTCAAAACTAATTTCTGTTTACTTTAACATGACACAGTATTATTAAGCAATATCACAAGTATTTTAAAATCCAGTTCCAAACTGATTTTTTTTTTTTCAACTCAAAATTGTCTGGGAGCATATGCCGTCACTGGAAGAGCCATATATGGCTCACGAGCCATAGGTTCCCGACCGCTGCTTTAGACCAACACCTCCAAACCCACAAGCAAGGGGTATTTACCTGCACGCCAGGTGTGCCTGTCTCCCATACAGGTGTGTTGTTACACATGATTGTGAGTCTGTACAGGTGGAGTGTTACCTTTGAGTGCGTATCGTATAGCGATTCGCGCTCTGTGCTACCCCTTCACGACCAGTAACGGTGGCGAATATCTGAACCGATTCTGGGCCTCCACTAGGTCGACTCGGCCTTAATGAGTACCCGATGGGTGGAGGAAGATGAACGGGCGTGGTGTTGTGGCCACCCACGTCCCCGTGTGTTGTGTTCGGCCGTCGTAGGTGCCGCTGCTGCTCGCTAACGGCACTTGCACCACCGCCTTGTGCACCAGCAGCAGCGCCAGGTGGGTAAGAGAACACACGCAGGTTTAAGTCAAGTTTGGGTGATGACAGAATGAATGGCAGCCAGAGCAGCGACAGAAGATATCAGGCCAAAAGCAGAGAAGGGGGCAAAATGCATGCGAATTACTGAGCGATTTGTAACGTCTATAATATGTGCCCAACGTGAATTGACATGCGTCTCGTGTTATTGGGATGCAATGCAGTGAAATCGCAAATCTAAATGGCAAGCGATTTTCGATTCCACCATCTCTGTTTTGAAGTTGCTGGTGCATTGGGGCGCGGGAATGGTGGTGAAGTTCGGGGTAGGGGTGGGGGGCAATAAGGCACTAGCGTGGCATGGGGGCCCCCCAGAAAGGATATAATTTCAAAGTAGATTGTGCAGGGGGGCCGTTCCCACGCCCATTCAAATGAGCACAGTCTGGCACGCGCCGGCAATTATGAACCTTCGTGCCGCGGCGGCCATGAATGGGCATGTTCGGTGAGAGAGAAGCGCATTCCGGCCAAGTGCAGGATTTTGTGGATTCCAAAACCTCCCAGGAATCCATCCCGATATTCACAACCACACACACACAGCCAGGCCAGCTGCTGTCTGTGGTGGGGCTTGGTGTTGGCGGGGGGGGGGGGGTTATAGGGGTGATCGGGTAGGGGCCGCGGGGGAGGTTGAGTGATGCAGTTGCCACCTGTCCAGGTTTGATCGGACAGTCCGGTTGTTCGGAATTTGTGTTCGGGTCGTAGGAATGAATTGCGCCGATATGTGGCGGCGTTGCGTTGGACTTTATTTCAGTTGCTGCACAGTCTCCATAGCCCTGGGCCGACTACGAAAGGTGTCCGGGGTGGTCCGTGGTGCGGAAGGTGGCAGCCCTAGGCAGTGGTGAGGAGGGGCAGGGTGGTGAGTGGTGTGGGTGAGTATTTGGTGTGACTGGTGAGTGGTTGAGTGGTAGTGCTGAGTGGTGGAGCATTGTGGGGTGAGTGTTTACGGTGAGTGTTGTGGGGGGTTCGGGATTGGAGGGGTGAATGGTAGGATGACTAGTGGGGGTCTGGGTGGTGGTAGGTGGGGTAACGAGGGGGGGAGGGTGCAGTAGCGCGCTGCACTACGAACCCGGGAACCCGAGTTCGATTCCCGCTCACGGCCAACACCAATAACAATTCTGTGAACGGGTTCTGGGCTCCTCTAGGTCGACTCAGCCTCAATTGAGTACCTTCTGCGGTGTAAATATCGCCACTGGGGAGACAAAGGCGGCCGGGCGTGGTGCTGGCCACCCACCCCCTCGTGTGCCGTGCCCGCCTTTCATAGGTGCTCGCTAACAGCACTTGCCCCAACAGTCTGTTAAGGCTACACGGGGGTTTCTCTGTCTTTGGTGGGGGTGAGGAGGAGTGAGTGGCAGCGTGGTTGGGGTAAAGGGGTGAATGGGGAAGACTGAAGAGGGCGAGCAACGGATGCATCAACCTTCATCTTCCCTTCAAACCGTCCAGACGGAGCGGTGGCGCAGTGGTTAGCACACTGCACAATGAAAATAGGCCATCTCAGTTCCATTCCCAGCCACGGCGGTCATCGGCGGTGAGCGATATCTGACCCAGGACCTGGGCTTCCTGCCACATTCAGCAACTCGCACTAAACAGCGTGGTCAAGTATGGTCAATAATAATAATGAGAGTATCTTGATGTGAAGCTTTCGTGACTGCACGAATCCATACTCTTTGGTTATTTCGGTAGTCACGTAGGTATAAAATATTTTATTTTATTATTACCGAAAGAAAGAGTATGTAATAATGAGTATTATTTTTTACACATTCCATCAGCTACACGGCCTTCTGGGAGCGTATAGCTTCAGCAGCATTGGTTCATCATTTATACTGTACATTCTGGGCCCGGTTTTCACATTCAGTGTCTCATCAATAGCAGAGCCAGGCTGGTGAACGGCCAAATGTTGACAGGCGAGAACCTCTCTCTGTTACGCATGGGTCCTATATACGTGTAATACACAACACAATAATCATCATTCGCGTCCTGACGGAGGACGATAACAAAATCACCTCGCTGGCCAGTCCCGGCTCGGTGAAAGGTGGGGTGCATAGATGCCGGAGCATAGTACAGCACAACAATGGATTTGTCTGCACTGCCATCTGTTGGCAATGTTGGCCCGCAGCAGCCTATAGCATCCTGCTTGTGCATAAATAACAAAAACACAAACTCAACACATTCGTAAAAGCACCGTGCCCATTTAAAAGGATGACATACCTACAAACATCACCCAGGAATGTCTGTCATTAACGCTCGTGACGTCACTCCACATCCACCAGCCTCCCTCATTAATATTCATGAGCAGGTGACGTCCTCCAAATGGACACCCTCCCCTTCACTAATAAGCATGCGCAAGTGACCGTCACTCCACATCGAACAGCCTCCCTCATTAATAATCATGAGCAGGTGATGTCCTCCCTACGGACCCCCCACCATTATTATTACCTACTTTGAGTCAAGAATGTCTGTGTGCAACGCTCGTGACGTCACTCCACATCGAACAGCCCCCCTCATTACTAATCATGAACAGATGACGTCACTCCACATGGATCCCTCCCCCTCATTAATAATCATGAGCAGGTGACGTCCTCAACATGGCACCCCCCCCCCCCCCCCCCCTCATTAATACTCATGGAGCAGGTGACGTCCTCCAAATGGACACCCTCCCCCCTCATTTATATAATTAGCGGGTGACGTCACTCCACATGGGGGGGGGCGAGGCGCCTCCTCCCCCCTCCTCGGCGTCAACTCACAACCCCTCACTACAAAGGCAGAACCCTCACGTCACGTGGTCTCCGTCACGCTGTTGAGACATCAAAGTAAAAAGGACGTCTTGATGAACAAGGGATTATAACAGGGTCGGGAACCTTTTTGACTGGGAAGAGCCATAAAAGCCCAAATATTTCTAAATATACTTTCATTGAGAGCCATATAGTATTTTTAACGGATAATAAAATTAAATATGTCTTACTTTTAATGCGACTTCTGGTGCTGCATGCTTTTGCTGATGGCCTTGTTGTCTGGTTCATACGTGGTGAGGTTGAGCTTCGTGCAGGCGTGACCCGTGAAATGTATCTTCAAAACTAATTTCTGTTTACTTTAAAATGAACACAGTATTATAAGTAATATCACAAGTATTTTAAAATCAGTTCCAAACTGATTTTTTTTTCAACTCTAAATTGTCTGGGAGCCATATGCCGTCACTGGAAGAGCCATGTATGGCTCGTGAGCCACAGGTTTCCCGACCGCTGGATTATAACCTCTACATGAATTAAGTCTGTGACACCGCGCCCTTACAAATTGCACACGAATGGATGCAATGAATATATCACGTCGCGGTTTGATTTTCGCTTGCAAGTTTCAGATTTACTGTAATACACTCGTATAATAAGTGACGTTTCGGGCAACGGTCCTTCTTCACAGCAACAGCAGCAAGTTGCGTCGTTGTACGTACGGCGGTCGTCCGCACAAGCGCTAGCCAGGCTCGGCTTAGCTTTCCAGATCCGACGAGCCCGAGTCGCTACTTGGATCAAGCGTGACCATGATCGAAGGCTCATCTTTTTGGTTCTTTCGGTAAAGTCACGTAGAAGGGAAATAATAAAATAAAAAATAAAACATAATAATAAAAAAAACCCGCCCACCTCCTACGCATTTCCCATAAACATGCTAAATTCCTCTTGATATGCAAATTATTTTGTCAAGGCGCTCTTCTTCCCCCTCCAACCCAGCTTAAATATACGCTCCAAGCTTGGTGGTGTTTCATTCTTCACCTGAGGACGGCTGCTTGCGTTGTAGCCGAAACGTCGTGATAATTATTTTATTATGATTTTTTTATTATTGTATTATTTCCCTTCTGCGTGACTTTACCGAAAGAACCAAGAAGTTGAATCCCTGCAGTCACGAAAGCTTTAAATCGAAAAGATCGAAGGCTTGTTGATCGAACGAGATAAGACGTAGAAATCGATGCTCGAATCGAATTGACATCGGAATCTCGGCGAATGGAATCGCTCGGTTCGCGAGAGGCGCTTCAGAGGTTAAGGGTCGAGGGAAGGAAGAGGTCCAACAAAATTCTCGTGACGCAAGACGATTGCGCAACGTGGTTGTCACGATGCTCAACGCACACACCACGCACGGATCGATGCTTTGAGAATCCTGGTACATATTAAATTTCGATTTAAAGCTTTCGTGACTGCAGGGATTCATCTTCTTGGTAATTTCTGTAAAGTCACGTAGAAGGGGAAGTAATAAAATAATAAAAATAAAACATAATAAAATAAAATACTATCATATAATATTATTACGTTTTATTTTATTATTTTATTACTTCCCCTTCTACGTGACTTTACCGAAAAACCAAGAAGCTGGTACATATTCTTGGTTCTTTCGGTAAAGTCACGTAGAAGGGAAATAATAAAATAATAAAAATAAACGATAACATTCTCACGACGTTTCGATAGCAACACAAGCAATCATCATCAGGTGTGAAAACCACAGCAATAAATTTTGACCTTACCGAAAGAACCAAGAATATGAATCATTGCAGTCACGAAAGCTTTAAATCGAAATTTGTCCTGGTACATATTTATATTCTATAATACGGTGCAAGTGTAGGCTGACCAGTGCCGGATTATCCTAGTAGCAAAAGTAACATATGCTACGGGCCACGCTAAATGCTTTCAAGCTATCAATTCAAAGAATAGATCACGACGTTTCGATCGCAACAAGCAATCGTCATCAGGTGGGACAACCACAGCAAGAAAAAAACTTGTGTTGCGATCGAAACGTCGTGATCTATTATTTTTCTACCTACGTGACTTTACCGAAAGAACCCAAGAGTATTCTCCACTTGCTCTATTACTACAGTACTATACTGCCTTTAACTTTTATGAACGAATGGGTGTTTAAGGTTCGCGATTTGTCGTATTATCCGGCTGTATAGCAAATTCATAATATAGATTTTTTGGGTCAGATCGCGTTATTTATAAATGTGTCGTAACCCTCCACCACCCGACACGGCCAAACAGTAAAAAAATGTGTCACGTTTATCAAAGGCTAAAGAAGTGAATTATTTTGTCGTTTGAAAAACGTGACACATTTTTTACTGATTAGCCGGTTGTGGTGGAGGGTTACGACACTTTATAAATAACGCGATCTGACCCAAAAACCTATATTATGAATAATATTGGTCGCGAAAGCCTACGTGTATAGCAAATTAAAATTACTTTACTATGCAAGTAAAACATTGACGTGTTTTAATATTAACGTTTTTTTTTTATGTAGGGCCCCTCTATAATATATGTAGGGCCCCTCTATAATATATACTTGCTTGGAGTAAGGCCACTGCACCAGAGCGGCGGAAGATGGTAGTGCAGGAAGTACGCCATCAGGAGGAGGCTGCAAGGTGGGCCAAGGCAGTCTCTCTTGCCAAACAAGGACAGTGGACTCGATGGGACAGTGTGGAGAAGAGGAAGATCAGCTGGAAGGATCTGTGGGCCACGGAAGCGAGGCGGTTGAGCTTCTCCATCAGAGCAACATATGACATCCTTCCAACACCAGTTAACCTTCACCAATGGTATGGTGAAGATCCGGACTGTGCCCTCTGTTCCATGCCAGCCAACCTCAGGCACATTCTCACAGGGTGTAAAACAAGCCTCACCCAAGGACGCTACACTTGGCGTCACAACCAAGTCCTTAAAAACCTTGCGTCCGCCCTGGAGGACAAGCGAGCTGCCACCAATTCCCTACCACCCCCAGCAGCATCACACCCCTTACGGACGATCTTTGTCCGCGAAGGGGCTAAACCACCGAAGAGCGGCTCTACACCAATAGAGCGAGACCAGCTGCGCTTGGCCCGCGACTGGAAAATGCTAGCTGACATTGGCCGGCAACTTGTGTTTCCTCCGGAGATCGCAACCACCACCCTAAGACCTGACGTGGTGCTCTGGTCCCGTTCGCTCAAGAAGGTCTTCATCATTGAGCTCACAGTACCCTGGGAGGACTCAGTAGATGAGGCTTATGAGCGAAAACATCTGCGCTATGCCGATCTAGCTGCCGAAGCACGGCATCATGGCTGGAACACAGAAGTCCGACCAGTGGAGGTGGGCTGCAGAGGTTTTGTGGCAACATCTACAACCAGACTGCTTAGAGACCTGGGAATTAAGGGCCAGAGCCAGCGTTCGGCAATCAAAGCTGTATCGGAGGCGGCAGAAGGCAGCAGTCAGTGGCTCTGGATGAAGAGGAAAGACCCCAGCTGGGCCCCAAAGTGAGAGGGCCAGGAGGTATGCAGTCAACAATGCTTGACTCAGGGAGGAGGACGCCCCTGCCATGCATAGTCCCATGGGATGTTGGCTACCAACAACAAGGCAACTCCTATGACTAATTGGGAATGGGACGCAAGCGTAGAATTGATCACCCTGTCGCTGGCCGCCTTTGGGGAGGGTGTATAGTATGAAAGGCCGAAACACCCTAGGAACCAAAGGGTCACTACTGACGATGCGCTCCCCAAATTTCACCAGGCTCACTGTTCATGAACTCTTGGAAGTGCTTGCACAAAGGATAGTAACATCTCATCCTGTGTTCTTTGGAATCAGACTCCGCATTAGCTGAATCCGGCACTGAGGCTGACCCTTGAGGATGACCCCCCCCCCACCGGCCCTCCCCCTGGGCTGACATCTATAACTGACCACTACGACCGATTCCATTATCTTGATTAAAACTCAAAGAGCCTCCCAGTTCAGACGGGGGGATGAGGCTGCACTCAGCTCAGACTCGTCTCCGGATCTGTTTGTGGGCATTCCACGTTACCATGGCGGGGACCATCCAACCAATAGCACAGGATGGTGATATTCATTTACAGTCGTGGTGGTGTTCGTTATTAATCAGCAATGATCTATACACTGCTGGATGAAGGCCCCAGCCGTCGCCATCTCTCACGATCCTGGGATGTAATGTAACCCTCCCCAGCGTCTGGCAGCACACGAGGAGCTGAGTTCATCGCTCCATCTCCCCGGTGGATGTCCTCTCTCGGGCACGTTCCATCCCTTGACCGCTTGCCCCGCACTCGCTCGTTCTCGCCCATCAAAGTTGGCGGCTTTCGCATGAATAAAAAAGAAAGTCATAATTGAAACACATTACAACCCTTTGTTAATCCACTGCTGGATGAAGGCCTTCCCACGCCTTGTCGTTCACGATGGTTGTTTGGCCATACTTCACCACGCTGGTCAGTGCGGGGTGGTGAACCACCCTTGCCACTGATGTTAGCCGTGGCCAGGAAACACTTCAGGTAACAGTATTCATAGCGCAGCGCGCTGCAATTCGATATTTCAGGATTGGTAGTGTTTCTTAATTAAGTGTTTTGTGATCCAGCGCTTTGGAGTCCATGGTTGGTGGATCACACGAAGATGTGTGGACCGATATCCACGGAGAGGTGCCATGCGGTCATCAGATGGCAGTACAGCAAGTGGGCCAATCCCACACCGATGCGTGTTGGGTTTCCTCCAGACGCAGTCCTGTAGCGTGGCTAAGTTCATTCTCCTCCTCTAAAGAAAATCACCGATTAAAATGAAAGAAAACCCGTTTGGAATTGGTCGTACATCTCAATGTATTAGGAACCCTCCCGGCGCTGTTTGGAAGGAACAAACAAATACGCGCCGCTAAACGAGGACATTACGGGGATTACCATAACGTCTCGCACAATGCAACCACATTTGCGGTTGACCATTCAATTCGGCGCCTAGTATGACAAAGATTAAAATCCCCCTTACGTGTAGCCTGTAACAGACTGTTGGAGTGCAAGTGCTGTTAGCGAGCACCTATGAAGGCTGACACGGCAAACACCACCTTTGTCTCCCTTGTGGCGATGTTTACACACCGCACCAGGTACTCATTTTAGGCTGAGTCGACCTAGGGGAGGAGGCCCAGGACCAGGTTCAGATAATCGTCTCTGGTGTTGGCCGTGAGCTGGAATCGAATTCGGGTGACCGGGTTCGTAGCGATAACCACTATACCACCGCTCCCCACGGCATGACGCGCACACACACACACGGCGCACGCGTGTTTCAGAAACCTGGGGAATAAATCCGATGAGCTATGAAGCTCTTTTTTAAACAGATGCCCAGCAGGGGGCAGGTAAGAAAGTTACGACAACAAACGATAGAACAGGTGAAGCGATTTTGTTTCTCGATTTAGGACACGTGAACAACAATGTCTAAGCGGCAACAATTTTAGCAGAACAATAATTAATCTAGAGATGTTTTTTTACCGGAGCCAAACCTGTTGAGCATGTGTGACTCGTGTCCATGTCACCTGATTTAAATCATCCTGTGGGAGGGGGAGGGTGGTGCTAAATTTAAAAGAAAAAAAATAGTCTCACATTAATAATAATTTTTTAGAAAAAAATCAATGCATTT
>NC_083781.1:7937453-7998798 GCF_015708825.2 Lethenteron reissneri
GGAGGAGGAGGAAGAGCGGGGGTGTTTGTGTTTGATTCACGCGTGGGACTGGAGGAGGTGAGTGTCGCGTGTGCGTCCGTCTATGTGTGTGTAAGTGTGTATGTGCCCGTGTGTTAATATGTGCGTGTAGGTGTGCGCTGGTGTTTACGAAGGCGCGCAAGTGTGTGTACGTTGCGTGTGCACGTGTTTGTGCGTGATGGCATTTAGAGTGCGTGGGTGAGTGTGCGTGGAGATCTGTTGGTGGGTGCTATTGCTTGTAGGTTTGTGTGCGTATTAGGTGTGTCTATCTGTGTACGTGTCGGTAGGTGTGTGTGTTCATGTGACTGACATTTGTGTTGCCAGTATATCCTCGAATTAACGTGCCCCGCATATAGAGGGAGGGTGTGTGGGGGTCGCTATGGGGTTGGGGACCTCCCAAAAAAGGAAAACATTAAAAAGTCGCGCTCCCAGATATCAAAACCTGGACAGCGCTCAGAGACACAGAGAGAGATAGCATTGCCGACCCAGTGCAAGCTCTGTGGTTATGAAACAGTGGCATCGTCAGGTCGCGCGTCTCGGAATCGGATAGCGATTGTTGGTGGTTCAAGTTGCGAATTATAATTAAAAGAAAAAAACATTATTTTTAAATTGCGTTATAAATGTTTTTTTTTTTTCTCACCGGTATGTAAGTCGGTATAAATAAAATGACAACAAGCTGTAAACGTGATGCATTTAATGTTTGTGGAAATAATGTAACGGGTTTTTGTCAAGGCGACGGATATACCCGGGGGGGGGGAGCACCCGACCCGCCCCCCCGTGAATTGTCCGAGTTTTATTCGGGGACACGCAGTTTGTGATGTTTATGGCGCTGTTGATGGTGGTGTTTACGTGGCGGAGGCTCGTGAAGAACGCTGCTGCTCCTAGGCAGTTGGAAGGCAGTAGCCATCCAACAACAACGGAGGGCAGAGGAGCGACGCTCACACAACGAGCGACGCGCATGGTGGCTAAAGCATAGCAAGTTTGCACAGTAGGGGACACAGGTGGTGCATCGGCCAGTCGTCTCAGTCAGTCGACCCATAGGCACCTGGGTCTGTCCGACGACCTCCTGCCAGCGGGCGTTCGACAACACTTCACGTGACCTTAACGTGCACATAGCCTGGCACAAGCGCCGTGGTGACGTCACCGCCACTTATTGGCGAATGGCGGTTGTTGGTGTTTATGTTTTGATGTAACGTCTGTGTTTACGGTTGTGTTGTGCAATTGATGTTTACTCACTCTGTGATGGGTGTATCGTTTGTGTTTACGTTGCGATGTGATCGTCATGCCATGGTTGTGTGGGATGATGTTTCCGTGATGTTTGTGGTGATGTTGCAGACACTGTGCTCCTAAATTTGCCATCATCATCATCACAGCCATCGTTTACAATAACGGTATGCATCTTGATGATGATGGTAGTAGTGGTGATGGAAGTGTTGATTATGGTAGTGATGATGGTATTCATGATGTTGATGGTTTTTATAGTGGTGGTGTTGATGTTTGTGTTTATTATGGTAGCGATGAAGATCATGGTCGTAATGATGTTAGTATTGGTGATGGTAGAGTGATGATGATGGTAGTGAGTGATGATGTTTGTTGGTGATCATATTAGTGAATGATCATGGTGGTAGTGGAGTGATTATCAAAATGAGTGGTGATGGTGATGATGGTGATGGTAGTAGGTGATGATGATAGTCGTGAGTGATGATGATGGGAGTGAATGACGGTAGTGATGGCGATGGTAGAGTGATGATGATGATGTGGTGAGATCTCACTCGCCACTGACGTGAGACATAGCCGGGAATGGAAGTCGTGTGTGTATCGCAGCGAGCTAATCACTGCGCCACCGCTCCCCAGACACAAACACCGCTGCGCAGATGTCTTCGTGGCCTGTGCGTGAGTCATCGCCGGATGACTTCAGCGCGTTTGGGGAGCAGGGTGATGGGGCGAGGGTGATCTGAGGTGATGGGGGAGAGGGTGATGGGGGGATGTAAGGATACTGGGGGAGAGGGTGATGGGGGGGAGGGTGATGGGGGGGAGGGTGATGGGGGGAGGGATGGGGAGAGGGTGATGGGGGGGGGGATGTAAGGATGATGGCGGAGAGGATGATGTAAGGATGATGGGGGAGAGGGTGATGGGGGGAGGGTGATGGGGGGGAGGGGGGGAGGGTGATGGGGGAGAGGGTGATGGGGGAGAGGGTGATGGGGGGAGGGTGATGGGGGGGGGTGATGGGGGGGAGGGTGATGGGGGGGAGGGTGATGGGGGAGAGGGTGATGGGGGGGAGGGTGATGGGGGGGAGGGTGATGGGGGGGGAGGGTGATGGGGGAGAGGGTGATGGGGGGGAGGGTGATGGGGGGGAGGGTGATGGGGGGGAGGGTGATGGGGAGAGGGTGATGGGGGGGAGGGTGATGGGGGGGAGGGTGATGGGGGGAGGGTGATGGGGAGAGGGTGATGGGGGGGGGATGTAAGGATGATGGGGGAGAGGGTGATGGGGGAGAGGGTGATGGGGGGAGTGTGATGGGGGGAGGGTGATGGGGGAGAGGGGATGGGGGGGGAGGGTGATGGGGGGGGAGGGTGATGGGGGGAGGGTGATGGGGGAGAGTGATGGGGGGGGGATGTAGGATGATGGGGAGAGGGTGATGGGGGAGAGTGGTGGGGGGGAGTGTGATGGGGGGGAGGGTGATGGGGGAGGGTGATGGGGGGGAGGGTGATGGGGGTAGGAGGGGTGATGGGGGGAGGGTGATGGGGGGAGAGGGTGATGGGGGGGGAGGGTGATGGGGGGGAGGGGATGGGGGTGGGGGGGAGGGTGATGGGGGAGGGTGATGGGGGGGGGGGGGGGATAAGGATGATGGGGGAGAGGGTGATGGGGGAGAGGGTGATGGGGGGGAGTGTGATGGGGGGGAGGGTGATGGGGGGAGGGTGATGGGGGGGGAGGGTGATGGGGGGAGGGGGGTGATGGGGGGGAGGGTGATGGGGGAGAGGGTGATGGGGGGGGGATGTAAGGATGATGGGGGAGAGGGTGATGGGGGAGAGTGTGATGGGGGGGAGTGGGTGATGGGGGGGAGGGTGATGGGGAGGGTGATGGGGGGGAGGGTGATGGGGGAGGTGATGGGGGGAGTGATGGGGGGAGTGTGGGGGAGAGGTGATGGGGGGGGAGGGTGATGGGGGGGAGGGTGATGGGGGGGAGGGTGATGGGGGAGAGGGTGATGGGGGGGGGATGTAATGTGATGGGGCGAGGGTGATGGGGGGAGGTGATGGGGGGGAGTGTGATGGGGGAGGGTGATGGGGGAGAGGGTGATGGGGGGGGGAGGGTGATGGGGGTGATGGGGGGGAGGGTGATGGGGGAGGGGATGGGGGGGATGTAAGTGATGGGGGAGGGGTGATGGGGGAGAGTGTGGGGGGAGGGTGATGGGGGAGAGGGGGGAGTGTGATGGGGGGGAGGGTGATGGGGGAGAGGGTGATGGGGGAGAGGGTGATGGGGGGGGAGGGTGATGGGGGGGAGGGTGATGGGGGGGGGGGTGATGGGGGGAGGGTGATGGGGGAGAGGGTGATGGGGGGGGGTGATGGGGGGTAGGGTGATGGGGGGGAGGGTGATGGGGGAGAGGGTGATGGGGGGGGGGATGTAAGGATGATGGGGGGAGGGTGATGGGGGAGAGGGTGATGGGGGGAGTGTGATGGGGGGAGGGTGATGGGGGAGAGGGTGATGGGGGGGGTGATGGGGGGGAGGGTGATGGGGGGAGGGTGATGGGGGGGGGGTGATGGGGAGAGGGTGATGGGGGGGGGATGTAAGGATGATGGGGGAAAGGGTGATGGGGGAGAGTGTGATGGGGGGAGGGTGATGGAGAGGGGATGGGAGAGGGTGATGGGGGGAGTGTGATGGGGGGGAGGGTGATGGGGGAGGGGTGATGAGGGGTGGGTGATGGGGAGAGGGTGATGGGGGGGAGGGTGATGGGGGAGGGTGATGGGGGAGAGGGTGATGGGGGAGGGTGTAAGGATGATGGGGAGAGAGTGATGGGGAGCGGGGTGATTTCATGTGACGGGAGAGGGTGATGGGGGAGAGGAAAGGTGATGTGGAGAAGGTGATGTAAGGTTATGGGAGGGCGATGGAGGGTATTTTAAGGTGAAGTATGGAGGGTGAGTGGCGGGTGTGCGGGAGATGGTGTGTGATGGGGGGGGGGAGAGCACGGTGCATCGGGCACTACGAACCCCAGCTCCCCGAGATAATTCTTAGCCACGGCAAACACCGACCCGCACTGACTCGTGCGGTGATGTATGGTCAATCTACCCACGTGGTCAACGCGGCATGGGGAGGCTTTCATCCAGCAGTGGCTATAATTGAATTGCAATGCGACATCGAGACTGACTGATCTCGCTTAAATTGGGAATCATCAGTGAGTTTAGCCCAGATACTTACGTAAGGTGATGGGGGAGGGTGATGTCATCAACATTAACCCTCCGTCACCCCCAACATCGTCTTGAACCACGCCTCTCATCATCGCCATCCGCTCCCCGCACCATCAACATTATCAACCCCTCCCCAATCACCCATATCATCAACAAACCAACATCCACCCCACCCCCCACCATCATCATCACTTTACTCACTCCCCCATCATCATCATCCCCTCCCCCCTCACCCCATCCCCTCAAAAAGCCCCCCCCCCCTCTCGCCCTCCTTCCATCACCGACTCCCCTACCACCCGCCTCTCTGGGCGAGCCCACGTGGTAAGTGCAGTTCAGTACAGTACTCGAACAGGCTGCAGCGCAGTGTGCTTGCTACCTCTGCATCTCGTTTGCTCCGCTTTGCAACCCCCCCCCCACCCCCATGCGTCTGTACCTCCAAATCGTCCCTGCACCTCCCGATTCGTATTGCTCCTCCACACCTCCTGCTCGTTTGCTTCTCCCGTCATCTCTCTGCCCCCCTCTTCTGCACATCTCTGCTTCCCTTGCAACTCCACTTCCCCACCCCGCCTCTCCCTCACTTCCTTACTCCGTTGTCATTTTGCTCGCCTCGCCTATGCTCGCCCAGCCAACTCCATCCCTCCCTCTGGCCCTCCCCTTGGGTCGATTCGGCATTAGATGAGTGGCCTGGTGCAGTATGTAAACATCAAACACTTGGGAGACAAAGGCGGTCGGAAGTGATGCTGGTCACCCACCGCCTCGTGTGCCATGCCGACCTAAATAGGTGCTCGCTGACAATACTAGCCCGAACAGTCTGTTAAAAGTTATATAGGGGATTTTTGTCTGTTCGTGTGTAAAGAGTCATTGTTACAGGTGTATGTAGTAGTAGCTTTTGATATTGTGTAGTAGCGTTGTACAGGTGTGTGTGTGTGTATGTGGTACAGGTGCGCGTGTGTGGGTAGGGTTTGGTACGTGTGTGTGTGTGGCAGGGTTTGGTGCAGGTGAGTGCGTGTGTTTGCTATAGGTGTATGTGTGGTACAGGTGTATGAGAGTCCAGCCGGGTGATCCTAACCCAGCACTCCCATTCACTTTCCCACTTTCAGGTGGGGGGCCCTTGGGCGCTTGTCTGTGCCTCCATCGCATGACGTGCCCAGGGTGAGAGCCCCCCACGGTGGGAGCGAGGTCCTCGCACTCCAAGCTCTATCGGCAATCCAGACTCCAAAGTCTCCCGGATCCAAAATCCAGGCTCCGGGATCCGACTCCCAACACCCGAGATCAATAACTCCAGGTTCCAGGCACCGACGCTTGAGGCTACTAAAGGCCCAGCAACCAAGACTCCAGGCTCCACAAGCCAATAATCCTCCATGCGGCGTGCTCCAGGCCCTGAGGCTCCTCCAAGCTTTGGAATTGTGGCTCCAAGCTCACCACACTCCAGACTCCTGTCCTAAGACTCCAGAATCCTGGAGCATGGACCCCCAGGATTTCTCCACGCCCGGCTCCGCGCCTCCCCCGCCGCTGAGTGCGGGGGGCCGGGTATCCTGTCATCCCGGCCCCGCTGCTGGCCCCCCTTCTCATCTTCTCTACCCCCCACACAAGTACATGGCGGCCCCCCACCTGCAACAGAAGCCCCTGCCCAGCGCGCACCCCTCAGGTGAGATGCGGGAGCCCACTACCCCTTACCCCCCCCCCCCCCCCCGTAGCAAACGCGGATTTTTAAATCCTTTATATTAAGTTCGCTTGCTTGCTTACGACCGTGCAAATCTTTTGGTCGTTTTTGAACCCACTTCCTGTGATCCAATCGAGCTGACATTTTGCACACAGACTCGTTGTGCGTGACAATTAATGTTCGTGAAAAATTTCCTACATTTTACACTTTTTAGGACCAATATATTTAATTACCAATTGCTAATGGTGCAATGCAATCATCTGACCCATAGGTGGCAGCCATCTCAAGCCAGAGGACGAGAGGACTCTAGCCGCCACGCATATAAAGGATTTATAGTGAAAAACTTTGTTTTACGGGTTATACTTATTACAGGTGTGGTGGTGTGGTTGGGGGTGCAGGGTCCTGTGTGTACTGCAGCCGAGCCTGGAGCTTGTCAAGGGGCGGATTTAATGTGGTTGCTGGGAGATTTGGAAAGTGGAGCTGGGGGGGGGGTATTGGTTGGCTGGGTGGGTGCTAGGTGTGTACACGCAGACACGTGTGTTTTGTGTGTGCGCGCACATGGGAGTGTAGCGGCGAGCACTACGAAACCCGGCGACCCCAGTTCGATTCCCGGCCATGGCCAACACCGGGTGACGATTATCTGAACCAGCCCGAGGTCAACTCTGCTTCCAAATGAGTCCTTGGTGCGGTGCGTAGGGAGACGAAGGCGACCGGCCGTGGTGCTGGCCACCCTCCGACTCGTGTGCCGTGCCGGTCTTCATATGTGCACTTGCCCTAACAGTCTGTTTGGGCTGTACGGGAATCTTTATACTGGTAGGAACGAAGTGGACCAGACCACCAATAGATTAATGTGTCCGTCCGTCCGTCCGACTGTCCGTCCGTCCCTCCGTGTATCAACATCGCCCCCTACTGCAAACACTTGGCATGACCCTACAAAAACCTTTAGACTCAGTGACGCTATCCTGGTAGCAACATCGCCCCCTACTGCAAACACTTGGCATGACACGTGTAACATTCCCTTATTCCCTGAGATAGCTTTTGATTAAAACCTTGAAATTAAATAAAGTGCGCGCGTTTCGTTAACATTAACGTGAGTAGCCGCGTGTAAGAGTTACATTTTAACGAGACGCGCGCAACTATGTTACTGAGGCCTAGTCCGTTAGCGCCTCGTATACAGCCTTAGGCTTTTGCGTGGCAAGGTATATTAAGCGTTTATTTTAATATGTTTATAAAAAATAAATTGCACTTTTAACATTAACGCGAGTAGCCGCGTGTAAGAGTTACATTTTAACGACAGGCGCGCGCTATAATCATTAGTTTATAAACTGTATTAGTCACTTTTAAGTTACTGAGGCCTAGTCCGTTAGCGCCTCGTATACAGCCTTAGGCCTTTGCGTGGCAAGGTATGTTAAGCGTTAGTTTTAATTTGTTCATAAAAATAAATTGCACTTTTAACATTAACGCGAGTAGCCGCGTGTAAGAGTTACATTTAACGACAGGCGCTCGCTATAATCAGTAGTTTATAAACTGTATTAGTCACTTTAAAGTTACTGAGGCCTAGTCATTCAGCGCCTCGTATACAGCCTTAGGCCTTTGCGTGGCAAGGTATATTAAGCGTTTATTTTAATTTGTTTATAAAAAATAAATTGCACTTTTAACATTAACGCGAGTAGCCGCGTGTAAGAGTTACATTTTAACGAGACGCGCGCACTATAATGAGTGGTTTATACTGGTAGGAACGAAGTGGACCAGACCACCAATAGATTAATGTGTCCGTCCGTCCGTGGGAGGGGTGGTGTTGAGGTGGTGTTGGAAATGAAAGACTACGAGTCTTTAAATCTAACAGCGTTTCTTGTCAAAACAAACACTTTTAATTAACGTTACACTAGAATACAGTAATTTTTTCTTTAACTCCTCTATACCCGATCTATCTCTGTACCAGTACTAAGTATTATTCCTACCAGCCCACCCCGCAGGGTCCGTTCTTTTTACACAAACACTAGCTGTACTACCCGGCTTCGCCCGGGACTTGTATCCACCACGGCCGGCCGCCTTTGTCTCCCCAGTGGCGATGTTAATACGCCACAGCAGTTACTCGTTTGAGGCAGAGTCGACCTAGGGGAGGTTCAAATAATCGTCACCGGTGGTGGCCGTGAGCGGGAATCGAACTGGGTTCGCCGGGTTGGTAGCGCAGCGTAGCGTTAAGCACTACACCCACCGCTCCTCACACAGCACACACGCACAGACACACGCAGACACAGACACACAGACAGCACGCTAACCACTACACTACCGTTCCCCCTACACAACACACGCGCGCGCGTCCATAGGTACACATACACGCGCTTGCTGCAGACACACACATAAACACACATACATACACGCAGACACACACATACACACACACATACATACACACAAACACATACACAGTGACATGCGTATTCCCATCGCGGGGCACGGGACGTGCCTCCCGGCAAATCCCTCGCAAGCGATCGTACACAGATGGACAGACAACTGAACAGTACGACGTTTGGCTGGTAATTGCATCCAGCATCAGCGAAAGGACGTACTCTGAAATGGGAATTGTTGTGGTTTTATGCTTGTACACACCGGTGGGCCAAAGCAGAGACTTATGAGTGTTTTATCAACGGGACACTTTTTGACTGATTGGCCGTGTGGGGTGGTGGAGGGTTACAACACATTAATTAAGGCGAGCGAAAGGCAATACAGTTATTTTTGAAGAATGGTTGCGAAAGCGTACGTGTTACAAAAAGACTCACTTTACTTAAGAAGCAGGCTAATGTGTACATGATAGACTGTCAGTAGAGCCACCCAGAAATATAACCAGGCTACACTGTACATTCTAGAGTGGCAGTACGCTCAGCCAGCTTAATGAGTATTTGAGTGAACATTTAAACAAATCCATTATTGGCGCGTGTGGTTTAAACATAATTATACAGTAGTTTTTTCATGAGAAATGGCAATTGTTGTGGTTTTCTGCTTGAACACACCGGTGGGCTAAAGCAGTCAAGTCTTAGTCTTTTATGAACGTGACAATTTTGTGGAGATTGGGCGTGTCGGGTGGTGGATAAGGGTGACAACACCTTAATAAATAAGGCAATCTAAACGCAATAACGTTGTTTATGAATAATGTTTGCGAAAGCGTACGTGTTACAAATTGACTAACTTTACTTCCTAACCAGGCTAATGTGTACATGATAGACTGGCAGTACACCCAGTCAGCTGAATAAGCAGGCAGCAGTCTACATAATAGACGGGCAGTACGCTAAAGCAGCTTAATGACTATTTGTACAAAGAACATTGAAAGAATCGATTATAATAACCAGGCTACAGTCTACATTATAGACTGCCAGTACACCCACTCAGCTTCATAAGCAGGCTAGAGTCTACATGATAGAGTGGCAGTACGCTGACAGAGTTTAATAAGCAGGCTACAGTGTACATAATAGACTGTCAGTACACTCACCCAGCTTAATGAGTATTTGTACAGTGAACATTAAAGTAATCGATTGTTGGCGCGTTGGGTTTAAAAGTAATATTAATAGCACACATTGTGGTGGGGGTGTAGTGAAGTGTAGGAAAAACTTTGATGAATTTACCTCAGAGTGGCGTGGTGGGTGTCGGGGCCTAGTAGCGTGCAAAGCCTGCGGCCTCGCCTAAAATTGTCGACTTGGAAGAGGCAGGGTACGGGTGGCGTTCCTTCCCCCCCCCCCCCTAGCGCGCCAACAATACTGTGTAATGGCTATTATTTAATTAATTACGGAGCTTATGAAAGTGGCGAAGGCGTGGCTAGCGGTTGGCAGGGGCAACCGCCGTCCAATGAAAGTGCGTATGTTCCGGAGACACACAGACAGACAGATTCACGATTTTATATATATAGATTAGCCATGCTTTAGCTCGCACCACAGGACGTGACTGCACACGTTAGCACGCGTGCACGCTGGTAAACACTCGCGTAACCCCACATGCTAAATGGGAGTCTATTATAATCGCACTTTCATGATTACATTGTCCTAAAACACGAGTTGAGCCTTCTGCGCGGATATTAATTATTTTAACCAATTCTATATTTGTGTTGGCGCTCGTGCCTCTCCACGGCAAGATGTGTAGAGATGTTAACTACCTCTCCTGGTACACAGGAGGTCCTGGGTTCGATCCCAATCCTGACGCCTGTATATTGCGAGTTTTCATGTCTCTCCCCTGTAGTATCATGGATTTTTCTCCGGGTCCTCCAGTTTTTCCCTCCATTTTAGAATCAACATGCGTTTTAAAAGTTGTGTTGTTGTTATAAATGTCCCACGTGGTCATAAACCACTTGGTAGTGCTGTCATTTGTCGCTTTTGAAAAAGAGTTGCATAGATCTGTGGGCCTTGCCTGGTAATGTAACAAAAAATGTTTAGTTTAACTTTAGGAAAAGCGTCTTGAGACTGAGGCTCTCCTTTTAGAAACAAGGCTCGTACAGTATATAATAATGCCTTTTATATCGAAGGATTCCACGGTTTAATCGATTTTTTTTGTACTCTCTAGTTGACTGACTAAACATAGCTACACTCGTGCACAAACCCGAACACGTGTACACAGACTCGTGTAAACTCAACACGGACGGATTTGCCCCCCCCCCAATCCGTATAGCCTTAACCGACTCTTAGGGCAAGTGCTGTTCGCGAGCACCTAATGGGGGGGGGGGGGGTGGTTGGCCAGCATCACGCCCGGTCGCCTTTGTCTCCCCAGTGGCGATGTTTATACACCGCACTAGATGCTCATTTGAGGCTCAGTCGATCTAGGGGGGAGGTGCAGGACCGGTTCAGCTAATCGTGTGTGCGTGTGTACATGCGGTAGTGTAGCGGTTAGGGCGCTGCGCTATGAACCTGGAGACCCGGGTTCGATTCCCGCTCACGGCTAACATCAGGTGACGATTATCTGAACCGGACCTGGGCCTCCCCTAGGTCGACTCGGCCGCAAATTGAGTGCCTGGTGCGGTGTGTAAACATCGCCACTGGGGAGACAAAGGCGGTCGGGCGTGGTGCTGGCCACCCACCTCCTCGTCTACCGTTTCGGCCTTCATAGGTGCTCGCTAACAGCACTTGCCCCTACAGTCTGTTAAGGCTATACGGGGGATCTTTATCTTTATGCACTTGGGCACGTCCCCCACGAACCCGCCTCTCCCCTTGTGGTATACACTCGCATGTGTGTGCGTGTGTACACACGCATGTATTCGCATGTGTGTGCGTGTGTACACACGCATGTATTCGCATGTGTGTGCGTGTGTACACACGCATGTATTCGCATGTGTGTGCGTGTGTACACACGCATGTATTCGCATGTGTGTGCGTGTGTACACACGCATGTATTCGCATGTGTGTGCGTGTGTCTGCACCCACAATAGACTCGCGTGGAGGCGCACAATCTCACCCCATGGAGGTCGTGGTTTTAGAAGAAGTGAGGGGGGGGGGGGTGTGAGAAGATGGAGAGGAGAGGCGGGTTTCGTGGGAGACGTGCAGAAGAGGTAATGAGAGCAGGAGAGAAGACGAGGGAGATGGGGGTGGGGGTGAAGGGGAGGCGGAAATGTGGATATGTGGAAGAGGACGGAGGGAAATTGCAAGAGGAATGAGAAGAGAGCGGTGGGAGAAGTGGAACGATGGTTTTGCCAAACCCGGTGCAGCGGCGAGTTTCACGAGGAATCTGTGGGGGAGCAGCAATGTGGCGTTAATGCCCCCCCCCCCATCCCTGCCCCCCCTCGTATAAGGGGGGCTTCTTGCGGGAATGAGGAGCCTGTAGGGGAGGGGCTGTTGGGCACAGGCTCCTAACCCCTCCCCTCCACCCTCAATACAAAGCTTCCCCTCCCACTCCCACCCTCCCTTGTGTTTGCACTTCGGGGTCTAAACTTGAACCGCGTCGGGCGAGGGGGTAGGGGACCCCTGTCTGGCCGTGCTGCTGCTGCTGCTGCGGTGGGGGAGGCGGGGTCATTCGGGGACACGGGGCGTGGGAAGGTGGTGGCGGTGGTCTGATGGAGGTGGTGGATTTGGTGTCGTTGAGATTGCGGGGTGTGTGTGTGGTTGAGATGGTGGGCAGTGGATTTCTGTTGATGGTGTTTATTGAGATTGTGATGGTGGTGTGGATTTTTGGCAGCTGTTGTGGTGGTTGTTTATGGTAGTTGGTGAGTACAGTGGTGGTGGGATGTTGTCGTGGATGTTGCTACCGTTGTGGTGAAGAACAGAGTACAGTTGTGGTGGTAGTTGTGTGGTGTTGGTGGCGGAGGTGCTGTGGTAGCGGCTATTGTCGTGATGTGGTTGTGGTGGTGATCGGGGGAGAGGCACCACAATTGATGTAGAGTGGGAGAGGCCCGTAGAGGGGGTGGAGAGGAATGCATTGAGAGAACCGGCCTCTCCCTGTACCCCGCCGCGACTCTCACGGGCCCGAGTGAGAGCGTGCTGTGAAGGAGTGTGTGTGTAATGAGTGCTTGTGTGGGGAGCGGTGGCGCAGTGGTTGGTACGCTACAAACCCGACGAGCTCGTAGCCAAACATCGGTGACGAATCTCCTGAACCGGACCTGGCACTGCGTCTAAAACGTCGGTACTCTCTCTCGCCCCTCTACCCCCCGGCGAGACTAAGGAGGTTCTGGCCACACCAACACCACTTGCCCTAACAGGCTGAGGCTATACGGTGGCTGGCTTTGTCTTGTGTAATAAATGTGAGTGTAGAGAATGTTGTACGTGCGAGAGATGTTTTTTTTCAAATCTGTAACCCAGAGGATGTCGGAGGTGGGAAGTGGTGGTTTAGTGCACGGCCTTGGAAACTCTGACCTTGCGTTTTTTAGATTTGGCGAGTGATTATCTGAACCTGTGGTTTGACCTTAACCAGTCACATGTTGCTTTTTGGCGGCCCCTCCCACCCATGCTGCCCTGAATAGGTGCTTGCTAACAACACTTTTCCTAAAACGGCCTTGTTTAAAAGGCTACCCGGGGGATAATAGTTTTGAGGGTTAGGTTTTTGGTGCGTGCAATTCTGTACTTGGAGTACTGTGCATCGCGAATATGAACTTGTATTTTGCTTTTGTTAGAGCTGAGGACGGGGGCTCAAAGCGGCCAGCTACAAATCGCATGATTTGACTAACTGATCTCAGTGCAACGCGTATCCTTGTCAGAAATCCATCTTCATTTCGACTGCAGGAATCTGAGTGAGGTGGGTGAGGTAGGTGAGCTGAGGTTGAACACTGGATAGGATCTAAACTAAACATTATCCGATGCACACGTTTGTACTTGTAACCAGTTTTAGAGGCTGTACATTGTGTGTGTGTACGAGGGTGCATGTAAAGGTGTGTCCATGACATTGAGCGTTTACACTAGGTGTGCATTGTTTGAAGGGAGTTGAAGAATAGACGAGGGGGCTGGGTTATTAACCAAACACCAACGGCCACATCCAGAGTGACATCCACTCGCCCCCTACACCCACACACCCTTACCCGCGCTCCTATGCCCGCACCCATAAAAGCAACCCCTCCCATAAGACCACCCCCACTCGCATCCACTCCCATACCCCCTCCCCCATCCACACCTCCACTCACAAATCCCCCCCCCCCCACCCCTTTACTCGCACCCACAGAGGGATGTGTAAAGTTGGGAGCCTGATGATGGGGGGTGTGATAACCAATGGGCACAATCACTCTGGGTAACCTGTAACAACACCTGGATCTGTTCCTCGTGACCTGCTAGGAGCAGCGAGTCTTCCACGCCTCCGCAGTGAACCTAGTCTGGCACAAGTTGTCGTGGTGAAGGCACCACCACTTGGTGAATGGCGGCCGTTGTGGTTTTTCTGAAACGACAACCAACTCCACCACACCTGCCATCACAATCACCGCCGCTACCACCCCCACCGTCTGGACCGTGTCTGCAGAAATCGTTAGGAGCGATGGTGGCCGTACAAAGTCTGCGTGTGGTAGATTGCCGTGCCCGGGGGATGAGTGGTTTTTATGCCGGGAAAGCTTTTCGAGTCTCATGACTGTCTTTCAGGAGAATCCTACCATTTTTAAATCCTTTATATTAAGTTCGCTTGCTTGCTTACGACCGTGCAAATCTTTCGGTCGTTTTTTAACCCACTTCCCGTGATCCAATCGAGCTGACATTTTCCACAGACTCGTTGTGCGTGACAATTTAATGTTCGTGAAAATTTTTTTCAAAAATTTTACACTTTTTTTTAGGACAAAAATATTATATTTAATTACCAATTGCTTAATGGTGCAATGCAATCATCTGACCCATAGGTGGCAGCCATCTCAAGCCAGAGGACGAGAGGACTCTAGCCGCCACGCATATAAAGGATTTATAGTGAAAAACTTTGTTTTTACGGGTTATACTTGTTCTTTTTTATGCAGTGGCAGACGACGGTTGCTGTGTAGATTGCAATCGAGGTAATTCTGTGCGAACTCCTATTTTGTGTCGTAGGGAGTGGCACTAACGAACCCGGTGACCCGAGTTCGATTCCCGCTCGCCTCCAGAACAGTGGCGAATATGCAAACTGGTTCTGGGCCTGCCCTAGATCGGCTCTGCCCTAAAGGAGTACCCTGTGTGACCATGTAAACATCAGCACTGTGGAAACCCAAAGTGGCCAGTTGTGGTGCAAATGGCACTTGCCCAAAGGCTATATGGGGGCGCTTTGTGTTTCTGCATGTGTAGGGGAGATGGTAAATCACTGGTTCAGTCTGATCAATTTTTATAACCGCTTCCAATCAAGGGTGAAAGCATTGACGATGCTTTTTTTTTAGTTGTGTAACGTGCGGTCGCCATAACTCCTTAAGAAGATTCGGTATGAACTAACGCTTATCATCCAGTTGTATTGCTACAAGCTGCTCGCTCTAGAGAAAATTGGCAAAAATTGATGGAAAGGTTCCTCCCAAAGGGGTTTTCCAAAACATGTTGACATCCTCTGGCAATGTGCGTACCCGTCACCTGCTATGTGGTCTCCCTTCTCGACTTTACGCGCATTGTTACCACCAATCAAATGGTTCTGAGGGCAAGCCATGCGTGTGCATGCTTTTTCGTCCTTGTATTTCCGTGGATGCTACGTACGGAAATACCAGTGGCTGTGGGTGGGGGAGTCCACGTCAAATAATTGTGCACAATATAGATTTTTCTTTTTTTTTTTAAACCCACGTTGAATTTTGCACACCGTTTGCCAAAATGTATCGCGAGTTTGACGGGTGGCCCTGCGGGGATGGTGTTTGCTGCGAGTCATGAGGTTTGATTTCAAATCCAGGAGGCAGGCCTGGTCCATTTTTTTTATAGCACTGACTTTTGTTATAAATGATAACAATGTGATTTTTTTTTTTCAAATGTTTCAAGGACCTTCTCAATTGTGGCAACCGAATTCTGAAATGAATGTCATCTCTTCCGACCCAGCCTTCTTCGTCTGCACAACCAATTGACTGGAGCTTGAGACTTGATTTTCAAATTGCGGAATTGCAACTTATTCTTGATGGGTTTTTTTTTAAATGCCACGCGTTTTTTTTTCCCCCTCGCCAGTGTCGCGCTTAATTTGTCTTTTGGATTTCCAGCTTTACTTCCTTTTTTGTACATAGTTCTGGTGGTTTATTACTTTCATATTTTTTACGAGTCATCTTAACATTCCCCTGCTTTTGTTCTACTCCGCCCCCTGTAAACCCTCCCTTTCCTATCCGCCGATCTTGGGGCTGAATCTCCCATTATAACCTCGTCACCATGGGAAGAAATAAATGAGCTTCTAAGCTCCAATAGTCCTTGCCCAAAGTAGACCTGACAACAGATTTGCCGCGATGCGCGTATGAACTGGTAACGACACCAAGCGCTGTCTGCTTCACAGCGGACCGCTAAGATCCCGTGACGTCACTCGAGTGTCGGCCATTGCATGCGGGCGTCACGTGTCCATGTTTTCCAAATTTTCTACAATTGCACATTTTGAATCTATGTGGCCCTTCTAATTCCCCCCCCCCCCCCCATCACCAACAACTTGGCAGGACCCTACTGAAAAGGATTTGTGACTGAGGCTGGGTAAACAAGTGGGATAAAATTTTTTTTCTATAACTGTGAATCCCTTTTGGCCACCACCTGCCCCCCCCCCCCCCCCCCCCCCCCCCCCCCCCCCCCACCCGCATGCTGCTGCAGGGAGCCCTGCCCTGGGGGCACCCACTGCGTTCCTGGGCAGCTTCCTGGGGGGGCCCTTTGGGTGCTCCACTGGGGGGAGGCTCAATGGGGGGCTCGGCCACACCGCCCGCTATGTCGAGCTCTGCTGAACGTGGATTCCAGACGGCACCACAGGGCGCCATGACGCACGTGTGGGCGGCGCCACCACCACCACCACACGACGGTACGTAATGTCCGTGTGTGCGTGAATGGTAGACTAGTGGTTCGTGCACCGCACTACGAATCTGGCGACCTCGCATTCCATTACTGATGGGGCTGATTGATGGTGATGTAAGTGATAATGGTGGCGACAAGTGGTGCTGGTAATGAAGCTTGCAGCGATGAACGTGTGATTTCGGATGATGATGGTAGGGGGGGGCGCCCGGTTGTGTGCTCACGGCTGTTATACAGGCTTCTCCCATTTGCCGAGCAGTGGGGGGCTCTACCCCCCATACCTTGCTTTGGGGCCACTGGACGGCACGGGGCCCACGGCGTCCCCCTGTCTGTCGCGGCCGCACGACCCCCACACAGGTACGCCACATTTCTGGCCAGACACGACTCTGACCCCACCGCGCTAGGCCGCCTGTAGTAGCGGTTGGGTGGAGAGATGTGCACTCGCCGGCGCCGTTCCCAGTGATGCGTCCGGGGCGGGTCTCTCTTTCTCCTGGCAGACGGTGCGTTCGGCGGGGCTCTGCCGGTCCAGCCCGTTCTCCACCGTGATGTCGTAGTGCCGACAACCTCCCGGGCGCCGCGAGAGGGGCGGGCGCTGGCCCGGACCGGCGCCCGTGACTCGGAGCGGCCCTCGTCAGCCAGCGGCACCCCGAGGGCAGTGCGGGGTGACCGGCGGGGGAGGGCGGGCACCGCCCTGGCGGGGGAGCCACCCAACCGCGATGGGGCCCCTGCCTGGGATGCCGGCACCAGAGTCGTCTGCTCGGTGCAACCGCCAGGCAGAGTTGGTGACGGCGGCGCCGGCGATATGACGAGATCCGGCGATGCCAAACTGGCGAGGGTGGTGCGGTCGCACTCCATGGGTGTCGGCGGAGACGGGTTCGCCCCGGACGAGAGGGACGACGCGGTGGGCGCCGGGGTGAGATCGGCAAAGCCCAAGGAGCGCCAGTGTGCCGGCGCCATTAGCTCCTATGCATCATGCGGGCTGGGCCACCCAGGGCGGCTGCACCACAACTCGGTAGCCCATGGCAGTTCTGGTGAGCACCGTCCGGTGGCGCCCACGTACATGCTGTCGGCGGGCCACCAGGACCCCGATGGTGGTGGTGCCGCTGCCCGGTACGACCTCGCCGCGTGGCAAACGCAGCGGCCGCCCGTGCTGCTGGCGCCGGAACCCACGCCTGGCGAGACGCCGGCTATCAGAGGCCTCCTGCAGTACAGCGACTCGTTCTCCTCGTCGGCGTCGGCTTCGTCGTCGCTGTCTTCATCGCCGTCACCGTTTGTGCCGTCCAACGGTGCCACTGCCGCCTCCGGTCAGAGAAGTCCGTTCGGCGGGCTGGGCCGCGTGCCGCGAGGCCCCGACGGCACGGCGGGGCCGGACACTTCCAGTGCTTGCGGTGACGCGTGCCACCCACCAAGCGACGCGGCCGCCCCTTCAGTCGGCGCTGGCGAGGTTAGACACCCGCCCGTTGGTATCGCCGTGGCGGTTGCCAGGCAGAGGGGGGATCACCCCCACCACCACAACAATAACCATCAGCAGCACCACGATGACAATCGCCATAACTATGACAATAACAGCCATAACCAGCAGCACCACACTGTTCTGAAGTCTCGGGCCGGCACGCCCTCCTGCACAGCCTCGTCTGGTGGTGCTGCCGCGTCAGCCGGCGGTGGTGGCGATGGTGGTGGAAGTGGCGGTGGGTTCCAGACATCCGATCGCAGGGTGCGGCACCCAACTCCTACCGGCATACCCAAGGGTAAGACCCACTTGATCCGAGACCTTAGCTAAACTTGACCTTGCATGTTGAACTTCTTTTAGGAACGTACGTAGCTAACTGCGCTAATCGGAGGTGCAACCTTGCCTGCTCTAACCAGACCAACTGTCTGTCCCTGTGTCCTCATCTCTATGTATGCATGACTTCATATTGCACTGATTCTGTTTCCTCTGGCCAGCAACAACCAGCACTGCTGAAGTTGTACATTTTGAAAAAAGGTCATAGGGCTGCTCGACGTGGTTCTGGCCACGCCACTTTGGCCTTCATAGGTGCTCGCTAGCTACACTTACCCCAACCAGTTTGAGGCCATAGGGGGTTCTTTGTCCGTGGTGCGTGTGTGCCTGCATACGTGTGTGTTCCTGTACGCGCGCGTTTTAAAATTAAGTGGCGTTTGCCACGATGCTTTTTTCTGAGCGCAGGAGATGAGATCATGTGTACGCAGCTGTCTGCTCAATAGCGCCATTGTTGCACTGCCACCGTCGCGGTGAGCGGCGCGGGTTTAATTTAATTCGCTATCGTGACGCCGCACCGGCAGATTTTAATCTGCAGCAGAGCGCAAACAGGTTACGGGGAAATGGGCCCCGTACTGACAGACGCGGGCACTTGCAGAGGCACGGAGAGACCAGAGGGACTGACGCATATGAAGAGGCAAAGATCGTGGCACATGTGGTGAGGTGCAGGGACAGACTAATGAAGAGAGACTGGAAAATGCATCCAGGACCGAAGCATAATTGTGGACGGAACACTAGAGGCACGGAAGTAAGAGTGAATAAATAGATAGACGGGGGAACGGACGGAACAACGGATGCGGACGGACAGACTGGGTAGAACATTGCATGGGTTGTCTTCCCAGCTTCTCCGATTTCCTCGCACAAAGCCAAACACTCGCCATTAATAATGTAATTGGTCAATCATCCCAGTATGGCAGGACCCTCCTGAAAAATGAGTCTCTGGACGAGCAAAGTTATTTTGTGCGTGGTTTTTATAAAGGCAAAACTTTTTGGATTTGTGCAGCGTTCGAATGTGGTCGCAGCTCAAGATGCTACGCCAAACAGTGGGCGCATGAATTTGTGTGACCTTTTCAAACCGTACATAGTCAACTCTGAAACAAACATGTAATTAGCATGGTCTTAGAATGCATCTGGTTTCTATCTGAGTCTTTGGGTCCTAATGTGAATAAAACTATAAACTAAACCATTTTTATTTACCAGCTAAAGCCCACCTGAGCTATGTAGATCTTTTTCAGAAGCGAACCTGGCCACAAAGGATGGTGCAACGAAGTGGCTTGTGGGAATTTATAGTGGCAGCCAAACACTCTCACGTATGTCTAAAATGTGGAGGGGGAAAAACCAGACGACCTGGATAGAAAAAAAAAATTCTGAGCGAGAGGCACGCACACTTGAAATCCACAATGGGTGTCTGAATCGAACCCACGACCTCTTGCATACCAAGTGAGGTAGTTATTACTCTTTGTTTTTTCGGTAAAGTCACGTAGGTAAAAAAAATGAAATTAAAATTTTTATTTCATTTTTTTACCTACGTGACTTTACCGAAAGAACTAAGAGTGAATCCTTGCAGTCACGAAAGCTTCAAATCTAGAGGTAGTTACTATCTCGCCACCGTGGCACTTATGGGAGAGGTGAGAGGGAAGCCTAGTAGAGCTCACGAACGCTTGGGCTTTCGGTAAGGGAGTGTACGACACGGTCAGCTGGGGGAAGGGAGAGATTCGGTGTGGGGGGGGGTGGCGGAGAAGAATGGGTGGCGGCCCAATGGAGGGCTTCACCCGTCTCGACTCTGCTCCGATCTGTTTGAGAAATACAAAGGCGGTGTGCGGAGGAGCCTCTGCCAACGGGGAGCGGCATGGAGGGAGGAGTGTGAGGTGGGGGGCAATTGGAGGTTCGTGGGGGGGGGTCAGGGGCATTGGGGGGGGGGGGGGAACTTCTCGCACCAATCTCCACTTTCGCGCGACCTCCACGTCTCGGTTTTCAGCCGGGAACGCCAGGTGACAACGCATCGATGCACAACAACAGCACGGTGTACGTCGGCATTAATAGGTGCTCGCTCGCAGCACTGCAAGAGCATGACGTAGTGTGGTTTTGACCGGTGGTATCTATGGTGTGGGCAGTGGTGGTGTTCGTGGTGCCGAGGTTTGTGGATTGCGCGGTGTCCACCTTGCCTGGCACATCGCCCTGGTGACGTCGCCTCCACTGAATGGCGGTTGTGGTGGTATGCGTAGGGTCGGGGTCTCCGTGGTGTGTAAGGCAGGTAGCCCTGCGCGTGTGTGGTGGGGCAGTGTTTTAGTGCCAGCCACTACTTTTTTGTATCTTGTCTTTTCTATGGATCTGTGTTTGTCCATCTGTCTGCATCTGTACTTCCATGTACCATACCCGTATGTGCATACATATCCGCGTATCTTTTTAAGTAACCATTTGTGTCCATACGTGTGCGTCTGGTCCTGGGCCCCGCCTCGGTTTACTGGTGTGCTTGTCGTCAACATCGCCACTAGGGGGAAACAAAAGTGGCCAGGCGTGGTGCTGGCCACCCCCTCCCAACCCCATATGTCATGGCCTTCCGAGCTACTACTCGCTAACAGCACTTATCCCAGCAGTCCTGTTAAGGCTATACAGGGGGTCTATGTCTTTGTGTGCGTGCAGGCTGTGTCCACGCAGGCCCAGTGCCAGAAGCACAGGAGGAGGAGGAGAGGGCGGCACGTGACCATGCAACTGAGCGAGCGCGGGAGCGTGAGCAGCTGCTCAGGTGAAGCCCCTTTAGCCCCCGAAATGCATCGTCCGCTCCACCTCCTTCGCTCTCCAATGACACTCGTCCTGGGTGTAAACTGCCCTCGCTGCAGGAATATGGAGTTTCCATAACTTGCTCGGGACACTGTAGGAAATTAATGCAATCCCCCGACCCCCACCCACCATGGCACTATTGGTGCGTGTTGCTGTCTTTTTTGAAAGGTGAGGTTGTAATACAAGTAGTGGTGTGGGGTGACGAATGGAGTAAGCAACTTGGAGGTTGTGAACGGAACGTGGCATATCGGGATTGGTGTTGGCCAATGATTGAAGCGGGCAGTGTTCCCGATGCAAATGCCTGGCACACTGGGTAATCCCACGATTTAAGCAAACAGTTTAAAAGCAAAATTTGCGTACAGAATCTAAATGTTTACGATTTTGGGCAGAAAAAAAAATGCGTGACTTTAACCTTTTAACTTGATATTGAGCGTTTTGTAGTTCAAGGGTGGGCGATTTTGACGACTCTGAATCTCGTTTGTGCTCGTACCCCTCTGTGCTGGGGGGGTGGGGCGTCTCTGGGAACAGGGAGAACAAGGAGTTGGCAGAGTTTGCGCGCAGCCTCAGGCCTACCTCGTTCGCCGACCTGGACCCCAACCTCGTGGTGACCACTGGAGGGGGGGCTGCCCCCATCATGCACGCTGGCCAGTGGGGAGAGCTCAATGCGCCGCACGCTCACGTCGCCCCGCACCATTGGCTGCCGAGGACCGAAAGTCCCTCGCTTTGGCTCGGGGCACCACCCTACGGTGAGCGCTTCCACCCGTGGGCCCCGCCTTTTTCAGAGCCCATACTGTGCACTCCCTGCCCCTGTTCAAGTCCATGATTGAAGATCTTCCTCGTCTCAACTTCCTACGAGTGTGCCTCTCTCCCTCCCGTAGACTCTTTGACATGCATAGACCGATATACTCCCGCAGAAACTCGGACACACACAGATCTACCATTTCATCTTTTACATATGTGGGTCTATAGCTCTCTGAGTCTATGCTAGCATGTATAACTCCACATCGTACCTTGTTTTATGGACAGGCCTCGTAGACAATTATTTTAACCGTAGATGCCGGCTGCAGATTGACTGACTGCGTTTTGGCATAGGTAAATCACTGGTGCGTCCCTCCCCTTGCGTGTGTGCCCAGGCCTGGGTGGCTTCTCTCTCCACCAGAGTATGGCAGGAGCGTTCCCTCCCGGCCTGGCGGCGCCGCCTGCCACTCCGAACTACCAGCTTGCGCGTGACCCAGCCACGGGCCACCTCGTAGTGGTGCCCACCGACTTCCCCTCTCACTACGGTAGCATGGACACCTCCACATGCGGCCCTGCACGCACGCATACGCCCACACACCCACTATATCCCGAGGCTCGGTTTTGAGGCTGTCTGCTTAAGGTTTGGGCCTAGAGCAGGGGTGGGGAACGTCCGGCCCGCGGGCTGTATAAGGCCCGCGAAATCATTTGGTCTGGCACTGCCGAGGCAACCGCAGGCGGGACTCGAAATTCAATAAGTCTCGGAGAAAACCTGGAAAAGCAGTTCCGAGTAGCAACATCATCAATAGCAGCTAACATCACGCGCTTCACCAAAGAGAAGCAGTTCCAGCCATCGCATTAGGGGGGTGAGTTAATTAAATGCTTGACCAAATATAAAAGGCAAATTTTTAAGTTTAATTTTGTATGGCCCGCGAATGATGTTATAAATATCTAAATGGCCCTTGGCAGAAAAAAGGTTCCCCGCCCCTGAACTAGAGCATCGCATCCACTAGGTCCCGTCGACCAGTGATAGGAGAACCCCTCCCTCCCACTGGGCTGCATACCAAGCAATCTCTCTCGGTGTGATCGCATGGTGCTCTACGAACCAAGCCCGTGACGGCTGATGTCCAGTGGCCAGCGCTGTCTGAAATGGTGCTGGGTCACCCACGTTAATCTCCTCCGCACTGACCAACGGGGTGAAGTATGGTCATATAGCCCTCGTAACCGGCACTGTATGCGTCCTTGTGATGACCCCGTTTCCCCTCTGCCAGCGGCAGAACTTCTGGAGCGAACGCCACCCCCGCTGTGGCCACCGCTGCTGGCAGGGGGGGCGCCCGCCCCCCACCACCACCACCCCCTGTCGCTCACCTACCAGACAATGCTGCGCCAGCATGAGCTGTACGTGGCTCATCAACAGGCCGCGGCAGCCAGCGCCCACGCCCATGCCCTGCAGCTGCAGCACACTCCGCACATGCAGGCGAGTGGCTGTGGGGAGTGGTACAGCAAGGTCGGGTATACCCCAAGTTTGTCGGCTGCTGAATATTTTTTCGAGTGCCGTGTGTGTTGCCTGTGTAATGTGAGGATATATCCGGGTTGTTGATGGATCGCACCTCGTTACGATGATTGGCTCTACCGGTCCTGGTCCATAGCCAATGGGGGGGAAGTCTAGGGGCATGGCCCTGACCTAATGGGAAGGTGACATCTGTAAGTAGAGGATTGGTTCTGCTGGCTTTAGCCACAGCCAATGGGGGGACGAGTCAGGGGTGCGGTCCTGGGAACATACATGGAGTCTAGAAGATTCCATAGAGGTTAACCAGGATTGGTGGAAAGGTACCACGTGACCCGGGTATTAAAAGGGGTGGAGACGGACAACACGTGGTCAGATCTGGAATGAACGGAGGGTGAGGCCACGCTGGAGCGGGGTCCAGGCTGCCACGTGGCCGCGCGTGTCTCTCTCTATCTCCCTCTCCCTCTCACGCTGTCTGTCAGCAGCGTGAAGGAGTAAGACAGGAGTGTTGTGAAAGAAAGACAAATAAAGACCGGATTCCAGAAGTCGCTTCCACGACCTTTATTACACCTGTAATAGGGGGAGCGGTAGGATGGTGGGATAGCGCAGCCAACATCGGTGACGGATAACTGAATCGGTCCTGGACTTCCCCGAGATCAACTCGACCATAAATTATTATCTGTATGCGATGTGTAATCATTATCTTGGGAGGCGTGGTGCTGGACATATTTTAAAAAAACCAGCTCTTGGTATGCATTTGGGCTACTTTTGTATAAATGTCAGTACAACATTGCATTCCTAAATCTCGTGGCTTACCCCCCCCCCCCCCCCCTCGCAAAGCCCGACCTAAAAACCCGTGCGTTGTTCGACTGCACTCATAAAATCGGTAACAAAGCTGGCAAGTCACGTGACCACCGTCTCCATGTGCAGGACCACGGGAGGCCACCCCCAGAGCCGCCTCCGCTGCTGCTTTCCGACGAAAACGATCGCTCAACACCGGCGGTGCTGCCCAAGCAGAGCGCAGTCTCCCCGCCGCCCACGCTTCCCGGCACAAGCCCCTCCCACGCCGGCTCCCTTGTGCTGCCACCACCGCCGCCGCCCTTCCGGTGTAAATCCCCTCGACGCCCGGGGCCCCCTCCTGCCCTCGACCATGCAAAGCCCCCCAGTTTCCCGGACGACGCCGGGCCTCCCCCACGGCTGCGCCGGGAGGACGATGGCCAGGAGGCGCCTGCGCCACTCGGACGGCCGGGCTCCCTGTCCCCGCCGGCGCTGTCGCCACGGCAACTGCAGCCCGGCAACGCCGAGGCCGGAGAGAGGGTGGCCAGGGGTCGGAGGTCGCCGGCGCGGACTTGGAATATCCGGCGCCCCCGTTCGGTTCCACCGTTCCTGGACAAGCGACTTTCGGGAATGGCGCAGCAGCACACTGCGAAGCTGCACGATGCGCAGCAGCTGGACGTGGTGCACCAGCAGCTGCACGAATCGCAGCAGCAGCAGCACCACCACCACCATCATCGGCAGTATTTGGAGCGGCAGGAGCTGGAAAAGCACGACCAGTGGCAGCAGCTGGAAGAGCGGCAGCAACAGCAGCTGGAAGAGCAGAAGCGGCTGGAAGGGCAGCAGCACCAAGAGCACGAGCAGGAGCGGCAGCTAAAAGAGCAGGACCTGCATCGGCGGCTGCAAGTGCATCGTGAGGAGCTGCAGGAGCAGCTGCGGCAGCGGCGTCTGGAAGCGCAGCAGCGACGGCTGGAGCGGCAGCTACATGAGCAGCTGCAAGAACGACAGCGGCATCGGCGGCTGCAAGAGCATCAGTATCAGCTGCACGAGCAGCAGCGGCTGCAGATGGAGAAGCTTTTGCTGCACGAGCAGCAAAAGCAGCACATGCGTCAACTGCAACAAATGCATCGGCAGCCGCAGGATGAGGTGGCGGCGTTTGGTTCTGGGAGGGGATTCCTGCTGCCCCATGGCATGCTGCCCCCCTCTTCGGCGTCGTCGGGACTCCCGTGGCCTCCCCCTCTGTGCCGACACGGTGAGTCCGGTAGTCTGTCCGTGTGCTCGCGACTTTTCTGGTGGCCGTGGGTGGGGGATTTTACCCGGGTGTGGCGGCGGTGGAGGTGCAGTGCTTTGGAGACGAGGGTTGGTGGATCGTACAGATTTGTGAAACTTGCAAACTTCGTGCGCTGTGATAGCTGGAAGATAAGAGCACGACCAAGTAGACTTGTATGCCTGGAGGGATGATCACCCATACCCCAGTTTCTTTCCACGGGAAGCTAAACCTTACTTTAGAATAATAAAACAAGCCTGTTCTTTGAGCCTTTCCAGCATAAGTAATTAAGTAACTTTACTGTTGAAATCCCATTTCAAAGCTTTGTCATTTGGTCCCTTGAACAGATTATTTTGGACCTGCTGTCCCGCAGTGTGGAGTTTTTGTGCCGTCTTGTCTCCTCCTGGAGTTTTCTTCCCCGTGCCATTTCGGTAACCTCCTTAGCATCTCCCTTTCCCAGCAGACGGAGTCTCTGCATTCTCCCCTCCGCCAACCTGGACATCGCGGATCCTGCAGCCCATCGCCACCGAGACTGTGGCGCCAGAGTCGTGCCGGATGAAACGGAGGCCCCAGTCGGCAGAGCTGTCCTCCACCGTGCCAGAGTCGGAGTCATTCGGCGCCGAGAACGGTAACAACGACGTAAAAACTCCCGTATGGGAAGGCGATGTCACGGCAGGACGGCACGAGACGATGGAGCCAGACTCCACGGACGCCCCCGATCCCGCCGGACGCAACACCGATCTCCTCGTCTCCTCGACGTCATCGGTGGCAATGGCCGGCATCCTTGAACCGACACCGCGTCGTCGTCGGCATCGTCACCGTCACCATCGCGATCTCCAGGATCCCCATCGGCGTTACGAGGAGGAGCAGCAGCAGGTGAGGCTGCTTGACGATGGAACACCAGGCCGTGCCGGGGTTACTCAGCCCGACCCAGGACTCCCCGACAGCACTGCCGCTACACCGGCTGTGGAGGACCGGCACGGCCCGCTGCCGCTGCCGCCGCTGCCGCCGCCACCCACCACCGTGGCTCGGCAAAACCAAGGCAACGACGCAGATGCTTGTGCGCCGCCGGAGACCCGCTCCGCCTGCACGTCGCCGCCGCCGGAGGACCGCCCCGCCTGCACGTCGCCGGAGGCCCGCCCCGACTCCTCGCCGCCGCCAGAGACCCGCCCCGCCTGCACGGCACCGCTGCCGGAGGCCCGCCCCGCCTGCACTTTGCCGTCGTCGCCGGAGACCCGCCCCGCCTGCTCGTCGCCACCGGAGGACCGCCTCGACTACTCGCCGCCGGAGGCCCGCCCCGCCTGCACGTCGTCGTCGCCGCCGGAGGCCCGCCCCGCCTGCACGTCGTCGTCGTCGCCGGAGACCCGCCCCGCCTGCACGTTGCCGTCGTCGCCGGAGACCCGCCCCGCCTGCACGTTGCCGTCGCCGCCGGAGGCCCGCCCCGCCTGCACGTCGCCGTCGTCGCCGGAGACCCGCCCCGCCTGCACGTTGCTGTCGCCGCCGCCGGAGACCCGCCCCGCCTGCACGTCGCCGCCGCTGGAGACCCGCCCCGCCTGCACGTTGCCGCCACCGCCGGAGGCCCGCCCTGCCTGCTCGGGGCTGTGGGTGCTAGCGGAGGCGACGACCGTCGCCGAGCCCCTGCCTGTGCTGGTTGCCGCCCTCAACCGCAACGGAGCCGACGGCCAGTTGCCACCGGAGACGAAAGCGCGGTCCACGCCATGTGTGGCTGAGCAGTGGACGCGGGAGGGAGGGCTGGCACTGCTGGGGGAGATTGCTGGGGTGGAGCTGGGGGCGTTGGCAGAGGGCGGCTTCATGGGTGAGTGAGATGAGTTTGCAGTGGCGCTGCCTCCAGTCCATCTTGCTGATTCGCTGCTCCTGATTATTTTTCTTCTGCAGCTCTTGATCAAATTAGTAATTCGCCATCTTGCAGAATGCAAGCAACAACCGAAACAAGTGGACACCGTGTCCTCCACATATGTCTCTCCACAAGAAAATATAAATGTTGTACCTCGTCAGCTTGGGTGTCGCAGAGGATTATCTCCCTATAAAGTGTTGGGAGTTCCCCAGCATTGGCTCGAGCAAGCCTAAGCCTCTGCTGACGAGACACCAATGTTGAAACCATTCCAGAGTTGAGCTTGTGTTACTGATATTCTGCACTCCCAGGTGGCTGTACCTAATGGAATGCGTAAACAAACGCTTGTATTTAGTTCATGTATGGATTATTTGATCGCAGTTGTGGATCGATGGGCGCCAACTCGCGTCGCATCCGTGTGCCAGAACCATAGCGCGATAGCCGTCGGCTGCAACACGCCCAGAGAGCGCAAAGAAGCATGCTTGGCATTTGTACTGAGACCCAGAGGAATACGTGCGGGATTAGAGAATGCACACAGGTTACAGACATTGCTGACTGCTGAGAAAACTAAGTGGATTGGGCAGGACGCATCACGGATAGAAAGGAGTATGGCTTGGTGGCTGAGACTAATGACAGTGACTGCCAAATATAAGGTGCTCATAATAAAGGTGTTTGGGTCGGATCGCGTTATTTAGAAATGTGTCGTAACCCTCCACCACCCGACACGGCCAATCAGTAAGACAGTGTCACGTTGACAAAAGACAAATGGGTCACTATTTTAGCCCACCGGTGTGAGTGAATCCGCAACATTTACAATTTTTGAGTACGACGTTTCGCTGGTAATTACATCCAGCATCAGGCAATTTGTCGACACATTTCTAAATAACGCGATCTAACCCAAAAACCTTTTTATGAAATAATATTGGTCGCGAAAGCCTACGTGATACAAGGTGCTCGTCTGAAATGGAGACCACAGGTGCCAAATGGCTCTATCCTTTGTCCAGCAGTGGCTAGATCGTGGCTAATAGTGACGGTGGTACTGCCTCCAATTGTGCTGCAGGGCGGAGCGGGGGACTGGGTGACCTCTTGACCCTGTGCCGTGTGGCCGCGCTGCTGGCCTGTGCTGACGGCATCGCCACAGGAGACGGAGGCCCTGGGCCTCGGAGGCCCCAGCACCTCCTGGACCCCACGAAGCGCTGCAGCTGGCGGCGGCGACGCGGCGCGCCGGTGGGTGGGACATGCACGGCGCGTCGGCGTGCCCGTGCTGAGCTACGTGTGACAGTGCGGTGGCGTAGCGCTCGGTGCACCGCACCATGAACCCGTAATGATGGGTCCCCCCCCCCCCCCCCCCCCATCGTATAATAAGCATTTCTCATTGGTCGCGAGAGCTCCCTGGGTTCACAGATTTGCCGGCAGCAATCCGACTGGCAATGTTCACGTGTGCTGCAGTCCTCGGTGTATCCGGTATGGGGCTCGTAGTGATGATGCGGTGTCCACAGCCGCTCTACGAGTTGGCAGACTGAGACGATTTGTGGACTGCGTCTCGCAGCATGCGTCGGGGTTACTAGAGTAGCCGATTTACAGTACCTGGAGAGACAAAGGTGGCCAGGTGTGCTACTGTCCACACCACCACCTCGTAGGCACTGCCCACTTAACAGCATTTGCCTCAATGGCCTGGAGGTAGGTAGGCGAGTGAAACGAGGTAAATTGGCGACGGTGAGGCACAGCAACCTACATATCGTACACGCTGGACCTTTGTGCGACACTTGCGTCCAGGCCTGCGGACGCCGCCGTGCGTTGCTGGAAGTCGAGGGGCCCCTGGAAGTGCAAATCCGGCGCCGTCTTGCCACGCTGCAGCGCCGCTACCGCCACCGGCAGCGCCAGCTCGCGCGCCTCGTCCCTGCACCCAGCCAGCCCACCAGCGAGTAGGTGTTGTCATGGTTACAGGGCGGCGGTGGTGGTGGAGGTCGCCCGACCCACTTTGTGGGGGAAGTAAAATTTGTTGCTGATACTCGTTGGTAGTGCTGCAAAAGCACAAATAATACTCGTTCATCAATAACACCTGGGCTTGAAAAAAAATAAAAGAATATAAATACAAACGGTGGTGTTTCAGGCCATGGCTCTACTTCATAGCACATGGGGCAAGTTGGCAGTGGTTGTCCTACGGAGAGCCTTGCCCCCGCCATCTGAACGTGGAATTTCCACCACTGGCTTGGCTGTGAATGGGAGATGAGCACCGTCTAGACTCTCTCGTTGAAGTAGGAGATCGCGTTGACGTTCTAGACTTGTCTGCAGTGGTGCCAAAATCCGGCATGTCGCTTCAGGTGCCACCTGCGGGAACCGGCCACTCCCCTTTCCCCGCTGGTGCCAAACCCGCCGAGGGACGTGGCCAGGGCTGTCGCCAGGGGGGGTGCAGAGAAGCCTCTCCACCGCCTGGTGGTGGAGGGGAGGAGGCTGGAGGCGGTGGTGGCTTTGGGAAGGAAGGTGGTGAAGGTGGAGCGCAGCCGAGGGGACAGAGGGGTGGACGTGGCAGACGAGCTGGACGAGGAGAGGGAGGATGACGAGGACTACGAGGATGAGGAGGAGGAGGAGCGGGGCGAGGACGGCCTAGGCCCGGTGAAACGCGGCCGAGGGCGGCCCAGGAAGAGGAAGCGGTCGTCGCCATCGCCCCCTCCTCCGATTGGTCAACCGCTCATCGGGTGAGTGACGTGCACACGGCATCACGCGAGTGTTACGTGTGTGGGGCGGGTAGCGGTTTGTCAAGAGTAGATTCTTCGAATTCTCGCGATTGTTTTGTATCGGCGGAAGCCATGTTTGGGGATGGACTAACGCTGCATTTCAATGAAGTGGTCCGCAGCGTACAGGACTTGCAATCTAGGTGGCCGGTACATCTCCAGGTGCGGCAGTTCAACCAATAGGGGGGGTTGGGGGGGGGGGGAAGAGTTTCACAAAGGCACTACCCCACACACACACACCTGTTTACCCAGTGGTGTAAATGGTCTTGAGTATAAATTCTGTGGAGCTGCGGGGAGTGGAAGCCCTACCGCCACCAGTGGTGCAAGCGAACAACTTGCAGCACTGCACCTATTTCCCCCCCCCCCCCCCTCCAGCCGGGGTGAGGAGCGCATGCGAGCGCTCTTGGCCAAGAAGAAGAAAAAGAAGAAAAGGCGGAGTGGCGACTGTGCACCCCCCAGCAGGAGGAGCCAAGTTCGCCTCCTGCCCAGGGTTGCCCTGCGACCCACGTCCCCAAATCACACGGTCAGACACCCCCCCCCCCCCACCCATCGTGTCTGCCGTGTCACTGCCACACGTCACATTTGTGAACGCGACTTGCGTGACGATGTTTTCTGGTTTGTCGCGCTCTTCCTCAGGCCGCGCCCTGCACACGTGCACCCCTTGTCCCCGCGCGGCACCGTCACTCCAACCGCTCGCCGGCGCCGTCTGGCCGCTCCCGCGCCACTCCACCGGCACTCCCGGCGGCGGCGCCGCCACTCGGCGTCTCGCTCTCCTGCAAGCGCCCCACGCTCGGCAAGCCGCCGCGTCCTGCCGCGGGCCACGAGCGCGCTGGCGCCAAGCTCTCGCGGTCCGGCGTGCGACACCGCGGGGCTCCGAGCCCGGAGGTGGCGCGCGTGGGCAACCAGGATGGCGCACGGGCAGCAGCGTCACGCGCTATTGCTTTGCACCGGTCTGACAGCAGCAGCTTCTCCTGCTGTGAGTCTTTCTCGCGTTCCCTCGTTCTCTCTCTCTCTCGCGCTCCCTCGTTCTCTCTCGCTCTCTCTCTCTCGCGCTCTTTGGCACATGCAGACAGAGCGGTGGTCTCTGTGTGGCGCAGGCCTCTCCGACTCGGACCCGGACATCGACGAGCGCCGCTCCGCACCTGCCTGGCCTCCGCACCCCGGGGCCGCCGGGGGGGCCGCCTTCAAGACGCCCACACCGCGGCAGAGGCCCTCTCAGAGGCCCTCTCAGCGGCGGCCCCAGGGGATGACACCGGCGGTGCCGCCCGGTAGCTCCGGGGCCCCTCGGGCCCTTGGGCCACGGGGTCCTGCACGCGAACACGGCCTCTCGTCGGGGCCGCAGTGTTCGGACAGCGAGGGGCCCGTGGACTACTGCCGCTCGGCAGCAGCAGGTTCCCAAAACCTCCACGAGACTCTCTGAGAATGGGGCGGGGGGGGGGGAGCGAGGTCTGTGTGTCTAGTAGTGTTTGGTGTGCGTGTGGATGTTGGGTACTGTGCGTGTGGGGGGAGTGTTTCTGGGAGGTATAGAGTTGTGTCGGGTGTGAGCATTCAAACTGTCCAGGGGAACTTCGTTTTTGGTGTGAGCGTGTCGGTGTGCCAGGAATGTGTAAAATGTATGGCTGGTGTCAGGGAGTGAGGTAGACGGGAGGTGTGGAATGTACTTGCGTGTTGGTTGTCTGGATCAGAGAATGTGAGCCGATGTCAGACGTATAAGTGTGGTGTCGTGTGCTTTTTGTGGTGTTTGATATTGTGTGTGACTGGGAAATGCACGTGGTTGTGTGCTGGTTTGAGTTTTTTAGTATGACCATTCTGTGTATGTGGGGCAATGTCACTGTATGTGTGTGTGCATGCGTGATGGGCCTCTCCTGAGAGGGTAGGAGACTCCTGTGTGTGGTACGGTGTGGAGCAGGATGATGCAGCGTGCCACAACCGGCCTTTGATAATCAAAGCTTCTCACCACCTTGCTTCCCCCCCCCCCTTCGCAATGGACTTGGCAACATTTTAACATCGCAAAGCCACATTGGGTATTTAACCTTCGCCTCGCGGGCCATCTTGACTTGAAGACTGAGCTTAAGATGCCGTCTTTTGGTAAATCTCCGGTGGAAGTCGGCAGATTGTGTGGTTTTAGTTTTTAGGAGAGCTCAAGGGAAATTGGCGATGGGCTCAAATCCAGCTCTGGGTGTCAATGTTTGGGAGCCCCTGTTTTTCTCGATAAAATTTCTCCTTGGCCAATCAGGTAATTTTTTTTTTACCTTTTTTAACCTACCCACAATGCCATGTGCCTCGTCCCACAACCCCCTCCCCTGTTCTGTGTCCAGAATTGCTGCCGATTTCCCCCCCCCCCCCCCCCCCCCGCGTTTGTTTTTTGAAAAATAAAAATCGATCGCCTTGATCGTCGTCATTTGTAAGCGATATGGGGTGGGGGGGTGCACGGATGCCGAGTAATTTCTTCCGCTGTCACGGACCGCTCTCCAATGAACGCAACATCCTTCTGCTTCCTCGCATGGCAATAAAGCTCCTTTCCCTGAAACGTGGCTGCACAGCACCGACCTTGCCCTGACCTTGCGGTCGGGTCACCGTCGCAGGCATGGCGCGCTCTGTCCTGTGATACCGCGTCCCCCCCCCCCCCCCTTGCTTGTGTCGACTGACTGCTGATTGGCGTGCGGTCTCCCACTTCCCCCGGGCGTGATCGGATGACTCGTCGGGATTCGGCGTTTGTTTAAAATGTGAGGATGGCTTTTTGTCTTCGTCTCATTTTTGTGTTGCTTCTCGATTTTTGGTCCACGTCGCCCACCCGCACTGTCTGCTCGAACGCGCAAGCGTGCGAGTTTGCACTGCAGTAGCAGCAGCGAACGAGTTGGCAGTGCGAGTGTGAGAATCGCTTTTTCTAATCGGCGAATCTGTTTTCTGCCTGGAAACGATTCGACATGCAGCAAGTCGCCCCCGTGGCGATTCAATTCAGGAATTGATTATGCATTTATCTCTTAACTCGATGGGACCCGTTTAAATATCACAAGCTCTGTAATCGCCTCCCTGCACACACTATAACGGGGGTGGGACCCCAATGCCCTCCATCCACTCGACAGGCCGAACCATGAGCAGATGAGTTGATCTGGGTTGATGTTTAGACACCCGATTATCGTGTGGCCTGTAGGGTGTGGTGCGTTTGTGTGGGGAGCTGTGGATGCGTGGTGCAGTGCATGCTTGCATGCCCTCTGCACGTTCATGCGCGCACAAACATGCACACTTAAATTTACGTGCGCACCTAAAACGCATGCACCATCTGAAGATGTGTGACATGCACGCATCCACACACACGCTTGCATGCACTCTCGCTTCCACTAACCGGTCCGTACGTGGCTCATCCAAATCTTCTACACTCCACAAAGCGGCATCGGTGCTGCCGATGTCACCAGAGAATGCGAGCCAATATGCCAACGCTCTCGACAACACGCATCTTCCTCCAGGAAGATTCCACCGGTCGCCGTGCCGGGTTGGATTCGCGCCGCAGACGATGGCCGCAGCCTGCGGTGATGAACGCCGAGTGGTGCCGCCGATTTTTTAATTCTGGCAAAACGATTGATTTGCAGCCAAAGAACATTATCTGCCAACACGATTAATTCTGCCAACTTATTAAATACTTGACCAAACAATTGATTTGGACGTGTCATCAAGCGATTAGTTCCGCCAATCGGAGCAATTGTGGTAGATGACCCCCCCCCCCCCCCCCCGCCCGCCCGCACCGGAGGTTTGGTGTGGCGGCAGGGAGTGGAGTTTGGGGAGCCATGGCTCTAACCGCTTCGCTAACACTGCCCTCTCCCCAGCCCTGCCCCCTCCTTCCCCAGCTGTGCCCTATGACCTACTGACCTCTGACCCCTGCGACGCTTGGCTGGTGCGTGGCTGTGAGGTCGGCGTGAACTGCACAGTGTAGGTTTAACCCCTCGCCTCGTTTTGCTGATCGATTGGTTTTGAACGGCATCTCTTCGTTAATTAACGGTGGCGCTAAAATGATGTGGGGTGGGAGGGGGGGCGTGTAGCTGTGGACGAACCCGACCGCCCAAGTTCAATTCCCAGACATAATTAACGTCGGTGGCGAGCAATATGTGAACTGGTCCTGGGCTCCCCCTCCCCCACCCCTCGACCATTGAAGAGAACACTGATAATAATGATACAATGTGTACGTGTTTTGCGTTGTTGTAGAATTGTTGGGTGAAGTGCTCCGTGATTTTAACGCAACGTGGAGCACGTAAAATGTGACCCTTGGCACAAATGTTTTTGGGGATGAATCGGCAGTGGCTCTGCGGATGATGCTGATACTCGACGTGCAGCGATCCCTGCGCTCGGAACTCGAGGCGTCTGTCCGTGTGTAGAAAATCAATGAGCTGCCTGTAATCTGCTTGAGTGGCCCCTGCACCCACCACAACGTCAATCTATTCTGGAGTCAAGCGATGAAACCTGAGGGGAGTGGGCCATGACATGACGAATCCTTATCCATGGCGGCCGGCGAGACGTTAGCTGCCCATGTCTGGGCTTAAAGTCGTACCTGTGTGTCCATGTGTGCTAGTCTGTATGCCTGTCTGTCATAGACACACGTGTGCCTGTACCTAATGTACACTTGTGTCTCCACGGGCCTGTGCACCCATTGGTGCCCTGTGCACCGCTGTATGCCCGATGTGTGCACGCGTCCGTTTGTCGACGTGTACGTGTGTGCATTTCTGATCTCCTCCCCAGGCTGGACCTTCGAGGATGAGGACCACGTGAATGACGGCGATGACGACGACGATGACGACGATGAGAATGTTGGGGGCGGCGGCGGCAGCAGCAGCAGATTGGTGCCAGGCAGGCGGGGGGCGCCGTTCCGACTGGCAGCACCGCCAGGGTTGACTCTGCTCTCTCCGTTCTCCGGGGGCGCCGGCTCCCGCCCCCGCCCCCCGAGATCTGCCCCCCGAGGGCCGGGCCCACACGTTCTGGCAGCCCGGCACGCAGCGCCCGCCAAACTCAAGAGGAGGACCATGGTGCTGCTTGGTAAGTGCACCCCCTGCACAGACGGGACACTGCGGGCGCCACCGCCACACGAGTTGGTCTCCCGCTGCCCACCCCAAGACTCGGCACTGCCTCCCCACCCCTTACCTCTGTTCGATTCCTCCAGCTTTCCCCGCTCTCCATTCTCTGAATAAGAGATTCCTCCAGTCTAAATAAAGATTCTGATCTTCTGCAGGCTTCGATCTCGCCACAGACTTCCGGATGAAGCGATCGTCTCCTGCTGCGACAAACAGGGCCTACGTGGGGGTGGGTGGCCCTCCGCGCGGCCGGGGAGGGGGCGCCGTCACGGGGACCGCCGCTGTGCCGGGCGGCCTCGGCACGGCGCGACCCGCCGGGGGAGTGCCGAGCCGCGCTGTGCCCTGGAAGGCCGCTCCGGCCCGAGCCAAGCTCCCGGGCCGCCCCCATCTCAACGGCGCCGGCAGGATCTGCGCCCGGGGGACCGCGGCCGTGAAGAACGTGGGTCGCGATGGCGACAAGGATCGGGAGGAGGACGAGGACGACGACGACGGGTCCGTATTTGTGAGCCCGCCGAGAAGTTCTGCCGGGAGGCCCGGACGTCCCCCGCTGGGTCGCTCGCAGTCGCTGCCGCTGGGCACGGGACCCGGGACTGGTGGCGCCGGTGTGAGGAAGGGGCGGCCGTGCAAAAGTGGCGGTGGCGGCGGTCACAGCGGGAGCTGCAGTCAGCCGGAGAGGGACGGCAACAAGGTAGGGGGAGCGCGACGGCGGCGCTGCTGTGGTCTGTGAACGCTGCACCGGGGTGCCCAGCCATGGAACACAACGATCGTATAGCACGGGGTGGGGGGGGGGGTGGAGGGCCATAGAGCGTCTGCATGTGGCCGGGTCTCTAAGTGCCATACATAAACGGTCGTCGCGTTTTGTTCGTGGACCAGAAGAGGGCAGTCATCCAGGAGAAGAGAGGCTGCCACTCCCGTGTCTTCTCGCTTGCGCTGCCTGTGCAGAGCGGCGGCGTTGACGCTCGCTCCGTTTTAAATTGGTGGCTGCGCCCCGAGCTCTTGCCACGAGCGTTTGCGCCGTCCGGCAGCCGTGCTTGAGTTTGCATGTTGTCGCTCGCGTCACCGTTAATTTGCGACCGTTCTTTCCGTCCGATTCCTTGTCGCAGAAAAATAAGGCGAAAGTGGCGGACGCCTACGGGGTGTTGGTGAAGGGCCCGATTGCCGTGGCGTCGGTGGGCAGTCCAGGCCGCAGTCGAAGTCGGAGCCTACAGGGCCCGATAGGACGAGTAAGCAACGCATAACAACACCACCTATCACCCCCACCCCCAGTACAGCCTTGAACAGACTGTTGGGGCAAATGTCGTCATCGAGCACCCGTTAAAGCCGGCATATAAAGGGGTCTGTGGTCAATATCATTCCTGGCCACCTTTGTGTCCTCAGTGCTGCTGTTTACACACTGCACCAGATACTCATTTAAAGCGGAGTTGACTTTGGAGATGCCCAGAACTGGTGCACTTATTTGCTACCGATGTTGGTGGCTGTGGGCAAGAATCGAACGCTGGTCGCCGGGTTCGTAGCACGGCACGCTAACGGGCACATGCACGCAGGGGTTCACGTAAGCTTTCGAATGACGCGTCATATTGCAGCGTATGCTGTAGGTCGTGCCGCCCTACAGCGCTTGCCCCAACAGCGTGTTCGGGCTATGCGGGGGATCTTGATCTTGTGTCTCGCTGGCTCCCCTAGGCTCGCCCGCGGCCTGTGAGCCGCCTGCTCAGCAGCTTCCAGGCGGACGTGGATTTCTCCCAGAACAGCTCGTTCTCCGAGGGGGAGGGGGGCAGGGTCCCTGAGCCCAGCGCCACACCAGGTAACATTATGGGGAGGGATGGGGGGGGGGTTCCACTCGTCTGCCCGCCCGCCCGCCTGTGGACCCGGCCTTTGTTTCACAAGGCTGGGGTGGGGGACGGGCACAGTCTGTAAGCAGGATTTGGGTGGAGCCGCACGTATCTCTGTGACGTTAGTTCAGAAAGACTGGTTTTGCGTAGAGGAGCTGTAGCAGAGAGGGGCAAGACCGCTGAGCTGTAGCCGAGGGATGTCGAATGTTCGTTTGGCATCGCTGTGATCGCAATGAGCCTCAGGCACCTGCCCTGGCTCGGAGTAGCCACACAGATGATGCTGCTGCTGCTGCTTGCAGCCACTTTCCACTTACGACCTCCGTCCACCCAGCAGACATCTCCAGTCATCTCCAGTCGCTTGGCGAACTCGCGCGCGTGTGGTTGGGAGCACTCACTGTAACCCTCATTTGTGCCCTCTGACCTTGGTCCACCCTCTGACCCCCCTCGCCCCACGCTTGCCCCGTGTCAGCGCCAGCGCCGCGCTCGTGCGTGCTGGACAAGGACGAGCTGTCGGAGGGCCTGCGCGTCCTCATCCCCAAGCCCGACAAGCTGCTCTACGCGGGGCACGTGCAGATCCTGCACCCGCCCGACGTGTACGCGCCCGCACCGCCCGCACCCATGCAGCCGTGGTGCCACCACAAACATTGCCACCGCCACCAAACGCTTGGCGCAACCGGCGCAAGGGCATCACAAAAGCAACCGCCAGAAACTCCTGCTGATAATACCACCATCGCCGACACCGCCAGCAGCACCACAAGTGCCACCGCAACTTAGCACCCGCTGTGCGCGCGTGTTGCCGCAGGTACGGTGTGGTGATCGAGGGGGAGCGTGGGAACCGCCCGAGGATCTACTCACTCGAGCAGCTCCTACAGGAGGCGGTGAGTAGTACCGCAACACCGCTATGCTCACCGTGATATACAGCTACAGTGATGCTGGGACACGCGCCACATGATGTGGTGGGGCGGCGATGATTGCTTCCCCGTTTCCTTCTCTCCCTACGTCTCCTGTTCCTGCGTCCACTCTGTCCCCGTGTCTCGTGTTTAGATCGTGGACGTGAAGCCGCCCTCCTCGCGCTGTCTCCCACCCGACACGCGCGTCTGTGCCTACTGGAGCCAGCAGCACCGGTGCCTCTACCCGGGCACCGTCACCAGGGGTGAGCAAGGGTGGGACGAGCGTGACGACGTGTGTGAGATCCAGAGTGGATGTGGGAAGTGACCGAGTTTTGTCTGCGACGGGGCCACCGCTGGGTTCGAGTCCAACCGGCGGCCGCCTGTGGTTACCTGGGTTCTCCAGCGGAGCTAGTCGACGGGCCTGGCAGCCAAAGCTTGCTACAAACCAAACCATAGCATTCAATTTTGTTTTGAACTTTAGTTTAATTACGGACGTCGATTTGGCAGTCGTGCGACCAAACCGAGCCGTCCGTAGTGAGGCGGTTGGGACAATGCTGCCTCTCCTGTGCCTACCAGAGGTCAGAAATGTGACGGATCTCACGGATCTGCAAGATTTTTGGGTGGATTCTTAGTATCGTGAGGACGCGACACCGATCGCCCAATTGGGATCACATCATGGGGAGAAAAGACAAATGAGTGACTGCAGCAGAACCCCCTGTCCGACACGTTCGGCTGTGGAATACGATTCGCAAGAGCAGGAGGACTCGGTGCCAGCCTCGCCGATTTCGTTCGCAAGCGTGTTTTGTTTAATTGCCGTGCCGTCGTTTTGGCGCTTGGCAGATGGCTCGAGCAGCGACGAGGAGGACGATGAGGAGGAGGAGGAACGCGCCTTCGTGACGGTCGAGTTTGACGATGGCGACACGGGGAAGATTCCGATCTCGCACATCCGCCTCCTTCCGCCCGACTACACCATCCAGTGTGAGTACCACTGACACGCTTCCGGGAAACTCAACCAGGACACATGGTGAGCTGGAAAGCCATGCCCCGTCTTCGCAGCCTACTTTCATACAGCCACACGCCCACTCTGCCACGAGCACCACCCTCTGCTTGATTAGCTCCGCCCTCTTACCATGTTTATGAGGTCTGGCACAAGCCAAGAGCATTGCAAAATGGTGACAAACTCCGCTTTGATAAAAGCTTCGGAGAGACACTAAAACGTAGGGACCTGGCCAATTCGGGATGTATGGTAGCTGGAATTTCTCGCCGGTTTTGGTTCAGATTTTTGTCCCTGGTTTTGACTGTAATGATACGAGCGCCAGCGCATGTATCCCACCTGCCCCCCCCCCATCCCCACCTCCCCCTCCGAATCCCCGCGCAGGTGCCGAGGCCTCGCCAGCACTACTCGTCCCAACCGCCGTCGTACGCCGCCCACGCAAGCCGTCTGGTGACACAAGGGAAGGGGGCGGTCCGGCAATCTGCCAGCCGGCCAATCAGCACGGCCCCCAGCGCAGGGGCAAAGGTCGCGCCAGTGTGGAGCCTTCCTCCCCGCCCGCCACAGCCCCCACCCCAACCCCTGCCCCCATTCTGGTCCCCACAGTGGGGCCCCCCGGGGAGCCGCCACCCAGCAAGGTGAAAGGTCGTGGACGGCCTCCTGGCAAGGTGCCAACCGGTGAGTATTTCATATTTATATTTGAGGCTGAAATAGATTCCATGTGATTTCATCGGCAGGGCGGTGGATTCCGCAGGATTTAGTAAAGCTTCTGATCATGCTCTCTTAGAAGAAGCACAGCGGCTCCCTCCAGGATGGAAAAACTAAAATCCCATAAATGCGACCGAGCGCCAGCTTGAGTTGACTCCAGTTGGCTTTCCATAGAAACAAAATGTTAGCCAACTTGCAGTAGCCCACGAAGGTATATCGTCTCTCAGTTTGCTCAAACTAATGTCTGTCTTATTATTGCAGTGATCCTAACACGTCCACCCATGTGAGTAACAAACCTGACCAAAAGGCAAGATAACGAACGTGGGCTATGTCTGCAAACGAGGCGTCACTCATCACAGAAACGATGCCCGTGCCGATTCTCATCCCCAGAGGGCGGAGTGGCTGGGAGTGGCGACGCGAGGCCCACCGACTCGCCGCCTGACGACGCGCCGACTGGCTCGGAGCCTCGGGAGAAGAGGCCGCCCCCTGCAGGGGCCCATGGGGCCCGCGGTGCTGTCCCCCGGCCCCGCGCGGACCCCGACCGTCGGCGGGGCCCACCGCTCCGACCCGCCGGCCCTCCCGGCCGGGCCCCCCTCTCGCCCACGTCCTTGTTCGGGGCTTCGCTCTCCGTGGACACCTTCGAGAGTCTCACCGCCGGCGCCTTCTCGGTGTACCTTGGCGGCGGCGGCGGAATTCGCGGCGGCCGCGGCGGGAGCGGTCGTGCCGAAGGCGGCGGTGCCGGCTCCGCCGTAGGGCGTCCCGGTGCTTGCCGACGTGCCCGGCGGGGCACAGACGAGGAGCCGCTGGTGAAGTTGGACCACGAGGGCGTCACGTCGCCCAAGAGCAAGAAGACCAAGGCCATGATGATGATGATGACGACGACGGCAGTGGCGGTCGGCAGCGACAGAGGTGCGCAGCGGTTTGCCAGCGGCGTGCGGCTAGCAGCGCCGTCCACCTCGTCTGGCGCTAGCGGAGGACGCCCGCGCCTTGGCCCAATCAGGAAAGCCTCGCCTGCGCAAAAGCCACAGCCGATGGTCACTGTTCCCACCGCCACTGCCGGCAGGGATAATGTTGTTGCCACCTCCGTTCCCGCTGCTGCCGCCGCTACCACCGGCACCACCGCCAGGGCTCCGAGGCCTGGTGATGCCGGCAGTGGTGCTGGCGGCGCTGGCGGCAGTGGCGCTGGTGGCGGCGCTGGCGGTAGTGGCGCTGTTGGCGGCAGTGGTGTTTGCCCAAAGAGTGGTCGGAAGGCGGAGGACTGGAAGGAAATCTCGAGGACGGAGGAAAGCGAGCTGAGCAGCAGCTCCGAGTCTGATTCGGGCGCAAGCCAGGCTGGCGCGACGTCCGCTCGGAAACACAAGCCCGGAGCCAAGCGCTGCTCGCACTCCTCCTCCTCCAGCTCCTCCTCGTCGTCAACATCGTCGTCAACGTCGTCGTCGTCGTCATCGACCTCGTCCGCCGGCGACTCGTCTCGCTCCACTGCCACCTCGTCGTCATCCGAGGAGGACTCTTCCTACAGCTCCGGCGAGGAGGTGGAGGAAGCGGAGGAGGTTGAGGAAATGGAGGAGGTGAAAGAAGGTGGCAATGTCCAGCCCAGCCCTCCCACTCTTCCCCAGGTGGCACAGGCAGCCGAGGTCCAAGCTTCGGCACCAGTACGGGCCCAAACACTGGCCAAGGTTTCGGCTGGTGGTGGTGGCAAAGGCGTAGGCGGTGGTGGGGGTAATGGTGGTGGTGGTGGTGGTGGCGGGGGCTACAGTGGTGGCAATGGTGGGGGTGCCGATGGTGGTGGCAGTGGAGCTGGTGGTGGTAGTGGTGGCTCCATTGGTGGCGACGGTGGCGGTGGCACCGGCAGCAGTGGCTCTGGCAGTGGTGGCGGTGGCACCGGCAGCAGTGGCTCTGGCAGTGGTGCTGGTGGCGCCGGCGGTCCTGGTGGCAGTGGCAGTGGTGGGTCTGGAGGGGGCGGTGGTGGTGGTGGTGGTGGCAGTAGTGGCACTGGTGATGGTGGTGGTGGTGGTGGCGGCTCCGGTGATCGGGGGGGCGGCCGGGCCCGGGGCCGTCGGCGCGAGGGAGTGCACCTCCCTACCACCAAGGAGCTGGTGAAGCGCCAGCGGCTGCCATCCGTGGAGAACCGGCCCAAGATCTCGGCCTTCCTGCCCGCACGCCAACTGTGGAAGTGGTCCGGGAAGCCGACCCAGGTGAGCGCCGGTGTTGGCGGTCTCGCGGCGCCGCCGTCCACGCCGCGTGCTTCGTTGCGTATCGTCGTGCCACGTCACTCACGTGTGCGTCTGTATGTATGTTGAACTTGTTTCGCACCGTACGTAGCCAACCGTGCTAATTGGAGGTGTATCTCCGTGCTTCCCCCAGCGGCGTGGGCTCAAGGGCAAGGCACGCAAGCTGTTCTACAAGGCGGTGGTGCGCGGCAAGGAGACGATCCGCGTGGGCGACAGCGCGGTCTTCCTGTCGGCCGGGAGGCCCAACCTGCCCTACATAGGCCGCATCCAGAGCCTGTGGGAGTCGTGGGGCAGCCACATGGTGGTGCGCGTCAAGTGGTTCTACCACCCCGAGGAGACCAAGTTGGGCACACGACACCGCGACGGCAAGGTAGGGGGCGCGCGCCACAACTACGGGGGGCACTGCACTCCTGCAGTCACCAAGGCACGTGTACCCGCGTGCGTGCGTGCTTGTGTCGCATGGGCTATATGGAGGGGGGGGGTCTTTGTCGTTGTGTGTGGTGTGGAGCAGCAAGCCTTGTACCAGTCGTCGCACCTGGACGAGAACGACGTTCAGACCATCTCGCACCGCTGCCTCGTGGTGGCGCACGAGCAGTACGCCCAGATGGTGCTCACCAAGCGCTACCAGAACAGCGAGGACCTCTACTACCTGGCCGGCTCCTACGACCCCACCACCGGCATGGTGCTCAACCCCGACGGCGTGCCCGTCATCTGCTGACAGGCCCGGCGATGGCGGCGGAGGCCACGAGTGGCGGCGGTGGCTACGATTGGCGGCGGTGGCTGCGGCGGCGATGGCAACGACGCCACCGGTGGCGGCGCAGTGGATTTGTAGTCGGGCACGCCCAGCGGCCCCTTCCCCGCGATGCCCGCTCTCGCTGTCCCTTCGTGGCTCGTGCCACCACTGCTCCGCTGCCACTTGCGGCATCGACCGGCGCGGTCCGGAAACGGCAAATGCAGCGTGGGACTGCGTCTGCGTCTGCGACTGCGAGACGTGGTGCCGGTGGTGCCGTACGTGCGTGTGGAAGCCCGGCAGGGCGATACGGAGTGTGCGTGGGGGGGCGATGCCCATCCACCCACGGGTGACGATAGCTACGTCGTTGCCAACAGGGCCCTTGCACGGGGCCCCCAGTGAGCCATCCCCCTTCCCCCCCCACTGGTCACGTCTCTGCGAGGTTGGAGCCGCGTGCGGGTGTGAAACGACGCTTGCTCGTTGCGCCGCGTTCGTCTCGCCTGGGGGCCTTTGGTGGTGGAAGGGGGGGGCAGCAGGAAGGGTCCAGAGACCCCCCCCCCCCCTTTCCACAGGCTCGGGGTCCCCACACCCCCTCTCTAGCCGAAATGATTGTGAGAGCGGCAGTGGTGGGGGAAGAGGGTCGTGGTCACCGTTGATGATGGTGATGAGCCGAGCCGGCTGCTGCGTGACTTGAAGAAGTGAGCGAGTGGTGGAATGCGGTTAGCGAAGGGGGGGTACCGCGTGTGCGAGTGGTTGGGTTGCTGGATAAGTAGGTGGGCGGTTGAATTAATTTGATTGGGTGAGTGATTGCGTGGGTGTGCCTGTACGAACGATGAGAGAGAGAGAACGTGGTTGGGTGAGTAGCTGGGTGTGAGTGAGCGAGGTAGACGAGTGAGATGTCTCGGAGGGAGTAAGAGAACCCTTCAATAGCTTTAGTGGACCAGACAAGCGAATGAGATACTTGTACCAGCAAATATGATCGTATTTGATTTAGTTTTAAAATTTCTCGCAGTCAGGGTGGAACACATGAGCAAGCAGGCATGTGTGTGGCCTTGTATATATACACGTATATAGAGCACTTAAACCACACACACACACACACGTGTACTTGCACGCCCTCCTTCAAGGATGCCTCAAACCTTGTCTCACGTCAGCAGAGGTGGCGGCACCTTCATTGACGTGGAAGTTGGAGCAGGAAGGTCCTGTGTGGAGTTTGGGTAACGTTTGCTCAGACTGTACTTTGAATAGAGCCATCAATGCTGGCATTTATCCTCGATGGTTTCTGCAAGATGGTGGTGGCGAAGGACGATGATGGTGATGGAGGTCATGGGGATGGGATGATGATGGAGCACACATTGACGATGTGACTCGCCATCCTAAAGCCCCCCCCACGCATCTCTACAGGGGTTGAAGCTGCTGAACGTGATGACGATGGTAGTCCACAATTAGCAACGTAACCACCTTTTTTTAATTTTACCTTTTTACAATATAAACAATATTATCGTGGTGTTACTGTAATAGGTAGCAGTAAACGGTCTGCGAAGGTATTTACGCAAATAATGTTTAAGTCCGTGTCATAATTCCAGTATAACGATCGCTAAGATAATTTGCGCGAATGTATTCACACTAGCGGATAGGACGCCGCCGCAAGTGTTAAGCTAACGGTACACGTGTACTGTCTGTGTACTGCATTTTTATATATATATATAATCTCATAGATGTATATACGTCCAAGTACTCAAGTTTATTTTGTTTTAACCAGGTGAGAACTCGAAGAGACCGGGGGTAGGAGAGTCTCCATTTGGCGCAAGAGTGAAGCTGGAGGTGGCATTAGTCCACTGCGTGTGGCATCCCACTTGATGAAATTTGCGGTGTCACTTTTTTTCGAATTCGGAAAAAAAAATTGATGGCGTGCGCGCCCGCAGCAGTAATTGTGGCGGCCGCTGGGTCGCCACCGCTGGGTTACCGCTGGAGGCCGCCCCCCGTTCTGTGAGGCCCACGTTCCCAGGGAAGCGGCAGCAGCTGTAATGGTTTAGTTTGCCCCTATCGTTGTTTAGCGCAGGGCAGTCTCGCGACACTTTATCAAGTGGGCCCTTGCCCTAAAACGTTTCGCCAACTACCCCCCCCCCCCCTCCCTTGAGAGCGAGTGTGCCGCTGGTGGCGAATTTTGCGTATCGGAGGAAAAGGCCCCAAGACCCCGGAGAAACCCCTCTGTGTGCGAGGGGATGGTTCCTAAAAAGTCAGGGCAGTCCTGCTGTGTGCACGTGCTGTAGGGGTGTGCACCGCCTACTTGGCTGTCCCCGTTCCCACCCATCCGAGGCTGCCCTCGGGTCAGGTTCACGGCCTTGGATTCCTCCGCGGCCGCGGGTCACGTGGGGTAGCAGAAGAGAACAAATGGGAGCAATGTAAATTGGGAGTGTTTGGGGGAGCATGTGGAAACAGTGCGAACATGGGAGTAGTAATCTCCCACCCCGGGGGAGCGGAGAGGTACCCAGTGATGAGATTGTTTATGTGACGATGACGATGATTACGATGTTGATATTGTTTTTTTTCCTTGTGCCCTGAGACCAAAAGAATGTAAAATGAGGATGTGAGTTGGAGGGGGGGGGGGGGAAGATGGGGAGGGTGAGTTCTGCAAGGTGTTTCTGGTGCGACTCATTCACGAATGAATTAATGCTGCACAATCTGTCATCCTCGCCTCCCTCCCCACTCGCCCGTCTCGGAGCCGTGCGGTACCTGTGCCAGGCTAGGTGTCCTCTCGCTCACCTGCTCGACTGCAGGGTTCCTCCAACTCCCACTCCTTGCGTGCCCCATCACGGTCCGGTTTCCACGTTCACCGAACTAGACTCTTCTCGATTACAAACCCAAGACGATGCAAGCGATATATTGCGCCTGATGATTGCTGAACACTTTCCACGTTGGTGCTCGTTCTAATTGATGTTAAGTAGACAACTCCTAACCGATATCTGCCCTTGCACATTAAAAAAATCCCATCGGCTAAACGGCCTACTGGGAGTGCATAATTTCATCAGCATTGGTTACACAAGCTAACCTGGAACGGCTTTGATATTCGGTGTCTCATCAGCAGAGTCTTATCAGGCAGGCTTGCCGAAACCAATGCTGGTTAACAGGCAAGATGTTCTATCGGCGAGGACCTCCCTCGGACAGGGGGTCCTAGTTGCCCGCAAAACCACGCACTGTGCCGCACGGCTCTCCACAACACCAAGTGATCGCTAGCGGGGTCGTCGTTTAGCAATCGTATCGGGCACGTGACGTCTCGGGTTGAGATCGGTGTGATTGTTCCCCGTGGGGGCCGGTGCGGCGGGCGGCCCGGAGCGACGCTGTGGTGTCCTCACGTGGACGCGCCGCTTGGCTCTGGGGAGCGCGAACGACGCTGCGGCAACCCCACACGATGCCTGCGACTCGAGCACTTAACCCCCCCCTCCTCCTCCTCTCCCCACCCACCACCACCCCCCCCCCGGGGGAGAGTTTGTATTTTTGTAGGCGAACCATGGCGGTGGCGGCATCAATAAACCCGAGAGAGCGACGCGTGTGGAGCCTCGAGTGAGTGTGCGCGCGCGTGCGTCCGGCTGCCCACGACGACCACGGCAACCACCATTCGGCTCCGCTCCATTGAATCGGAAAGGGTTTTATTCGCCATGAAAAGTTCGCACAGACAAGGAATTTACTTCGGCAGGAAGGTGCATACATTCAACATATAGGAATCTTAAATAAGTGGTGTACAAGTCTAACTATACTAAAGGTACAAAGTCTAACTAATACTAAGGAGCTAAAGTATGTAATAATTGAATTAAAAACAATATACAATATCTATAATATGCAATATAAAATTACAAAAATGCAAATAGGGTAACAAAGTGCAAATATGACAGGGTGTCATTGTACAGATATATTGTTAAAGAACACGATCCGACACCACCAGTTTACCCCCCCCCCGCCCCCAATGTCGATCGATTCGTAATTTCCTCCGCATCCGCGACGCTGCTGCTGTTGCTTCCTTCTCGACTGGCTGCGATCTCTCCAATTCGTCCTACGCCCCCCCCCCCCACAATGCAACCTCTTGGCTAGAATATTAAAATTCGGTAGAAATTCTTCCCAGTGCACCACGCCCGCTCATACGAGCCATTTGTCTGCATCTCATCCGTCCGTCCTCGGTCACTGCTTCTCCAGACTCCTCCTCGCGTGCAGTGAAGATGCGGTTGTGTCATCTCGCTCGTCAATTTAATTGGAGCAAAATTAGATTTCGAGGATTCCTTGGCTCTTCCGATGGCCAATGACGAGTGCACGTTTTTAACTCTTGCCATAATCGGCCGAGAGACTTTTTGCCGGTCGATTGCAATCTTTTCTTCAAGCCGGATGGTATCTCAAGCTTTCCACGGGGACCTCAAAAATCTAATCGTCTGCCACAAGCCGCTTTGCTGTGCACCCTAATTGGTTGCCTTCTAGAAAAAAAGAAATACATAGACGTAATATTGATATAATGCACGTGTAATAAGCGGTCTGGCTGGGCAGTGATGTGGTCCAGAGGGCAGTGCGTTCACCGCTCGCTGTCGAGGTCCACTTACAATCTGGTGGGCTGTCCTGATTAATACCGTGGGTGTATTCGCCGTAAAACATGCGCCTCATGCTTCAGAGTGGATGTCAAGGACCCCCTCGCGTCACTGAGAAGAATACGGCGTTGCTTGCTAGCATCATCCAAATTTGGCAAATTACAAAAATGACCTACAACGCACCGCAAACTGCTGTTAGGTCACCTCGCCCCGCTCCTTTGAAGCGGCCATCCTAAGGGAACAGGCGTCCTTCAGCTCAAAGCGCAGCACATTGAGGCGGGAGTCGAGAAGAAACAGAAAACAGGGGGCTGCATTTATTGACTTCTCGGCGGCATGTGGCACCGGTGTGGCGAGACGGCCTCATGCTGGCCAAGGTCGGTCCATACTGCTCTCTCTCGCACCTGCTGGGAAACCATCGTGACCAATGTCTGGCACAAAAAGCCACATTTACCAAGCTGCAGCATGTACAAAATTATTTTTTACGGGGACTGCAAGATCCGACCATGTCCGCCCAGCGCTCGCTGAGCTGCATTGGATTCTGGTTGCCGAACGAATAAATGTATAAGTAAAGTCACGTAGGTATAAAATAAATTAAATCACGACGTTTCGGGCGCAACACAAGCGCCCGTCATCAGGTGGGACAACCACAGCCAGAGACAATTGCTTGTGTTACGCCCGAAACGTCGTGATTTAATTTATTTAATGTTATACCTACGTGACTTTACTGAAAGAACCACGGAAACTTCAAATCTAGAATACATTTATAAGGTCGCACATTCGTGGCAAGAACCACGATACATTGCTGATTTCGTCAAGTAGCACAAGCCATCGTATAAACTCCGGTCATCCTCGTGGTGCCTTTTTGGCTAACCATCGAACAAAGACGGTCACTGCATCGCACGCTTTCAGACACGTCTGGAACATTCTGATAGGAGGAAGCCACTGGAGCAATGCACTTTTAAATGTAAACTGTAAACTAATTTCTTTAGAACTGCTTTGTGTTTAGTTGTCTTTCCCCCGTGCCTCCGATTAACACGGTTGGCTACGTACGGTATGAAAGAAGTTCAACGGTACATACAACAACAGACACCGCATCCACATTGGGAATAAACGTCAGCTGCCCACCGGATTCCCGACGCGGGCGACATGCCAGACACAACATCACGGAAACCCATGGGAACCTCATTTGCCAGTAAAAATATGAGAATTCGTTTTTTACCCTTCTATCTGGCAACAAAACTGACACCTTTTTACAAGGAGTCATGTTTGCATAGACCACAATACCTGCAGTCATAATACAAACAAAAGACATAACTGGTGCATTGTCTTTGAGTTGTGCACCTTTTGGCGTCATCTGGTCCAACCCATGTGAGACTAGGCTCTAAGAAAAGCTGTCTCGGGTGTGGACCAATCAACTTCAACGACAGTGCACATTATCAGAGTTATGTCTTTTGTTTGTATTATGACTGCAGATATTTCGGTCTATGCACACATGACTCCTTGTAAAAAGGTGTCAGTTTTGTTGCCAGATAGAAGGGTAAAAAACCAATTAACATCACGGAAGTTTAGATACGCGGACAATCTGGCCACAGGACGGTCACATCGGCCGCATGAGATGATGAAGCCATCCACAACCTCGCCGCCAGAGGCCTTGGATTGGCTACAGAACTTTGATATAAACATTTGAAACAACTTGCTGCTCCCCTGCAATAGGTCTCTTATCCTGTAGAAAACCATAGGACAGAAGATCTGCAAAGTCTCGCAAATGTGTCACAAACGGTGCCTCCCGCCCCCCCGCCAGAGGAAACAAGAAGATGCTTGGTGTAGACGGCACTTTGCTTCGTTCATCATTTCGTTTTTTTCTTCAATGCTTTGCTTTATGTGCCCCCCCCTCCCCCTTTTTTTTTAAATGAAAGATTTCACGAAAGATGATCTCTCTCTTCACCTGCGTGTTTTTATATTGGCAATCGCCCGCGTCGGTACCATTTTAAATGCTGTATATTTGGAGTTTGCGTGTCTCTCTCTCTCTCCCCGTGGTCACTATTATTTAAAGAGCTAATTGAATTCTAGATTTGAAGCTTTCGTGACTGCAAGGATTCATATTCTTAGGTTTTTTCGGTAAAGTCACGTAGGTAAAAAAAAAATTAAAATTAAAATTACCTGAAGACGGAAGCTTGTGTTGCCTCCGAAACGTCGTTATTTTTATTTTATTTTTATTTTACTTTTATTAATTTTAAAAATGTTTACCTACGTGTGACTTTACCGAAAAAACCTAAGAATATAAAGCTACATTTCGATTTAAAGCTTTCGTGACTGCAGGGATTCATCTTCTTGGTTCTTTCGGTAAAGTCACGTAAGAACCAAAGAACCAAGAAAATATAAAGCTAATTTAATGTATTTAAATCAGATTGAATGGCATTAATTCTAGATTTGAAGCTTTCGTGACTGCAAGGATTCATATTCTTAGGTTTTTTCGGTAAAGTCACGTAGGTAAAACATCAAAATTAATAAAAAAATAAAATAAAATAAACATCACGACGTTTGTTGCCTCCGAAACGTCCTGATCTTTATTTTATTTTTATTAATTTTGATGTTTTACCTACGTGACTTTACCGAAAAAACCTAAGAATACAGATTGAATATAGACTTGAAATGGGCGTGGCTCCGGAAGACAACGCCCACAACGGGGCGGGTCCTACGTCATGACCACGCCCACACGACGACGCCCATAAAAGGAGCGGGACACGTCGATGCACACCACCTTCAAAGGAGGCGGGGTGTCGCTATGACAACGCCTACAAAAGTGGGAGGAGCCTCAACGGCCACGCCCATAAAAGGAGCGGGACACATCGATGGGCACCACCTTAAAAGGAGGCGGGGTGTCGCTATGACAACGCCTACAAAAGGGGGAGGAGCTTCAACGGCCACGCCCATAAAAGGAGCGGGACACGTCGATGGGCACCACCTTCAAAGGAGGCGACGGTGTCGCTATGACAACGCCTACAAAAGTGGGAGGAGCTTCAACGGCCACGCCCATAAAAGGAGCGGGACACGTCGATGGCCACCACCTTCAAAGGAGGCGGGGTGTCGCTATGACAACGCCTACAAAAGGGGGAGGAGCTTCAACGGCCACGCCCATAAAAGGGGCGTGGAAACCCGCCGTGGTTTTCCCGCCTCGCGTCGCCATGGATCAGCAATGGCGCGCCCACTTCAAACGGGTGAGGAACGAGCGGCCGCGTCTCCTCACAACTCATTAAGTTATTGTTGTTTTTAACGTCGTGTTTGCACAAACTTATTATCAACCGCAGTCGGGAGCCGGCTCACTGAGAGAATAACCCGTCGTGCGTCAGATCTCGTCGGGTTGAGCCTGGTTAGGGCTTTGATGGGCGGCGACATCGTGCATAGCAGGTGCTATAGACTTGCTGCGTTGCGGGTAGCAGAGGACAGCCCAGCAAACTCTGCTGCCCCCCACCGCCAAACCGCACTGACTGGCGTGGTGAAGTATGGTCAAAGTGCGTGGTTCTCATCCAGCAGTGGAGTGCAGGTGCATCCACAGCACGGAGCCCGAGGGGCAGTGGATGTTGCCCTCAGAGTCTCGGCCTCCATCAGTCCTCACGATACTCCACCCGCCTGTGTCCGCGTTAAATTTCGATTTAAAGCTTCTTTCGTGACTGCAGGGATTCATCTTCTCGGTTCTTTCGGTAAAGTCATCACGTAGAAGGGAAGTAATAAAATAATAATAAAATAATTCTCACGACGTTTCGGCCACAACGCAAAGCAGCCGTCCTCAGGTGAAAACCAGGTCCGTCGAGGCGACAGAGTCTGAATGAAAAAAATTAACCCGTAAAAACAAAGTTTTTCACTATAATCCTTTATATGCGTGGCGGCTAGAGTCCTCTCGTCCTCTGGCTTGAGATGGCTGCCACCTATGGGTCAGATGATTGTCTGCAGTATTAAACAATTGGTAATTAAATATAATTTATTTCCCTAAAAAGTGTAAAATTTTGGAAAGTTTTTTTTCACGAAAATTAATTGTCTCGCACAACGAGTCTGTGTGGAAAATGTCAGCTCGATTGGATCACGGGAAGTGGGTTAAATAACGACCGAAAGATTTGCACGGTCCTAAGCATGCAAGCAAGCTTAATATAAAGGATTTAAAAAAGTTCGTGTGCTGTTTCATTCAGACTCTGTCGCCTCGACGGACCTGGTTTTCACCTGAGGACGGCTGCTTGCGTTGTGGCCGAAACGTCGTGAGAATTATTTTATTATGTTTTATTTTTATTATTTTATTACTTCCCTTCTACGTGATGACTTTACCGAAAGAACCAAGAAGATGTGTCCGCGTTGTTAGTGACGACCACCCACCCCCCCATCTCGTGCGCACCGCACGCGCCTGATAGTGGCGAGGGGTTTGTGTGTTGACCGTCGACGCTGCTGGACACACCCGCGCCGATTTAACGAATGTACACACAATCATTTTTAGCCCTCGCCAGAACGTATTGTGTTATGGGGCCGTCCATAAATGACTTCACGCACCTATGGGGGGGGGGGGGTGTCAGACGTTTGTGACGAGGGGGGTGGCGGGGTTTGAGAAATGTGACGTCACATCAAAATGCGCAACTTTAAATAATATAGACAACACGTTCTACTTAATTAAACTTTTTTATAAATGTTTTCTCCTACAAAATCACAGTGCAGCGCCACATTAATACGCACTACAATGACAATAGTTTAAAGCGATTTGAAGCATTTTTTTTTGGGGGGGGGGGGGGGCAGAGCTTTGTGACGTCATATTTGATGGGGGGGGGGGTCAAAAATCGTCCAAAATCGCGTGACGTCATTTATGGACGGCCCCGATGCATTCAATTGCTTTGCGTGTGAATCGGGACCCATATCTAACAGAGATGGTGGTGGTGGTGGTGCTCGCCTCTAACCATCTGGACAGTTCACACCGGCAGCATTGGTTCGAACTTGGGAGTTTCTCTCGTGTTGGACCAATTCCGCCGAAAGTCTACGACTCACAAGAGGCCGTGTGGCTGACGGGATGAGTACAAACCCCACGGCATTGCCTGTGGTTACTACTTGCCATGTGTCCCGGGCAGTGTCGCCGCTCGTGTGTGGGAGGGGCAGGTTGGCTACGTGTCCGCCAGGGGTCGTGAATGCAACGTGGCGAACAAACCGGCATGCCGGTAGCGCTCGTGGCAACAGCAGCATGGGTGCATAAAACAAATACAGGTAGTCCTCTACTTACGATGAAGATGCGTTACGACGACCCCATCGTAAGTCGAAGATGGCCTAGCCTACCCAGAAGTCTTAAAGAATGGTGATAATTTAACAAAACAGAGCAATTTACAGTACCGTACTGTATAAACTATATACCGTATGTGTTTATTAATTACAATACTGTATTGCACAGTAAAATGTAAAGTAAAAAAAAACAAGGTCAATTATTAGCCTACCTATATGAACTGCAATTTAATATTTAAAAAAATTCAGAAAACAATCCTATCTGCTATAAAACTTTTAACATGCATTGAACGTATCGTATCGTGGTAACCTTAAAATGAAATCGTTAAAGCTACGTATCATACATGAATTGAACGTATCGTAACGTATCATATAGTACTGTACTCACCAAGATTCTGTCCGTCTGCATACTTGAACGATGTTAGGTTGTTTATTGCAATTTGTCGTATCGCTATCACCATCGTAAGATCGAAATATCGTAAGTCGGACCATCGTAACTCGGGGACTACCTGTACAACAACAAAACTGTTGTTGAAAGCTTTAGGGTCAATCTCCCAGAGGTTGGACAGATCCGGGAACTGGCAAGCTGTGTGGGCAGTGGATTATAGCAATTCGCTTTTGAGTTGGCTACGGGGTGTGCTATGGATGGAGTGATGGCAAAGTGGTTGATGCGCTGTTCTCCGAACTCTGCCACCTGAATTTGGTTCCTGGCCGCGGCCGACGTCAACTGCGATGTCGGCCATTGCTGGATGTGAGGGCCTTCCCATGCCAGACTTGACCTTCACCACACCCGTGAGTAGGGGTTGTTGAAGACAGGAAACGTGTGAGCCTGGGGTATAACAATAGATAACACTATAACTTCTAGATGTGAAGCTTTCGTGACTGCAAGGATTCATACTCTTTGGTTTTTTCGGTAAAGTCACGCAGGTAAAAAAAGTAATTAAATAAATGGAAACAACTAGATTAAATCACGACGTTTCGGGCGCAACACAAGCGTCCTTCAGGTAGGGACAACTTAGTTAAAGCACAACCGCTTAAGTGTGTCTTGTGCTTTCGCTACGTTGTCCCCACCTGAAGAAGGACGCTTGTGTTTCGCCCGAACGTGATTAAATTTAGTTTTCATGTATTTAATTAAAAATTTTAACTACGTTACTTTACCGAAAAAACCAAAGAGTATTACTATAACTGCCCTCTGCTATATAACCACGAAGCTCCCCAAGTGCTATGACAACCAGTTGGTGTATCATCGTTGTCACCGATCTGAGCACCATCCAAGCTCAGCCCATCTTAGCCTTAGAGGTCTCACGAGATTGGACACCTTTCGGAATGCTTTAGTCGAAGGCTGGAACTAATAAAACTGCTATATAAATTTAAATTGTTATGGTTATCTAAAGTTTTGTGTTCTATGATTGCAGGAAACGGTTGGGAAGCTGCTGGCGCTACACTTCAAGGATGAAAAGGACCAAAGGTGTGAACGTCTCAACAACTCCACCAGTGATGGCATTTCTAACGACACTCGAATGCCAGGCAATGGCTGCCCATAATAATAATAAAAAATAATTTGCAATTCCCTTCCGAGAGTGACAGGACACTGAGGACAACTATACTTGTCGGCACAGTATAGGCATAATTTTTACAATAAATGTCCGTAATTTTGACTCTTCGCAGTCTAAAACAAGGCTGTGCATTATACACAACAACGTGATGTCACATGACACGCGAGGCATGATGGGAGGACCAATCCAACGGTCAACACCTCACATTTTGCCGTCAAGAAATCATAAGTGTCATCCTCTTGTTTACAGCCTGTACACTATCCTGTCACATGAATACAACTCCGTATGAAAGTCGACAGTGGTTTCCCTATGGATGGACCCGCTCCCGCCATAGGATTGTGAAAGTTCCTCCATTGCCTCAGGGCTGTGAAGGAGCGAGATGAGCAGCAATGCCTCGGCACCCGTATGAGCTGGCATCGAGACGTTTCTCTCCCGATGAGTTCTCATCGTTTACAGTAAAGCCTTATAAAACCGGTTGAAGGTAAAGAGCTGCTGCTGTTGTTGCTGTCATCCTCGAAGCCGCTTTGCTCACGGTCGTCTCCCTTGCAGTGAACGCGGACGCCCTGAAGCTCTGACCAGCCTCCTCCGCCTGTTTGTCACCGGTGAGGCGGGAGCTGGGTTACCCATCCACACCTTGGTATTCCCTCCCGTAGTCTCTTCCCAAGCCAGTATATAAAACAGATTTGTAGAGTTTCGATGTAAAGCTTATGTTTTATTTTTATTATTTCCCTTCCCTTCTACGTGACTTTACCGAAAGAACCAAGAAGATTTGTAGAGGTGCGACCCTGCTGGCAGAAGGGCCTCCTCGAGAGAGTGAACTCTTGAGGGCATTTGGTCTACTCTTCCACGTTCACCGGGCGTGTTGGGAGAGAGATGGGTGTACTCGCACTTTACCCCACCGATGCGACATGCTGATCGACAGACTTGTGGTGTATGCATTGATACTGCTTGCTGGACACAGGCCAAGTGACTGACAAAAAAAAAATTGGGACTTTTAAAGTTCCGGGAAGACTTAACACATTTCCCAAACTAACAGCTTCCTCAAAAAGATGATCCTGCGAAAATCGGGACAAAGTGGCACCCCACTCGTAACCAATGTGGCCCCCACTGCCCTGTCAACCCCGGACAGAGGCGCCATGCGAGCGGGCAGGCAGGCAGAGAGCGAGGCGGTGGACGTGGTGGACGTGGCACCCTGGAGAAAGTGCTGCCTCAGTTGGTGCGTGACTCCAGCAATCCCATCACCATCACCCATACAAATACCAACACAGTGCGCCACCACCACAATCTCCATCGCCACTACGACTCCGACCACCACATGCAACGTCGCTTTAACCACAACCATCAGCACCACCACTATCATCTTCACCACCTACACTATCACAACCACCCCACCTGCACGATCACTATCAGAGGGGTCCATGCCCAACAACGCTGCACCACTGGTGACCTGTTGTTCCCACGTGGGTTTCACGGTGTGCTGTACGCTTTCTGATGTATGTTGAACTTCTTTCGCGCTGTACGTAGCCACCATGTTAATCGGAGGTACGGGGGAAGGACAACAACTATACACAAAAAGCAGTTCTAAAGAAATTACTTTTCAATCTAGATTTTAAAGTACATTGCTCCAGTGGGTTCCTAATATTGGAAGGAAAAAGCGTTTCAGATAGCTGCCGATGTGATCTCGGGGTGTACCACCAGTAATTTTGTGTGATATCTGCCGTTTCAATCTTTTCCTTGATGACAGACCGATTGAGGGAGAAGCGCTGTGTCTCGTTAGCTGTCATTCGCTTAACCTGTTTGCGCTCCACAGCTCCTGGACTTTTGACCGTGGTGGACACGAGCCGTCGGACCCAAGTGGAACATTATTGTTGTTACGAATAAACTTGAGCTGTAAAGCGATATCTCACTCCTGTGTTTTTTCCGGCACGCTGGGTCTGGGAAGAGCAGCTGCTTGATATGCACCGGAGTGCTGTTGACACTTTCTGTCGACGCCGCTTCCCTCCACCCTACCGACTATGGCGCGTTTTCTTCAGGTATTGTTAGATCCCATCATTCCGTGTCTCTGCTGTGCCGTCCATCTGGTCCTTCGACTTCTCATCTGCAACCTGTCTTCTCTGCGTGGTTATTGTTAGTTTACATTATGCCGAATCTATATTCTGTGTATTTTCATCTTATCAGGGCTTCATCGTTTACCTATTCATTTGGTCTCTTTTATTGTATCAGGAAACCTGTTGTGGTATCCATCGTGAGCAGATATCCGAATGATTGTGGTCGATAATCACACCCCCCCCATCTCTCGTTCTCGCTCACCAACTTCTGTCCACTTTCATTTGCTAGTTCGCTCCAGGAATTCACTGGCAAGGATCTTATGCAGGCAACGCCGTCCAAACGTCTGATAATTACAAGCCTCTTCGTCAACCCACTGCTAAATGAACCCCCCCTCCATCGTGTCAACTTGAGGGGGGGGTTGGGTGAGGTTGTTTGATCATACTTCACCCACACTGGTCAGTAGGGGTTGGTGTGTGCTGTGGGGATTGCGGGTGTGGTGTGCTAAGGGCGGTTTTCAGATGTTACTCGCCATCAGGGCCTCACGCCCTCACTTCGGCATTGAGAGACTCCCCATGGATATCGAGGTGCAATACCGTGGCTTGCAGCTGAAACGCACGGGAGCAAATTGCCACCCTCACACATGCTTGGGTTTTACTGGTAGGAACCTAGTTACACCAGCCCACGGGATTCTTGTGTCCGTCGTGAATCAAAAATGGGATGGGTGGGGGCTGGGTGGGGAGAGGATGGCCACCCCGTGGTGCCCTTTATAAAACTCAACCTTTAACCTACTCCACGCCGGCTTGTGCCCGCCCTCACAGTCGGGCATATTTGCGGAATACACCACGCCGCCGTTGACCCTGGCCATTGACCGAGCAACCCAACGTTCCTACCAGCTCCCTCCGCAGGAATGTGTTCTTTGCATGCTCCGGTTTCTTCGGACGTGTATAAACGCGTATTGATTGACTGAAAACATCATAGTAAATATAGAACTATTGTTGATAGCGCCGGATCGCCTCCTGGCAGCCTTATGTACCTCTCGTCATGGCTGCGGCTACCACTGTTCACGTTGCTACCAGTCTCCCAGTGCACCGTAACATGTTCTGCGTGAAGTGAAGTCCTCATCACTGATGTTAGCAGTGACCAGGAATCACACTTGGCATTCCAGGTTTAGCACAACTTGCATATATACACACGCGTGTGTATATGGATAAGATGGTGCTGTTCCGGCCTTAATCGGTGCTCTAACAGCACTTGCCCCAACGAATCCGTTAGAGGCTACACGGGGGATCTTCGTGTAAGACGCCTGCTGTGTCAACGGTGTGTGAGCTGAGCGCGTGGTGGGTTTGTGGTCGCGCTATAAATAATCTTATTTATAATTTTTATTTTTACGGAAAAAACCGCAGCGGCTTTGAGGTTAAAAACTTTCAGACGCCGAGGAGGCGCCGGTGTAGGGGGGGGATGGGAGCCAAGGGAGGGCGGGGTAAGGGGACCCGGATACCCACCCCCCCACTAACCCCTCCGGTCAATGGAGCCAATCTATAGTAGCTAAGGGGGTGTCACGTTGAGGAGCTAAGGGGACCCTCGTGGAGTGGCTGACGGGACCCAAGCGGAGTCGTAAAGATATCCACGTGAAGTGGCCAAGGGGATCCACGTGGAGTGGTTAGGGGAACCCACGTGGACTGACCAGGGGGAGCCACCCAGGGGGCCTGTGATTAATTCGTATTTGTGGTGCAATGATTCCTTCCCTTCGGGATTATATTAGTTGTTACAATTCAGTTAAAAACTAAATTGTTCGACGTGGTGAACATAGCGGCATCTAGTGCCGAGAGGGACCACGATTCAATTCACGTCCGGCGATCTTAATAATCGATATCAATCTGTAGAGCAATGTACATCCTTCATATGCATAATCAATTATGCATTATTGTGAATATACCAGCTTTGTGTTGCGTGTTAAATCTGGTGGTGCAAAGTTAATTAACATTTTTATAAAAAATACAATGAACATTTACTAGTTGAAAATACGGTATTTGGGTGAGTCGGTGGGTGGATGGGTGAGTGAGTAGGTGAGTGGGTGAGTGTGGGTGGTTGGGTGAGTGTGGGTGGGTGAGTCTGTGGGTGGTTGGGTGAGTGTGGTTGCGTGGATAAGTCCGTGTGTGGTTGCGTGGGTGAGAGCGATTCGATGCGTCTAACGCGAGCTACATTTATTTCGGTCGATCAAACGATGGAGCCATATTTCGTAGGTGGGTGGGTACGGGGTGGACTTGCGTGCATGGGGGCGTGTGTGTGTGTGAGAAAGTTGGAGGGTGTGCGCGGGAGGGCGCGTGCGTGAGTAGACTCGTGCACGCATGGGTACGTGATTATGTAAGTTTATGGGTGAGTGGTCGGGTAGATATGTGTGTAAGGAGTGGAGTTGTATTAGTAGGTGGGTGAGTGGTCGTTGAATGTGTGGTGTTGTTGAATGGGGAAGTGCTGTGTGGCTGGGCGGTATATGAGACCGTGAATATCCAATATACATACACGGGCAATTGTGCGTCCGTGCTAAGTGGGTAGATGGCTGGGTGAGTGCGCAGACGGGTGGAAGCTATTCATGGGCGTATCCGTGGGTATGTGCGTGATTGGGTGGACGTGTGAACGTGTTTGTGGTTGGGTCAGTAACTGCTTGGTTCGAAGCATGGTTGGGTGTATGGGTGCGTGTGTGTGTGGTTGTTTGGGTGGGTGGGTGGGTGCGTCTGGTTGGGTGTGCGCGGATGTGGGGGGAGGGTTTGGTTGGGTGGGTGTGTGTGGGTGAGTACCAGAGGCAGCTGTACTCACACGCGCGCGTGATGGATTCGCAGTGCAAATGAAGCAGAGTTCGTCTCATTACGCACGACAAACAGCGTGGCCGGCGAGGATGGGGGAGCGAAACCATCAACACCACCATTAGCGGTTAGATGAAAAAGAAAACGTTACTATAGTACAGTAGTAGTATTATTTCGCATGTTTACCCAGGAAAGCCTCGCCGAGTCTCGTGACTGTTTTTGCAGGAGGGTCCTGCCAAGTTTTGGGGAGTAAAAGGCATCGAATACTGTGTTAATTACTTGTGAGAGATGTATTGATGGGAGAGCTGGGTAGATAGAATAGTTGGGATGATGGGAGGGCTGGGACGGTGGGAGAGCTGGGTTGATGGGGGAGCTGGGTTGATGGGCGAGCTGGGTTGATGGGAGAGCTGGGTTGATGGGAGAGCTGGGTTGATGGGGGGAGCTGGGTTGATGGGAGAGCTGGGTTGATGGGAGAGCTGGGTTGATGGGGGAGCTGGGTTGATGGGAGAGCTGGGTTGATGGGAGAGCTGGGTTGATGGGAGAGCTGGGTTGATGGGGGAGCTGGGTTGATGGGAGAGCTGGGTTGATGGGAGAGCTGGGTTGATGGGGGAGCTGGGTTGATGGGGAGAGCTGGGTTGATGGGAGAGCTGGGTTGATGGGAGAGCTGGGTTGATGGGGGGAGCTGGGTTGATGGAGAGCTGGGTTGATGGGGGAGCTGGGTTGATGGGCGAGCTGGGTTGATGGGCGAGCTGGGTTGATGGGGGAGCTGGGTTGATGGGAGAGCTGGGTTGATGGGCGAGCTGGGTTGATGGGGAGCTGGGTTGATGGGAGAGCTGGGTTGATGGGGGAGCTGGGTTGATGGGAGAGCTGGGTTGATGGGGGAGGGTTGATGGGAGAGCTGGCGCCACCCTGGGTTTTTTTGATGATGAAGTTGATTTAAACTCCGTGGCCCCGCGACCCAAGCCCCAGGAATGTGAGTCACGTAATAAGCGGCCGTGGCTCCAACAACAACCACAACCACCACCACAACAACAGCAACCACCACGGCGACATCAAACGCTAATGATGGTCATAACGATGCCAGTCGAGGGATGTGTGTCTCCCCGCTCGCCCCATCTACTCCTCTCCTCTTCCCCCCCCCAACTCCTCCCTCCCGAGCCCCCAAACTGGGGGCCCGGGAATGCGTTCGTGGTCAGACACGTGGCGCCGGACGGGCCCACCTGTATAAACACGGGGAGCCGGGAGGGGCGGGGGCGGGGGAACGGGAGATGGCGAGCGGGGGGGGGGGGCATGAGTTGGGTCGAGGGATGGAGTGGAGGAAGGGGGGAGATGTTTTTAATGACGATCACCAAATCCGAATCATCGATATCTCATTGCAAGCATCATCAAATCCTACTCATCAAATTCTAATCATCATCTGATTCTCATCAACCAATCATTATCATCACGACACAATTCTACTCCGAATAACATTTTTATGCATTCTAATCATCTCATTCTTATCGTCGTCATCATCACGAGATCCTGACCTCCATCACAATCATCGCGCGTCACGGCTCCATCACGTGACACTGCGGGTGCTCTCCACTGCACTGTTTTAAATGGGGGTCAAGGGGCGAGGCGAAGGGCCGGGGTGAATTGTCTGGTCGGGGTGAGGACTTTGAGTGAGGTTTAGCGGGTTAGTGTTGGGGTCGGCAGGTCAGAGTAAGGGTCACTGTTCACCACACTGGGTGGACCGTAGCGGGGAGCGTGACGCATCCGTTGGCGATCTCCACGCCGCCGCCGTTGACTGCTGATGACACGGCTTCCGTGCCGTCGCTGGGACCATTCCGCGTGGGCTGTCGATGTGATCTGGCATTGGGGATTGACCTCACTGGCATCGCAGGTCTCCTGGGGTCAAAACCAAAACCCAGGCTCTTCCCTTTTTTTCGATTTAAAGCTTTCGTGACTGCAGGGATTCATCTTCTTGGTTCTTTCGGTAAAGTCACGTAGAAGGGAAGTAATAAAATAATAAAAATAAAACATAATAAAACAATTCTCACGATGTTTCGGCCACAACGCAAGCAGCCGTCCTCAGGTGAAAACCAGGTCTGTCGCCTCGACAGTCCTGGTTTTATACCGAAAGAACCAAGAAGACTCTTCCCTTTTGTTTCTTGTTCAACCCGGCGAAGTGAGGGACGCAAGAGACCAGGAATGAGCCTCACTGCCATGGTGACCTGGAGCTTCAGACTGCCAGGCGGAGGGGGGGCGGCGATGATTGCGGTGTGTAGTCCCGACTGAGACACGTGCCGTGTAGATGCTTGTTACCCCACCCTCCGATTAGCACGGTTGGCTACGTACGGTGCGAAAGAAGTCCAACTACATTTTCGAATTTGGACCGCGACGCCGGTCACAGTGAGTGCAGCAGACGGCTGCGTAGTCATTATTTTGGTTACCACACCGGGAGTGTTAATCAGGGCTTGCCGCTGGATTCGAACAACGAAGGTCTGAGACGAGCGGCGAACGCGCGACAGCCGGGATTGCTGTGTAGTCTGCGTGTGATGAGAAGGTCTTGGGTAGGGCCGGATGATGGCCTCCTGGCTGCCTGGCCCAGCCTCTTTGCATGAGCCTTCACAACTTGCGCCATCGATTTGTACGCGTGTATGTACGCTGAACTTCTTTCGGACCCTACGTAGCCAACCGTGCTAATCGGAGGTGGACAGCGAATCGATCGTTTGGACGGCCTCCCGTACGAGTGGCCAGAATGGAAGTCATGGAAAGGTTCCACTTTCTCAGGGCCAAGTCAACCGTGCCATTGGACCGGCGCTCAGGACCTGCAGA
>NC_083781.1:7999298-8011200 GCF_015708825.2 Lethenteron reissneri
AGAGACAAAATTAACCCTCGAGTAGAGATGCCAAGCGAAAGCAAAATTATCTGAAGACGGTGAAAGAGATGGTGAGTCGAAATCTAAGAGTTCGGAGGCCATTATTGCACAGAAGCAACTAATGAAGGGAAATAAATGGGGAGGCATTTTTCCATCAGTAAAAAGTCACAGAGTTAAAACAAGAAGGGAAAAGCAATATATATTTGTACAAGGTACATAAAATTGCCAATTCACTTAAAAAATATCAATGCTAAATCCTATTTATTGCTGCACAGACATCCACTTTCATGATGCCTGCTGCTAAATCCAAGTGGTTGAGAAACTAGGAGAGTGCTTAATGGGTAGTGGCGGTGGTGGGGAGGAGGGATGTTTCTTAAGGGTTGGGGTGCCAGATGGCCAATTACGGTCTCTTTTTCCATTAGCGTGGAGAAACAACGGCACTGCATTTCAATTGAGATCACTTCTGCGCAGCAGGTGCACATTTCTATTCACGCTGCTGATTAGGCTACAGTTAAACGTTCAAATTCAAAGTCAAGTGTCAGCAAAGAAAGGCAGCGCGGTGATGGCGTGGGGGCTGGGTGAGGGGTTTAGAAGGCAGCTGGGGGTGAGCGATATAAGCGTTAGCGGATCAGTGACCGCTTGCACAAAACACTTTAAGTGACATATTCCCATAGGTTGTCATTTGAAGCAGGGGTGGTTCAGTGGTTTGTGCACCGCACTATGAACTAAAAAACCCGAGTTTGAGGCCTGTCCATGGCTAATATCGGTTCTGGATCCCTCCCCGTGCCCCAACGCCTTCTTCACCAACTTGCACTGACCAGCAGGGTGAAGTATGACTAACACGGGAAAGTAATAATTCAGTTGGGGATTGACAAAATATTTTTATTATTACTGTTCAACCCCGGCATTAAAATAACTTCGGGAGTGTTTTTGCAACTGGTCAGTGGGCAGCAAGTATAGAATGTGTCTTTAGAGCATGTGGGTGCTATGTGCACACAGAAGCCAAACGTTTTGAATGCGTGATACAGTATTTAAGGCATGTGCAACCGCAATGAGTATCTTTATTTTTAAACATGACACAGCAGGCACTTGCATGAATTCATGTATTCTACAATCAAAAGACCGCGTGTCTCTCCATGCACAAATAAGTTTAGATTCAACAATCATCCCTTGGCAGCCCTGCAAATTCCATAATTCACTGCCGACTTCCAAAAAGGCGGTACTTATTATCTCGACCCCGCAGGGCTGATGTTGGGCTCAATTGGATTTGAACTTGCACAACCTTCTGAGAGTTAACCACAGAGCCACACTGGCTTCTGTGACTGATAGCGATAGATAATCCTTCAGCATAGGCCAAGAATACTGTCCCACAGATGTAGAGCAAGTCTTAGGTACTACCGTGCCTAACCCCAGACTATAGCCCCAAATGCTAACCCCACCCCCTAAAACCTAACCATTCTCATACGCCAATTCCTAGTCCCAAACCATGGCATTAAACCCTAACTCCTAAAAACTCTTACCACCAATCGCTAACCCAAAATGTACCCCCTCAGCACTAACCCCTAACCTGAACCATAACTCTGTAATACCAAACTCTAATCCCTAACCACAAACCCTGAACTCTAAGCTAACCCTAAATCCTAACCTCATATGAAAACTATGCGAGTGGCGTACCTAACATAATTCGTTAACTGAAAGCTTAAAAAGGAAGCGAGAATTGAAAAGGACTCCTCACGGGCAAGCGCAGCTAAAGATCTGATGTATGAAAAATTGGGTCCCTGTTTGGATGACAGAAATCGACGCGTTTGGAGTGGACTCACCGAGTGGACCAGCCCCTCCACTTGACCAGGTACTCAGGTTTACCCTGCGTGTCATGGGAAAGAAGGTTGATGTTGCACAGACACACACAGGCAAGAGAGAGGGGGGGAGGGGGAGTGTGGGGCAAAACATCAGGATGTGGTGTGCGTAGATTGGGGACGGCGTTGCGGTGAAACCAACGGTGAGCAGGGGATGTGAGAGGGAACCTAGTTTGGGAATTACTTAGAGTAAAGTTAAACCCACGTTATAGAATATCACTGATACTATTGCCTAAATGTGTGATTGATAATAGCTCTCCAATGTGTTTTGGGTTGCACCGCGTGTTCGACGTTTCGCTCTACGTAATAGGAGCCTCTTTTCGGTTCAGTTCTTCAATAAGGGCCTGCAGAAGCTCCCCCTGCAGGTGGAGCGAAACGTCGGATATCACTCTGAACAACACCTGGTAACGCAACCTGAAAACACATCGGCATGAAGTCCGACGTTTCACTCCACGTGCTGGTGGCTTCTGCGGGAACTTCTTCAGGAACTGAACCAAAAGGCAGCTCCTAGCACGTGGAGGAGCGAAGAACGTCAGGGGGGCCGTCATCGTGCCGAACAAAAACGACGACACAAACCCGAAAGCACGCCGGAGAGCTGTCGCCAACAGTGCGTTTTGAGAATAAGGCCAGTTCCTAACATCACACGAACGTCGGGTAGAATAGAAAGGCAGCCCCATCGATGGTCTTGAATCGACAAGTAACTTGTGGCAGGCACTGGGTTTTTTTTTGCGAGCGCCTATTAAGGGCAGTGAGCATGTTCCATGTTCACAAATCCGCCCCCCCCCCCCCCCCCCCCCAGTGAGACACGGGTACAAACTCATTATTATAACAACCATCATGATGGTCGTTGTGGTCAACACTCATTAACATCACCACGATCACAACACTGGTGCATTCACATCGCCACGATCACAACACTGGTGCATTCACATCGCCACGATTACAACACTGGTGCATTCACATGGACAGTGAATACTGCGATGTTGTGTACCATACAGAATGTAAATAATGTACCACTCCACACGCCCAGAACAACGCGATACTATTTATACGGTGCACACAAGACTGGATTTAGAGGGAAAATAACACCACGCACATTAACATTACACAATAGATACTGACACCATAACTGACAACACGCGGATCAGTGCGTGTTGGTGGAGGCCGGGCGCATAGACGTGGAAGATTGTAAGTACAGTACAACAATGGCTTGTGAAACCACCCACACATAAAACACTCTTGCAACAAAACCGTGGGACGTTTTATATAATTGCACAAATACATAACTATAACATCACCACAAACATTTGACACCGAATTACTGTGCAGTGTACACACTACATACAAACTATATGGTGGTGTATCTGTAAACATAACACACAATGCACAGTTTAACACGTAGGCTTTGGAGACCGATATTATTTATAATAAAGTTTTTGGGTTAGATCGCGTTATTTATAAATGTGTCGTAACCCTCCACCACCCGACACGGCCATTCAGCAAAAAAGTGTCACGTTGACAAAAGACAAAATAGTTCACTACTTTAGCCCACCGGTGTGTTGAAGAGTGAATAAACTTCATTTACAATTTTTTTTAGTACGACGTTTCGCTGGTAATTACATCCAGCATCATCGGCCAATTCGTCGTACTCAAAACATTGTAAATGAAGTTGATTCACTTTTCAACACACCGGTGGGCTAAAGTAGTGAACTCATTTGTCTTTTGATAATTGTTTTTTTACCCTTCTATCTGGCAACAAAACTGACACCTTTTTACAAGGAGTCATGTTTGCATAGACCACAATACCTGCAGTCATAATGCAAACAAAAAACATAACTCTGATAATGTATGCACTGTCCTTGAAGTTGATTGGTCCACACCCGAGACAGCAATCAACTTCAAGGACAGTGCATATTATCAGAATTATGTTTTTTGTTTGCATTATGACCGCAGGTATTGTGGTCTATGTAAACATGACTCCTTGTAAAAAAGATGTTAGTTTTGTTGCCAGATAGAAGGGTAAAAAAACAATTATCATATTTTTTACTGGCAAATGAGGTTCCAATGGTATTTTGTCTTTTGTCAACGGGACACATTTTTGCTGATTGGCCGTGTCGGGTGGTGAAGGGTTACGACACATGTATAAATAACGCGATATAACCCAACAACTTTATTATGGACACAATGCACACTTTACCAATAATATGCACACTAAACCTCAACAGGAAAAAATATGTAAACAAAAAATCACAAGGTAAATACTGTACACAATGCAAACGCTGTACTGTATATAAACACACACTAAACACTACACAAACACGATATTCTATAAATACAAACACTATACAATACACATAAAACAAAATACATACGAAACACTTAAATACTATTAACAATACACGAATCACTACACATTAAACATACATAACAGTATATACACAACAGTAACTATATTTACACTAACTCAATAACGTATATAAACATACATGCTACAAACACTATACATGCTGAATACTACACAAACATCGTATAAACACAAGCCACTCTACATTAGACTTTAAACATACCAATATAGGTGAAAAACATTACAACATACTGTACAGTCGACTTCAATGTAAACACACAGCATTAAACGTATCAAGTAAAATATACACACTTTACACAATATAAACCCTACACGTAAACTAGTAAAACGATACACGCCACTGTACACTATCAACACTGACAACATTTAAACTCAAACATTTAAACACAACATTTAGACACAAACACAACATTTAAAACACAACATTTAAACACAAACACCATTTAAACACAAACACATTTAAACACACAACATTTAAACACAAACAACATTTAAACCCAAACAACATTTAAACACAAACACTTAAACCCAAACACATTTAAACACAAACACATTTAAACCCAAACAACATTTAAACACAAACACAACATTTAAACACAACATTTAAACCCAACATTTAAACCCAACATTTAAACACAACATTTAAACCCAAAAAACTATTTAAACACAAACAACATTTAAACACAACATTTAGACACAAACAACATTTAAACACAACATTTAAACCCAAAAAACTATTTAAACACAAACACATTTAAACACAAACAACATTTAAACACAACATTTAGACACAAACAACATTTAAACACAACATTTAAACAGAAACAACTATTTAAACACAAACACATTTAAACACATACAACATTTTAACACAACATTTAAACACAAACAACAATTAAACACAATCCACTCTGTAAACTTCAAGCATTTAGCAACTTCACACGCGCGCTTATCTCAACAAACTCAAACATCATCGTCACTCGAATACAACTTCAAACCTCACGACTCCGTTGTTTTTACTTCAACTGTTCTGTATTATTATAAAAAGCATTTAAATAAATTAAAAAAATAGATTATTATTAGCGAGGCGTGCGTCTTATAATCCGGCACAACGCGCGCGAGCAGCTTTGTATAACTTTATTGACACCGGATACAAGTTAGCGTGTTGCGTCTCACAAAATACGAAGACGTTGTTTCGCTTTAGCCACACTAGTTACTCGGTTGTAGTTGTGTTAAGGTGTTCGCGCGGCGATTTGAGGCGAGAACCTTGCGATGTCGTCGCTTGAGGATGAACTCTGCGGCGAAGACTCCGGGGTTGTCGGTCGCGGCCTCCATTGTGGTTTCCCGCGCACTCCAAACCGCTTCCCAACCCCTCCTCACACCAACAACAACCAACAACAACAACAACCACCACCAACAACAACAACCACCGTTGTTTCCCTCTTTACGAACAAGTTTTAGCCCGACACAATCCTGCAACCGAGTGCCGATCTCGACTGGGTTCGTGAGGGGAGCGAGAAGGAAGGAGGCAGAACGCGAGTCTGGGACGGCGACGGTGGCGGGAAGGGGGCGGGGGAGAGGGGGGCGGGTGAGGGGGGCGGGTGAGGGGAGGGGGAGGGGGAGGGGAGGGGCGGGTGAGGGGAGGGGGCGGGGGGGGATAGGGCGGGGGGATGGGGGGGGCGGATGAGGGGATGAGGGGGCGGGAGGGAGGTGGGGGATGGGGGGGAGGGGAGGTGGGGGATGAGGGGAGGGGAGGTGGGGGATGAGGGGGCGGGAGGGAGGAAGGGGATGGAGGGGCGGGTCAGGGGATGGGGGGGAGGGAGGTGGGGGATGGGGGGGAGGGGAGGTGGGGGAGGGAGGTGATTGGCGGGGAGAAAGGGGAGGTGGGGGCGAGTAGGGGAGGAGAGGGAGGGGAGGTGGGGGAGGGAGGGAGGGGAGGTGGGGGGCGGGTCAGGGGATGGGGGGGGCGGGTGAGGGGAGGTGGGGGATGGGGGGGATTGGCGGGGAGGGAGGGGAGGTGGGGGCGGGTAGGGGAGGGAGGGAGGGGAGGTGGGGTAGGGAGAGAAAGCGCGCGGTTGTTTACGGTGGCGCGAGGCGGGGGCCGCGCGAGAAACCGTGACGTCACGACCCCTCCCACTCCGCCCACCCTCCACTTTCTCACCCCACAGCCCCCGCCCCGAAGCAGTCCACAGTCCCCGCCCAGTCTCACCCCCACAGCCCCCACCCCTTCCCAGGCCCCGCCCCTTCCCAGGCCCCGCCCCTTCCCAGCCCCCACCCTGTCTCACCCCTCCAGCCCCCACCCAGTCTCACCCCCACAGCCCCCACCCAGTCTCACCCCACAGCCCCCACCCAGTCTCACCCCACAGCCCCCACCCAGTCTCACCCCACAGCCCCCACCCAGTCTCACCCCACAGCCCCCGTCCCGAAGTAGTCCACAGTCCCCGCCCAGTCTCACCCCCACAGCCCCACCCAGTCTCACCCTCACAGCCCCCACCCAGTCTGACCCCCACAGCCCCCACCCAGTCTCACCCCCACAGCCCCCACCCAGTCTCACCCTCACAGCCCCCACCCAGTCTGACCCCCACAGCCCCCACCCAGTCTCACCCCCACAGCCCCCACCCAGTCTCACCCCACAGCCCCCACCCAGGCTCACCCCCACAGCCCCACCCAGTCTCACCCCCACAGCCCCCACCCAGTCTCACCCCACAGCCCCCACCCAGTCTCACCCCACAGCCCCCACCCAGTCTCACCCCCACAGCCCCCCACCCAGTCTCACCCCACAGCCCCCACCCAGTCTGACCCCACAACCCCGCCCCTACTCACCCCACAGCCCCACCCAGTCTCACCCCACAGCCCCCCACCCAGTCTCACCCCACAACCCCGCCCCTACTCACCCCACAGCCCCACCCAGTCTCACCCCTACAGCCCCACCCAGTCTCACCCCTACAGCCCCACCCAGTCTCACCCCTACAGCCCCACCCAGTCTCACCCCCACAGCCCCCACCCAGTCTCACCCCACAGCCCCGCCCCTACTCACCCACAGCCCCGCCCCTACTCACCCCACAGCCCCGCTCTAGATATGTATTTAGCATGAACACATTTTCTCGAGATAATCCAATGAGTGACATGGAGCAAAGGGTACTCGTCCAGAGAGAAGTCGTGACACATTAATAACAAACACCGAATGGCACGCAAGATTTTATCTTCTTCAGTTTTTACACGTACGATAAAGTATTATGGATAATGTTTTTTGTATTCTGATCTGCACAAAATTTAAACAAACAAACAAAAATGTGTAAACACGTTTTAAAATCTACAACATATAAGGTTTAGACAAGTGCCATTTTACGTATGTCATCAGCCGCACCAAACAATTTTTCTTCAACAGCCCATCCGAGACAAAACAATGGGTTCCGTTAATAAAATAAAATTGTCCACGTGGAGAGGACACCGAGAAAGCATGCCAAGGTTGCGCCAACGTTGGTTCAGCGGTTCCAAGCTCATGCCAACGTTGGCATGCGGTTGCAACCGTTGAATGACGCTGTCTTCCCGACAGACCTGTTCTTCACCTGAGGACGGCTGCTTGCGTTGTGGCCGAAACGTCGTGAGAATTATTTTATTATGTTTTATTTTTATTATTTTATTATTTCCCTTCTACGTGACTTTACCGAAAGAACCAAGAAGATGAACCGTTGAATGGTCAGTTTATCTGGGGTTGTCTTCGCGTCTATTTTATTTGTTTTCTGTATAACGACGCCGATTATATTATTATTTCCAACGATGGTGGAATTTTGTGGTGATGCTGCCCGCTGCTGCGTTGGCAAGTGGCGCAAGAGCAAAAAAAAGAGAAACAAACACACAAAATACGTCACGTGTCCATCGCGAAACTGATATTTTAGTGCTGCTCAACAAGCATACACACCGCAACAAACTTTGTGGTCTAACCGCTAAAACATATACATAAAATCACAACCGCTTAAATATAAGAAATAGAAATGTCATCAAATGAAGTACTGTTCATCTAGAAGTCACTGAGTTTACCTCAACAAAATATATGATTTTGATTTAAAGGTTTCGTGACTGCAAGGATTCATATTCTTGATTCTTTCGGTAAAGTCACGTAGAAGGGCAACAATAAAATAATAAAAATATAAAACAATACAATTCTCACGACGTTTCGACTGCAACGCAAGCAATCATCATCAGGTGTGAAAAACACAGCAATAATTTTTTTAAAAAGTGGCGGTTTTTTTAACGTCAGCACCACGGACAGCTGTGTTTTTCACACCTGATGATGGTTGCTTGTGTTGCAGTCGAAACGTCATGAGAATTTTATTGTTTTATACTTTTATTATTTTATTGTTTCCTCTTCTACGTGACTTTACCGAAAGAACCAAGAATATATAAAAATGTATGATGTAGATTGGAAACCGAGTAGGTTGGTCAACGTTTGTTTTACATTCCCGTTACATGGTGGGAAAAGGTGCCACATTTCGTTTTTGGGTTTTTGAAGTCCTTAGAATCAAAATTATCCGTAAAATACAGAGTCTCGTGACTGCTTCACTCGTACGTACGTATGTTGAACTTCTTTCGCGCCGTACGTAGCCAACCGCGCCAATCAGAGGTGGAAGGACGCTAAGCACAAGAAGCCATATATTTACTTACTCGTTCAAGTTCAAGTTTCAAGTTTATTTATTAGGTATAGCCCTGTGAGCCATTCGGCTCTTGAATCGGGTGCAACCGCAACAAACAAAAAACTAAAACATGAACAAGAAAACATCTTATCGTGACTATGTGCAAACAGAAAATCCAAGAAAAGACAGCAAAATATTGCAGAAAAAGCACCGTACACCAACGCTGTGTGCAAAAATCACAGTGGGATGCAAGTCAAACAACAACAACTATCTTCTTGGTTATTTCGGTAAAGTCACGTAGAAGGGAAGTAATAAAATAAAAAAAAATAAAACATAATAAAATAATGCTCACGACGTTTCGGCCACAACGCAAGCAGCCGTCCTCAGGTGAAAACCAGGTCTGTCGGGGAGACAGCGTCTGAAAGACAGACCTGGTTTTCACCTGAGGACGGCTGCTTGCGTTGTGACCGAAACGTCGTGAGAATTATTTTATTATGTTTATTTTTTTTTATTTTATTACTTCCCTTCTACGTGACTTTACCGAAAGAACCAAGAAGATGAATCCCTGCAGTCACGAAAGCTTTAAATAGAAACAACAACTATTATATAAATGCGCTGTATTAAATCGGTATTCTTCATTTCAAGGCCCCGGTGGCCACTGTCGGGCTCCCTGGTGGCTTTTAGTGCGGCTCCTGGCGTGCAACCTCCTGACAATACACAAATGTGACCCCCCCCTCCCCATCATCACCGTGCTGTCAAACCCCCACTGGTTTAAAATGTGTGACGGTTCCTCAGACTGATGACGTCTCATCGACGGAAGTGGGCCCCCTCTGAAAATTAGTGAAGAACACTGCATTAGGCCGAAGGCACCATTTTAATCTGAATGTACAAAGAGCAACTAAGTGATACACTTCATACTGGTAGGAACCTCCTGGTTACACCAGCCCACAGGGGATTATTGTGTCCGTCCGTCCGTCGTGCATCCAAAAATGGGAGGGGTGGGGCTGGATGGAGAGGGGAGGGTGGGGAGGGGCTGGGTGGGGAGGGAGGGGCTGGGTGGGGAGGGGAGGGTGGGGAGGGGCTGAGTGGGGAGGGTGGGGCTGGGTGGAGAGGGGAGGGTGGGGAGGGGCTGGGTGGGGAGGGTGGGGAGGGGCTGGGTGGGAAGGGTGGGGAGGGGCTGGGTGGAGGGTGGGAGGGGTGGGGCTGGGTGGGGAGGGGCTGGTCACCCCGTGGTGCCCTTATAAAACTCAACGTTAAACTACTCACGCCGGCTTGTGCCCGCCCTCACAGTCGGGCATATTTGCGAAATACACCACGCCGCCGTTGACCCTGGCCATTGACCGAGCAACCCAACGTTCCTACCAACTCCCTCCGCAGGAATGTCTTTTTTTTGCCATTGATGTTGGCCATTTGTTTATTTCAGTGTCCTTCTGGGATACTCGGCACAATTCTCCGTGAAAAAATAGCTGTGTAGCTCATCTGATTTCTCCAGTATAGTACATATTCTGAATTCAGGATTCCTCGCCTAAATTCGAAAATAAGAACCTGAGAGGCCCACATGCAAAATGTGGTACTTTTTTTCCATCCGGTCGTGTTAAGTCTGCTAAGCCACTTGACTGTAGGATGAAGTTATTCATTATGAATATAACTTTTGTTTGTTTGTTAGAAATACAGTAGAGGGCTGTATATCGTTAACAAATTTGTATCCGTCACGCACCACAGGAAGGGAACGGAAACAAATATAACCCGTAAAAACAAAGTTTTTCACTATAAATCCTTTATATGCGTGGCGGCTAGAGTCCTCTCGTACTCTGGCTTGAGATGGCTGCCACCTATGGGTCAGATGATTGCCTGCCACCATTAAGCAATTGGTAATTAAATGTAATACATTTTTTCCTAAAAAGTGTACAATTTTGGAAAAAAAAATTCACGAAAATAAATTGTCACGCACAACGAGTCTGTGTGCAAAATGTCAGCTCGATTGGATCACGGGAAGTGGGTTAAAAAACGACCGAAAGATTTGCACGGTCATAAGCGCACAAGCAAGCAAGCAAGTTAACTTAATATAAAGGATTTAAAAAAAAAGAGAAATAATGGCAATTGAGCGGAAAATCATGGAAACGAGACAGTGAAACGAAAAGCAAACGGTGAGGAGAGATGAGAATGGGAAGAAACAAGCCGCATCAGGGCCTCGATGCTGCCAAGTGGAGCAGCGTCTGTGTGTGTTGACCACACACACATACGCCACGTGATGTACGGGAGGCTCAAACTGTTTCAGATAACAGAAGAAAGCGTGTTTATGACCACAATCGTACACATTTTTGCCTCTGTCTGTGTCAGCACAGTGCAGAAATATGTGAACTTCCCGTATCTCAAAACACTTCCCTTAACTCTATGCCTTTCTTCATTACCAAGAAAAGCTTGCCAACAAGTTGCCGAGTAATATGTATATATATAATTGTAAGTGTGCCGAGTTTCAGATATATGCATCGTGTGCAGCACTAGAATATCATTTGCGCGACTTCCATCTCACACGCGACATCATCGACGTCGATATCCTCGGATTTCCCTGTCAGCACGATGCTGGGTACGTTCATGGTCATACACACACCAACGTGAATATTCTTGGTTCTTTCGGTAAAGTCACGTAGATAGAAAAAAATAAGAGAAAATAAAATTTAAATAAAAACGACGACTTTTCGATCACGAACAAGCGATCGATTTTCCCTGACGACGATCGCTTGTGTTGTGATCGAAACGTCATAGTTTAAAAAAAATATGTACTTTTATTTTTTCTATCTACATGACTTCACCGAAAGAACCAAGAATATGAATTCCTGCAGTCACGAAAGTTTGAAGTCAAAACCAACGTGTGTCTTTCGTCATTTCCAATTTTGCCCTAAAAGAAAACAGAGATATATACAATAGGTGACGTTTCCAGCAATGGCCACTATTCATAGCAAGTCTGCTTAAGAGCAAATGCGCTATGAATCATGGCCATTCTTTATGGAACGTGTGCTATTATGAAAAAGGGCCATTGCCAGAAA